>NW_024544813.1:600000-1122785 GCF_018167655.1 Microtus oregoni
ATCACCCAGCACCCTGAGTACTGAGCACCCAGCACCCTGAGTACTGAACACCCAGCACACCGAGTACTGAGCACCCAGCACCCTGAGCACTGAGCACCCAGCACCCTGAGCACTGACCACCCAGCACCCCGAGCACTGCGCACCCAGCACCCTGAGTACTGAGCACCCAGGACCCTGAGCACTGAGCACCCAGCACCCTGAGCACTGAGCACCCAGCACCCTGAGCACTGAGCACCCAGCACCCTGAGCACTGAGCACCCAGCACCCTGAGTACTGACCACTGAGCACCCAGCACCCCGAGCACTGAGCCCCCAGCACCCTGAGTACTGAGCACTGAGCACCCAGCACCCCGAGCACTGAGCACCCAGCACCCTGAGCACTGAAAACCCAGCACCCGAGTACTGATCACCCAGCACCCTGAGTACTGAGCACCCAGCTCCCTGAGTACTGAGCACCCAGCACCCCGAGTACTGAGCACCCAGCACCCTGAGCACTGAGCACCCAGCACCCTGAGCACTGAGCATCCAGCTCCCTGAGTACTGAGCACCCAGCACCCCGAGTACTGAGCACCCAGCACCCTGAGCACTGAGCACCCAGTACCCTGAGCACTGAGCACCCAGCACCCTGAGCACTGAGCACCCAGCACCCTGAGTACTGATCACCGAGCACCCCGAGCACTGAGCAACCAGCACCCTGAGTACTGAGCACCCAGCACCCCGAGCACTGAGCACAAAGCACGCTGAGTACTGAGCACTGAGCACCCTGAGTACTGAGCACCGAGGACCCTGAGCACTGAGCACCCAGCACGCTGAGTACTGAGCACTGAGCACCCTGAGTACTGAGCACCGAGCACGCTGAGTACTGAGCATCCAGCACCCTGAGCACTGAGCAGCCAGCACCCTCAGCACTGAGCACCCAGCACCCTGAGTACTGAGCACTGTGCACCCAGCACCAAGAGCACTGAGCACCCAGCACCCTGAGTACTGAGCACTGAGCACCCAGCAACCCGAGCACTGAGCAGCCAGCACTCTGAGCACTGAGCACCCAGCACCCGAGTACTGATCACCCAGCACCCTGAGCACTGAGCACCCAGCACCCTGAGCACTGAGCACCCAGCACCCTGAGCACTGAGCACCCAGCACCCTGAGTAGCGAGCACCCAACGTAATGAGCACGGAGCAGGCCGAGCAATGAGCACCCAGCACCCTGAGTACTGAGCACCGAGCACCCCGAGCACTGAGCATCCAGCACCCTGAGTACTGAGCTCCGAGCACCCCGAGCACTGAGGACCCAGCGCCCCGAGCACTGAGTACCCAGAACCCTGAGCACTGAGCACCCAGCACCCTGAGCACTGAGCACCCAGAACCCTGAGTACTGAGCACCCAGCACCCCGAGTACTAAGCACCAAGCACCCTGAGCACTGAGCACCCAGCACCCTGAGCACTGAGCACCCAGCACCCTGAGTACTGAGCACCCAGCACCCCGAGCACTGAGCACCCAGCACCCTGAGTACTGAGCACCCAGCACCCTGAGCACTGAGCACCGAGCACGCTGAGCACTGAGCACCCAGCACCCTGAGCACTGAGCACCCAGCACCCTGAGCACTGAGCACCGAGCACCCTGAGCACTGAGCACCCAGCACCCTGAGCACTGAGCACCCTGAGTACTGAGCACTGAGCACCCTGAGTACTGAGCATTGAGCACCCTGAGTACTGAGCACCCCGCACCCTGAGTACTGAGCACCCAGCACCCCGAGCACTGAGTACCCAGCACCCTGAGCACTGAGCACCCAGCACCCTGAGCACTGAGCACCCAGCACCCTGAGCACTGAGCACCCAGCACCCTGAGTACTGAGCACTGTGCACAAAGCACCCCGAGCACTGAGCACCCAGCACCCTGAGTACTGAGCACTGAGCACCCAGCACCCCGAGCACTGAGCACCCAGCACCCGAGTACTGATCACCCAGCACCCTGAGTACTGAGCACCCAGCACCCTGAGTACTGAGCACCCAGCACCCCGAGTACTGAGCACCCAGCACCCTGAGCACTGAGCACCCAGCACCCCGAGCACTGAGCACCCAGCACCCTGAGCACTGAGCACCCAGCACCCTGAATACTGAGCACCCAGCACCCTGAGCACTGAGCACCCAGCACCCTGAGCACTGAGCACCCAGCACCCTGAGCACTGAGCACCCAGCACCCTGAGCACTGAGCACCCAGCACCCTGAGTACTGACCACTGAGCACCCAGCACCCCGAGCACTGAGCCCCCAGCACCCTGAGTACTGAGCACTGAGCACCCAGCACCCCGAGCACTGAGCACCCAGCACCCTGTGCACTGAGAACCCAGCACCCGAGTACTGAGCACCCAGCACCCTGAGTACTGAGCACCCAGCTCCCTGAGTACTGAGCACCCAGCACCCCGAGTACTGAGCACCCAGCACCCTGAGCACTGAGCACCCAGCACCCTGAGCACTGAGCATCCAGCTCCCTGAGTACTGAGCACCCAGCACCCCGAGTACTGAGCACCCAGCACCCTGAGCACTGAGCACCCAGTATCCTGAGCACTGAGCACCCAGCACCCTGAGCACTGAGCACCCAGCACCCTGAGTACTGAGCACTGTGCACCCAGCACCCCGAGCACTGAGCACCCAGCACCCTGAGTACTGAGCACTGAGCACCCAGCACCCCGAGCACTGAGCACCCAGCACCCGAGTACTGATCACCCAGCACCCTGAGTACTGAGCACCGAGCACCCTGAGTACTGAGCACCCAGCACCCCGAGTACTGAGCACCCAGCACCCTGAGCACTGAGCACCCAGCACCCTGAGCACTGAGCACCCAGCACCCCGAGCACTGCGCACCCAGCACCCTGAGTACTGAGCACCCAGCACCCTGAGCACTGAGCACAAAGCACCCTGAGCACTGAGCACCCAGCACCCTGAGCACTGAGCATCCAGCACCCTGAGCACTGAGCACCCAGCACCCTGAGTACTGACCAGTGAGCACCCAGCACCCCGAGCACTGAGCCCCCAGCACCCTGAGTACTGAGCACTGAGCACCCAGCACCCCGAGCACTGAGCACCCAGCACCATGAGCACTGAGAACCCAGCACCCGAGTACTGAGCACCCAGCACCCTGAGTACTGAGCACCCAGCTCCCTGAGTACTGAGCACCCAGCACCCCGACTAATGAGCACCCAGCACCCTGAGTACTGAGCACCCAGCAACCTGAGCACTGAGCACCCAGCACCCTGAGCACTGAGCACCCAGCACCCTGAGTACTGAGCACCCAGCACCCTGAGTAGTAAGCACAGAGCACCCTGTGCACTGAGCACCCAGCACCCTGAGCACTGAGCACCCAGCACCCTGAGTACTGAGCACCCAGCACCCTGAGCACTGAGCACCCAGCACCCTGAGTACTGAGCACCCAGCACCCTGAGCACTGAGCACTGAACACCCTGAGCACTGAGCACCCAGCACCCTGAGGACTGAGCACCCAGCACCCCGAGCACTGAGCACCCAGCACCCTGAGCACTGAGCACTCTGAGTACTGAGCACTGAGCACCCTGAGTACTGAGCACTGAGCACCCTGAGTACTGAGCACCCAGGACCCTGAGTACTGAGCACCCAGCACCCCGAGCACTGAGTACCCAGCACCCTGAGCACTGAGCACCCAGCACCCTGAGCACTGAGCACCCAGCACCCTGAGCACTGAGCACCCAGCACCATGAGCACTGAGCACCCAGCACCCTGAGTACTGAGCACTGTGCACCCAGCACCAAGAGCACTGAGCACCCAGCACCCTGAGTACTGAGCACTGAGCACCCAGCACCCCGAGCACTGAGCACCCCGCACTCTGAGCACTGAGCACCCAGCACACGAGTACTGAACACCCAGCACCCTGAGTACTGAGCACCCAGCAACACGAGTACTGAGCATGCAGCACCCTGAGCACTGAGCACCCAGCACCCTGAGCACTGAGCACCCAGCACCCCGAGCACTGCCCACCCGGCACCCTGAGTACTGAGCACCCAGCACCCTGAGCACTGAGCACACAGCACCCTGAGCACTGAGCACCCAGCACCCTGAGTAGTGAGCACCCAACATACTGAGCACCGAGCACCCCGAGCACTGAGCACCCAGCACCCTGAGTACTGAGCACCGAGCACCCCGAGCACTGAGCACACAGCACACTGAGTACTGAGCTCCGAGCACCCCGAGCACTGAGCATCCAGCGCCCCGAGCACTGAGCACCCAGAACCCTGAGCACTGAGCACCCAGCACCCTGAGCACTGAGCACCCAGCACCCCGAGCACTGAGCACCCAGCACCCCGAGCACTGAGCACCTAGCACACTGAGTACTGAGCACCCAGCACCCTGAGTACTGAGCACCCAGCACCCTGAGCACTGAGCACCCAGCACCCTGAGTACTGAGCACCCAACACCCCAAGCACTGAGCACCCTGAGTACTGAGCACCCAGCACCCCAAGCACTGAGCACCCTGAGTACTGAGCACCCAACACCCTGAGTACTGAGCACCCAGCACCCCAAGCACTGAGCACCCTGAGTACTGAGCACCCAGTACCCTGAGCACTGAACACACAGCACCCTGAGTACTGAGCACCCCGAGCACTGAGCACCCAGCATACTGAGTACTGAGCATCCAGCACCCCGAGCACTGAGCACCCAGCACCCTGAGTACTGAGCATCCAGCACCCCGAGCACTGAGCACCCAGCACCCTGAGTACTGAGCACTGAGCACCCAGCACCCTGAGCACTGAGCACCCGCACCCTGTGTACTGAGCACTGAGTACCCAGCACCCCGAGCACTGAGCACCCAGCACCCTGAGCACTGAGCACCCTGAGTACTGAGCACCCAGCACCCTGAGCAATGAGCACCCAGCACCCCGAGCACTGAGCACCCAGCACCCAGAGCACTGAGCACTGAGCACCCTGAGTACTGAGCACCCAGCACCCCGAGCACTGAGCACCGAGCACCCTGAGCACTGAGCATCCAGCACCATGAGTACTAAGCACCCAGCACCCTGAGTACTAAGCACCCAGCACCCTGAGTACTGAGCACCGAGCACCCTGAGTACTGAGCACCGAGCACCCCGAGTACTGAGCACCCAGGACCCCGAGCACTGAGTACCCAGCACCCTGAGCACTGAGCACGGAGCACCCCGAGCACTGAGCAACCAGCACCCTGAGCACTGAGCACCCAGCATCCCGAGCACTGAGCACCCAGCACCCCGAGCACCGAGCACCCCGAGCACCGAGCACCCTGAGTACTAAGCACCGAGCACCCTGAGCACTGAGCACCCAGCACCCTGAGCACTGAGCACCCAGCACCCTGAGTAATGAGCAGACAGCACCCTGAGCACTGAGCACCCAGCACCCTGAGTAGCGAGCACCCAACGTACTGAGCACCGAGCACCCCGAGCACTGAGCACCCAGCACCCTGAGTACTGAGCACCGAGCACCCCGAGCACTGAGCACCCAGTACACTGAGTACTGAGCTCCGAGCACACCGAGCACTGAGCACCCAGCGCCCCGAGCACTGAGCACCCAGAACACTGAGCACTGAGCACCCAGCACCCTGAGCACTGAGCACCCAGAACCCTGAGTACTGAGCACGCAGCACCCCGAGTACTAAGCACCGAGCACCCTGAGCACTGAGCACCAAGCACCCTGAGCAATGAGCACCCAGCACCCTGAGTACTGAGCACCCAGCACCCCGAGCACTGAGCACCCAGCACCCTGAGTACTGAGCACCCAGCACCCTGAGCACTGAGCACCGAGCACCCTGAGCACTGAGCACCCAGCACCCTGAGTACTGAGCACCCAGCACCCTGAGCACTGAGCACCGAGCACCCTGAGCACTGAGCACCCAGAACCCTGAGCACTGAGCACCCTGAGTACTGAGCACTGAGCACCCTGAGTACTGAGCACTGAGCACCCTGAGTACTGAGCACACAGCACAATGAGTACTGAGCACCCAGCTTCCCGAGCACTGAGTACCCAGCACCCTGAGCACTGAGCACCCAGCATTCTGAGCACTGAGCACCCAGCACCCTGAGCACTGAGCACCCAGCACCCTGAGCACTGAGCACCCAGCACCCTGAGTACTGAGCACTGTGCACCCAGCACCCCGAGCACTGAGCACCCAGCACCCTGAGTACTGAGCACTGAGCACCCAGCACCCCGAGCACTGAGCACCCAGCACCCGAGTACTGATCACCCAGCACCCTGAGAACTGAGCACCCAGCACCCTGAGTACTGAGCACCCAGCACCCCGAGTACTGAGCACCCAGCACCCTGAGCACTGAGCACCCAGCACCCTGAGCACTGAGCACCCAGCACCCCGAGCACTGCGCACCCAGCACCCTGAGTACTGAGCACCCAGCACCCTGAGCACTGAGCACCCAGCACCCTGAGCACTGAGCACCCAGCACCCTGAGCACTGAGCACCCAGCACCCTGAGCACTGAGCACCCAGCACCCTGAGTACTGAGCACTGAGCACCCAGCACCCCGAGCACTGAGCCCCCAGCACCCTGAGTACTGAGCACTGAGCACCCAGCACCCCGAGCACTGAGCACACAGCACCCTGAGCACTGAGCACCCAGCAGCCGAGTACTGAGGACCCAGCACCCTGAGTACTGAGCACCGAGCTCCCTGAGTACTGAGCAAACAGCACCCCGAGTACTGCGCACCCAGCACCCTGAGTACTGAGCACCCAGCACCCTGAGCACTGAGCACCCAGCACCCTGAGCACTGAGCACCCAGCACCCTGAGTACTAAGCACCGAGCACCCTGGGCACTGAGCACCCAGCACCCTGAGCACTGAGCACCCAGCACCCTGAGTACTGAGCACCCAGCACCCCGAGCACTGAGCACCCAGCACCCTGAGTACTGAGCACCCAGCACCCTGAGCACTGAGCACCGAGCACCCTGAGCACTGAGCACCCAGCACCCTGAGGACTGAGCACCCAGCACCCCGAGCACTGAGCACCCAGCACCCTGAGCACTGAGCACCCTGAGTACTGAGCACTGAGCACCCTGAGTAGTGAGCACTGAGCACCCTGAGTACTGAGCACCCAGCACCCTGAGTACTGAGCACCCAGCACCCCGAGCACTGAGTACCCAGCACCCTGAGTACTGAGCACCCAGCACCCTGAGCACTGAGCACCCAGGACCCTGAGCACTGAGCACCCAGCACCCTGAGCACTGAGCACCCAGCACCCTGAGTACTGAGCACTGTGCACCCAGCACCAAGAGCACTGAGCACCCAGCACGCTGAGTACTGAGCACTGAGCACCCAGCACCCCGAGCACTGAGCACCCAGCACTCTGAGCACTGAGCACCCAGCACCCGAGTACTGATCACCCAGCACCCTGAGTACTGAGCACCCAGTACCCTGAGTACTGAGCACCCAGCACCCCGAGTACTGAGCACCCAGCACCCTGAGCACTGAGCACCCAGCACCCTGAGCACTGAGCACCCAGCACCCTGAGAACTTCGCACCCAGGACCCTGAGTACTGAGCACCCAGCACCCTGAGCACTGAGCACCCAGCACCCTGAGCACTGAGCACCCAGCACCCTGAGCACTGAGCACCCAGCACCCTGAGTACTGAGCACCGAGCACCCCGAGCACTGAGCACCCAGCACACTGAGTACTGAGCTCCTAGCACCCCGAGCACTGAGCACCCAGCGCCCCGAGCACTGAGCACCCAGAACCCTGAGCACTGAGCACCCAGCACCCTGAGCTCTGAGCACCCAGCACCCCGAGCACTGAGCACCCAGCACCCCGAGCACTTCACACAAAGGACCCTGAGTACTGAGCACCCAGCACCCTGAGCACTGAGCACCCAGCACCCTGAGCACTGAGCACCCAGCACCCTGAGCACTGAGCACCCAGCACCCTGAGTAGGGAACACTCAACGTACTGAGCACCGAGCACCCCGAGCACTGAGCACCCAGCACCCTGAGTACTGAGCACCGAGCACCCCTAGCACTGAGCACCCAGCACACTGAGTACTGAGCTCCGAGCACCCCGAGCACTAAGCACCCAGCGCCCCGAGCCCTGAGCACCCAGAACCCTGAGCACTGAGCACCCAGCACCCTGAGCACTGAGCACCGAGCACCCTGAGCACTGAGCACCCAGCACCCTGAGTACTGAGCACCCAGCACCCTGAGCACTGAGCACCGAGCACCCCGAGCACTGAGCACCCAGAACACTGAGCACTGAGCACCCAGCACCCTGAGCACTGAGCACCCAGAACCCTGAGTACTGAGCACGCAGCACCCCGAGTACTAAGCACCGAGCACCCTGAGCACTGAGCACCAAGCACCCTGAGCAATGAGCACCCAGCACCCTGAGTACTGAGCACCCAGCACCCCGAGCACTGAGCACCCAGCACCCTGAGTACTGAGCACCCAGCACCCTGAGCACTGAGCACCGAGCACCCTGAGCACTGAGCACCCAGCACCCTGAGTACTGAGCACCCAGCACCCTGAGCACTGAGCACCGAGCACCCTGAGCACTGAGCACCCAGAACCCTGAGCACTGAGCACCCTGAGTACTGAGCACTGAGCACCCTGAGTACTGAGCACTGAGCACCCTGAGTACTGAGCACACAGCACAATGAGTACTGAGCACCCAGCTTCCCGAGCACTGAGTACCCAGCACCCTGAGCACTGAGCACCCAGCATTCTGAGCACTGAGCACCCAGCACCCTGAGCACTGAGCACCCAGCACCCTGAGCACTGAGCACCCAGCACCCTGAGTACTGAGCACTGTGCACCCAGCACCCCGAGCACTGAGCACCCAGCACCCTGAGTACTGAGCACTGAGCACCCAGCACCCCGAGCACTGAGCACCCAGCACCCGAGTACTGATCACCCAGCACCCTGAGAACTGAGCACCCAGCACCCTGAGTACTGAGCACCCAGCACCCCGAGTACTGAGCACCCAGCACCCTGAGCACTGAGCACCCAGCACCCTGAGCACTGAGCACCCAGCACCCCGAGCACTGCGCACCCAGCACCCTGAGTACTGAGCACCCAGCACCCTGAGCACTGAGCACCCAGCACCCTGAGCACTGAGCACCCAGCACCCTGAGCACTGAGCACCCAGCACCCTGAGCACTGAGCACCCAGCACCCTGAGTACTGAGCACTGAGCACCCAGCACCCCGAGCACTGAGCCCCCAGCACCCTGAGTACTGAGCACTGAGCACCCAGCACCCCGAGCACTGAGCACACAGCACCCTGAGCACTGAGCACCCAGCAGCCGAGTACTGAGCACCCAGCACCCTGAGTACTGAGCACCGAGCTCCCTGAGTACTGAGCAAACAGCACCCCGAGTACTGCGCACCCAGCACCCTGAGTACTGAGCACCCAGCACCCTGAGCACTGAGCACCCAGCACCCTGAACACTGAGCACCCAGCACCCTGAGTACTAAGCACCGAGCACCCTGAGCACTGAGCACCCAGCACCCTGAGCACTGAGCACCCAGCACCCTGAGTACTGAGCACCCAGCACCCCGAGCACTGAGCACCCAGCACCCCGAGCACTGAGCACCCAGCACCCTGAGTACTGAGCACCCAGCACCCTGAGCACTGAGCACCCAGCACCCTGAGCACTGAGCACCCAGCAAACTGAGCACTGAGCACCCAGCACCCTGAGTAGTGAGCACCCAACGTACTGAGCACCGAGCACCCCGAGCACTGAGCACCCAGCACCCTGAGTACTGAGAACCGAGCACCCCGAGCACTGAGCACCCAGCACCCTGAGCACTGAGCACCCAGCACCCTGAGTACTGAGCACTGAGCACCCAGCACCCCGAGCACTTAGCACCCAGCACCCTGAGTACTGAGCACTGAGCACCCAGCAACCCGAGCACTGAGCACCCAGCACCCTGAGCACTGAGCACCCACCACCCGAGTACTGAGCACCCAGCTCCCTGAGTACTGAGCACACAGCACCCTGAGTACTGAGCACCCAGCACCCTGAGCACTGAGCACTGAGCACCCTGATCACTGAGTACTGAGCACAGAGCACCCCGAGAACTGAGCACCCAGCACCCGGAGTACTGAGCACCCAGCACCCTGAGTACTGAGCACCCAGCACCCCGAGCACTGAGCACCCAGCACCCTGAGCACTTAGCACCCAGCACCCTGAGTACTGAGCACTGAGCACCCAGCACACCGAGCACTGAGCACCCAGCACCCTGAGTACTGAGCACCGAGCACCCCGAGCACTGAGCACCCAGCACCCTGAGCACTGAGCACACAGCACCCTGAGCACTGAGCACCCAGCACCCTGAGAACTGAGCACTGAGCACCCAGCACCCCGAGCACTGAGCACCCAGCACCCTGAGTACTGAGCACCGAGCACCCCGAGCACTGAGCACCCAGCACCCTGAGTACTGAGATCCGAGCACCCCGAACACTGAGCACCCTGAGCACTGAGCACTGAGCACCCTGAGCACTGAGTACCCAGCACCCTGAGCACTGAGCACCCAGCACCCTGAGCACTGAGCACCCAGCACCCTGAGCACTGAGCACCCAGCACCCTGAGTACTGAGCACTGAGCACCCAGCACCCCGAGCACTGAGCACCCAGCACCCCGAGTACTGAGCACTGAGCACCCTGAGTACTGAGCACCCAGCACCCTGAGCACTGAGTACCCCGCACCCTGAGCACTGAGCACCCAGCACCCTGAGCACTGAGCACCCAGCACCCTGAGCACTGAGCACCCAGCACCCTGAGTACTGAGCACTGAGCACCCAGCACCCCGAGCACTTAGCACCCAGCAACCCGAGCACTGAGCACCCAGCACCCTGAGCACTGAGCACCCACCACCCGAGTACTGAGCACCGAGCACCCAGAGTACTGAGCACCCAGCACCCTGAGTACTGAGCACCCAGCACCCTGAGCACTGAGTACCCCGCACCCTGAGCACTGAGCACCCAGCACCCTGAGCACTGAGCACCCAGCACCCTGAGCACTGAGCACCCAGCACCCTGAGTACTGAGCACTGAGCACCCAGCACCCCGAGCACTGAGCACCCAGCAACCCGAGCACTGAGCACCCAGCACCCTGAGCACTGAGCACCCACCACCCGAGTACTGAGCACCGAGCACCCAGAGTACTGAGCACCCAGCACCCTGAGTACTGAGCACCCAGCACCCTGAGCACTGAGCACTGAGCACCCTGATCACTGAGTACTGAGCACCGAGCACCCCGAGAACTGAGCACCCAGCACCCGGAGTACTGAGCACCCAGCACCCTGAGTACTGAGCACCCAGCACCCCGAGCACTGAGCAGCAGGCACCCTGAGTACTGAGCACCCAGCACCCTGAGTACTGAGCACTGAGCACCCACCACCCGAGTACTGAGCACCCAGCACCCTGAGTACTGAGCACCCAGCACCCTGAGTACTGAGCACTGAGCACCCAGCACACCGAGCACTGAGCACCCAGCACCCTGAGTACTGAGCAGTGAGCACCCAGCACCCCGAGCACTGAGCACCCAGCACCCTGAGCACTGAGCACCCAGCACCCTGAGCACTGAGCACCCAGCACCCTGAGTACTGAGCACTGAGCACCCAGCACCCCGGGCACTGAGCACCCAGCACCCTGAGTACTGAGCACTGAGCACCCAGCACCCTGAGCACTGAGCACACAGCACCCTGAGCACTGAGCACCCAGCACCCGAGTACTAAGCACCCAGCACCCTGAGTACTGAGCACGCAGCACCCTGAGTACTGAGCACCCAGCACCCCGAGTACTGAGCACCCAGCACCCCGAGCACTGAGCACCCAGCACCCCGAGTACTGAGTACCCAGCACCCTGAGTACTGAGCACCCAGCGCCCTGAGCACTGAGCACCCAGCACCCCGAGCACTGAGCACCCAGCACCCTGAGTACTGAGCACCCAGCACCCTGAGCACTGAGCACCCAGCACCCTGAGCACTGAGCACCCAGCACCCTGAGTACTGAGCACCCAGCACCCTGAGTACTGAGCACTGAGCACCCAGCACCCCGAGCACTGAGCACCCAGCACCCTGAGTACTGAGCACCGAGCACCCCGAGCACTGAGCACCCAGCACCCTGAGTACTGAGATCTGAGCAACCCGAACAATGAGCACCCTGAGCACTGAGCACCGAGCACCCTGAGCACTGAGCACCCAGCACCCTGAGCACTGAGCACCCAGCACCCTGAGTACTGAGCACCCAGCACCCTGAGTACTGAGCACTGAGCACCCAGCACCCCGAGCACTGAGCACCCAGCACCCTGAGTACTGAGCACCGAGCACCCCGAGCACTGAGCACCCAGCACCCTGAGTACTGAGATCCGAGCAACCCGAACAATGAGCACCCTGAGCACTGAGCACCGAGCACCCTGAGCACTTAGTACCCAGCACCCTGAGCACTGAGCACCCAGCACCCTGAGCACTGAGCACCCAGCACCCTGAGCACTGAGCACCCAGCACCCTGAGTACTGAGCACTGAGCACCCAGCACCCCGAGCACTGAGCACCCAGCACCCCGAGTACTGAGCACTGAGCACCCTGAGTACTGAGCACCCAGCACCCTGAGCACTGAGTACCCAGCACCCTGAGCACTGAGCACCCAGCGCCCTGAGCACTGAGCACCCAGCACCCTGAGTACTGAGCACTGAGCACCCAGCACCCCGAGCACTGAGCACCCAGCACCCTGAGTACTGAGCACTGAGCACCCAGCACCCCGAGCACTGAGCACCCAGCACCCGAGCACTGAGCACCCAACACCCGAGTACTGAGCACCCAGCACCCTGAGTACTGAGCACCCAGCACCCTGAGTACTGAGCACCCAGCACCCCGAGTACTGAGCACCCAGCACCCTGAGTACTGAGCACCCAGCACCCTGAGCACTGAGCACCCAGCACCCCGAGCACTGAGCACCCAGCACACTGAGTACTGAGCACATAGCACCCTGAGCACTGAGCACCCAGGACCCTGAGCACTGAGCACCCAGCACCCTGAGCACTGAGCACTGAGCACCCTGATCACTGAGTACTGAGCACCGAGCACCCCGAGAACTGAGCACCCAGCACCCGGAGTACTGAGCACCCAGCACCCTGAGTACTGAGCACCCAGCACCCTGAGCACTGAGCACCCAGCACCCTGAGCACTGAGCACCCAGCACACCGAGCACTGAGCACCCAGCACCCTGAGTACTTAGCACTGAGCACCCAGCACCCCGAGCACTGAGCACCCAGCACCCTGAGCACTGAGCACCCAGCACCCGAGTACTGAGCACCCAGCACCGCGAGCACTGAGCACCCAGCACTCCGAGTACTGAGCACCCAGCACCCTGAGTACTGAGCACCCAGCAACCTGAGCACTGAGCACCCAGCACCCCGAGCACTGAGCACCCAGCACCCTGAGTACTGAGCACCCAGCACCCTGAGCACTGAGCACCCAGCACCCTGAGCACTGAGCACCCAGCAAACTGAGCACTGAGCACCCAGCACCCTGAGTAGTGAGCACCCAACGTACTGAGCACCGAGCACCCCGAGCACTGAGCACCCAGCACCCTGAGTACTGAGAACCGAGCACCCCGAGCACTGAGCACCCAGCACCCTGAGCACTGAGCACCCAGCACCCTGAGTACTGAGCACTGAGCACCCAGCACCCCGAGCACTTAGCACCCAGCACCCTGAGTACTGAGCACTGAGCACCCAGCAACCCGAGCACTGAGCACCCAGCACCCTGAGCACTGAGCACCCACCACCCGAGTACTGAGCACCCAGCTCCCTGAGTACTGAGCACACAGCACCCTGAGTACTGAGCACCCAGCACCCTGAGCACTGAGCACTGAGCACCCTGATCACTGAGTACTGAGCACCGAGCACCCCGAGAACTGAGCACCCAGCACCCGGAGTACTGAGCACCCAGCACCCTGAGTACTGAGCACCCAGCACCCCGAGCACTGAGCACCCAGCACCCTGAGCACTTAGCACCCAGCACCCTGAGTACTGAGCACTGAGCACCCAGCACACCGAGCACTGAGCACCCAGCACCCTGAGTACTGAGCACCGAGCACCCCGAGCACTGAGCACCCAGCACCCTGAGCACTGAGCACACAGCACCCTGAGCACTGAGCACCCAGCACCCTGAGAACTGAGCACTGAGCACCCAGCACCCCGAGCACTGAGCACCCAGCACCCTGAGTACTGAGCACCGAGCACCCCGAGCACTGAGCACCCAGCACCCTGAGTACTGAGATCCGAGCACCCCGAACACTGAGCACCCTGAGCACTGAGCACTGAGCACCCTGAGCACTGAGTACCCAGCACCCTGAGCACTGAGCACCCAGCACCCTGAGCACTGAGCACCCAGCACCCTGAGCACTGAGCACCCAGCACCCTGATTACTGAGCACTGAGCACCCAGCACCCCGAGCACTGAGCACCCAGCACCCCGAGTACTGAGCACTGAGCACCCTGAGTACTGAGCACCCAGCACCCTGAGCACTGAGTTCCCCGCACCCTGAGCACTGAGCACCCAGCACCCTGAGCACTGAGCACCCAGCACCCTGAGCACTGAGCACCCAGCACCCTGAGTACTGAGCACTGAGCACCCAGCACCCCGAGCACTTAGCACCCAGCACCCTGAGTACTGAGCACTGAGCACCCAGCAACCCGAGCACTGAGCACCCAGCACCCTGAGCACTGAGCACCCACCACCCGAGTACTGAGCACCGAGCACCCAGAGTACTGAGCACCCAGCACCCTGAGTACTGAGCACCCAGCACCCTGAGCACTGAGCACTGAGCACCCTGATCACTGAGTACTGAGCACCGAGCACCCCGAGAACTGAGCACCCAGCACCCGGAGTACTGAGCACCCAGCACCCTGAGTACTGAGCACCCAGCACCCCGAGCACTGAGCAGCAGGCACCCTGAGTACTGAGCACCCAGCACCCTGAGTACTGAGCACTGAGCACCCACCACCCGAGTACTGAGCACCCAGCACCCTGAGTACTGAGCACCCAGCACCCTGAGTACTGAGCACTGAGCACCCAGCACACCGAGCACTGAGCACCCAGCACCCTGAGTACTGAGCAGTGAGCACCCAGCACCCCGAGCACTGAGCACCCAGCACCCTGAGCACTGAGCACCCAGCACCCTGAGCACTGAGCACCCAGCACCCTGAGTACTGAGCACTGAGCACCCAGCACCCCGGGCACTGAGCACCCAGCACCCTGAGTACTGAGCACTGAGCACCCAGCACCCTGAGCACTGAGCACACAGCACCCTGAGCACTGAGCACCCAGCACCCGAGTACTAAGCACCCAGCACCCTGAGTACTGAGCACGCAGCACCCTGAGTACTGAGCACCCAGCACC
Organism: Microtus oregoni; assembly: GCF_018167655.1. Classification (NCBI taxonomy): domain Eukaryota; kingdom Metazoa; phylum Chordata; class Mammalia; order Rodentia; family Cricetidae; genus Microtus; species Microtus oregoni. The sequence goes on from NW_024544813.1 coordinate 615,396, forward strand.
CTGAGTACTGAGCACCCAGCACCCCGAGCACTGAGCACCCAGCACCCCGAGTACTGAGTACCCAGCACCCTGAGTACTGAGCACCCAGCGCCCTGAGCACTGAGCACCCAGCACCCCGAGCACTGAGCACCCAGCACCCTGAGTACTGAGCACCCAGCACCCTGAGCACTGAGCACCCAGCACCCTGAGCACTGAGCACCCAGCACCCTGAGTACTGAGCACCCAGCACCCTGAGTACTGAGCACTGAGCACCCAGCACCCCGAGCACTGAGCACCCAGCACCCTGAGTACTGAGCACCGAGCACCCCGAGCACTGAGCACCCAGCACCCTGAGTACTGAGATCTGAGCAACCCGAACAATGAGCACCCTGAGCACTGAGCACCGAGCACCCTGAGCACTGAGTACCCAGCACCCTGAGCACTGAGCACCCAGCACCCTGAGCACTGAGCACCCAGCACCCTGAGCACTGAGCACCCAGCACCCTGAGTACTGAGCACTGAGTACCCAGCACCCCGAGCACTGAGCACCCAGCACCCCGAGTACTGAGCACTGAGCACCCTGAGTACTGAGCACCCAGCACCCTGAGCACTGAGTACCCAGCACCCTGAGCACTGAGCATCCAGCACCCTGAGCACTGAGCACCCAGCACCCTGAGTACTGAGCACTGAGCACCCAGCACCCCGAGCACTGAGCACCCAGCACCCTGAGTACTGAGCACTGAGCACCCAGCACCCCGAGCACTGAGCACCCAGCACCCTGAGCACTGAGCACCCAACACCCGAGTACTGAGCACCCAGCACCCTGAGTACTGAGCACCCAGCACCCTGAGTACTGAGCACCCAGCACCCCGAGTACTGAGCACCCAGCACCCTGAGTACTGAGCACACAGCACCCTGAGCACTGAGCACCCAGCACCCCGAGCACTGAGCACCCAGCACACTGAGTACTGAGCACCCAGCACCCTGAGCACTGAGCACCCAGCACCCTGAGCACTGAGCACCCAGCACCCTGAGCACTGAGCACTGAGCACCCTGATCACTGAGTACTGAGCACCGAGCACCCCGAGAACTGAGCACCCAGCACCCGGAGTACTGGGCACCCAGCACCCTGAGTACTGAGCACCCAGCACCCTGAGCACTGAGCACCCAGCACCCTGAGCACTGAGCACCCAGCACCCTGAGTACTGAGCACTGAGCACCCAGCACACCGAGCACTGAGCACCCAGCACCCTGAGTACTGAGCACTGAGCACCCAGCACCCCGAGCACTGAGCACCCAGCACCCTGAACACTGAGCACCCAGCACCCTGAGCACTGAGCACCCAGCACCCTGAGTACTGAGCACTGAGCACCCAGCACCCCGGGCACTGAGCACCCAGCACCCTGAGTACTTAGCACTGAGCACCCAGCACCCCGAGCACTGAGCACCCAGCACCCTGAGCACTGAGCACCCAGCACCCGAGTACTGAGCACCCAGCACCGCGAGCACTGAGCACCCAGCACTCCGAGTACTGAGCACCCAGCACCCTGAGTACTGAGCACCCAGCACCCTGAGCACTGAGCACCCAGCACCCCGAGCACTGAGCACCCAGCACCCTGAGTACTGAGCACCCAGCACCCTGAGCACTGAGCACCCAGCACCCTGAGCACTGAGCACCCAGCAAACTGAGCACTGAGCACCCAGCACCCTGAGTAGTGAGCACCCAACGTACTGAGCACCGAGCACCCCGAGCACTTAGCACCCAGCACCCTGAGTACTGAGAACCGAGCACCCCGAGCACTGAGCACCCAGCACCCTGAGTACTGAGCTCCAAGCACCCTGAGCACTGAGCACCCAGCGCCCCGAGCACCGAGCACCCTGAGCACTGAGCACCCAGCACCCTGACTACTGAGCACCCAGCACCCTGAGCAATGAGCAACCTGAGTACTGAGCACCCAGCACCTTGAGCACTGAGCACCGAGCACCCCGAGCACTGAGCACCCAGCACCCTGAGTACTAAGCACCGAGCACCCTGAGTACTGAGCACCCAGCACCCTGAGCACTGAACACACAGCACCCTGAGTACTGAGCACCTCGAGCACTGAGCACCCAGCACCCTGAGTACTGAGCACCGAGCACCCCGAGCACTGAGCACCCAGCACCGTGAGCACTGAGCAACCAGCACCCCGAGAACTGAGCACCCAGGACCCTGAGTACTGAGCACCCAGCACCCTGAGTACTGAGCACCCAGCACCCTGAGCACTGAGTACCCAGCACCCTGAGCACTGAGCACCCAGCACCCTGAGCACTGAGCACACAGCACCCTGAGCACTGAGCACTGAGCACCCATCACCCCGAGTACTGAGCACTGAGCACCCAGCACCCCGAGCACTGAGCACCCAGCACACTGAGTAATGAGCACTGAGCACCCAGCACCCCGAGCACTGAGCACCCAGCACCCTGAGCACTGAGCACCCAGCACCCGAGTACTTAGCATCCAAGCACCCTGAGTACTGAGCACCCACCACCCTGAGTACTGAGCACCCAGCACCCCGAGTACTGAGCACCCAGCACCCTGAGTACTGAGCACCCAGCACCCTGAGCACTGAGCACCCAGCACCCCGAGCACTGAGCACCCAGCACCCTGAGTACTGAGCACCCAACGTACTGAGCAACGAGCACCCCGAGCACTGAGCACCCAGCACCCTGAGTACTGAGCACCCAGCACCCTGAGCACTGAGCACCCAGCACCCTGAGTACTGAGCTCCGAGCACCCCGAGCACTGAGCACCCAGCGCCCCGAGCACCGAGCACCCTGAGCACTGAGCACCCAGCACCCTGAGTACTGAGAACCCTGCACCCTGAGCAATGAGCACAGTGAGTACTGAGCACCTAGCACCTTGAGCACTGAGCACCCAGCACCCGGAGTACTGAGCACCCAGCACACTGAGTACTAAGCACCGAGCACCCTGAGTACTGAGCACCCAGCACCCTGAGCACTGCACACACAGCACCCTGAGTACTGAGCACCTCGAGCACTGAGCACCCAGCACCCTGAGTACTGAGCACCGAGCACCCCGAGCACTGAGCACCCAGCACCGCGAGCACTGAGCACATAGCACACCGAGCACTGAGCACCCAGCACCCTGAGTACTGAGCACCCAGCACCCTGAGCACTGAGTACCCACCACCCTGAGCACTGAGCACCCAGCACCCTGAGCACTGAGCACACAGCACCCTGAGCACTGAGCACCCAGCACCCTGAGTACTGACCACTGAGCACCCAGCACCCCGTGCACTGAGCACCCAGCACCCTGAGTACTGAGCACCGAGCACCCCGAGCACTGAGCACCCTGAGCACTGAGCACCGAGCACCCTGAGCACTGAGCACCCAGCACCCTGAGTACTGAGCACTGAGCACCCAGCACCCCGAGCACTGAGGACCCAGCACCCTGAGTACTGAGCACTGAGCACCCAGCACCCCGAGGACTGAGCACCCAGCACCCTGAGTACTGAGCACTGAGCACCCAGCACCCTGAGTACTGAGCACTGAGCACCCAGCACCCTGAGCACTGAGCACCCAGCACCCTGAGTACTGAGCACTGAGCACCCAGCACCCCGGGCACTGAGCACCCAGCACCCTGAGTACTTAGCACTGAGCACCCAGCACCCCGAGCACTGAGCACCCAGCACCCTGAGCACTGAGCACCCAGCACCCGAGTACTGAGCACCCAGCACCGCGAGCACTGAGCACCCAGCACTCCGAGTACTGAGCACCCAGCACCCTGAGTACTGAGCACCCAGCACCCTGAGCACTGAGCACCCAGCACCCCGAGCACTGAGCACCCAGCACCCTGAGTACTGAGCACCCAGCACCCTGAGCACTGAGCACCCAGCACCCTGAGCACTGAGCACCCAGCAAACTGAGCACTGAGCACCCAGCACCCTGAGTAGTGAGCACCCAACGTACTGAGCACCGAGCACCCCGAGCACTGAGCACCCAGCACCCTGAGTACTGAGAACCGAGCACCCCGAGCACTGAGCACCCAGCACCCTGAGTACTGAGCTCCAAGCACCCTGAGCACTGAGCACCCAGCGCCCCGAGCACCGAGCACCCTGAGCACTGAGCACCCAGCACCCTGACTACTGAGCACCCAGCACCCTGAGCAATGAGCAACCTGAGTACTGAGCACCCAGCACCTTGAGCACTGAGCACCGAGCACCCCGAGCACTGAGCACCCAGCACCCTGAGTACTAAGCACCGAGCACCCTGAGTACTGAGCACCCAGCACCCTGAGCACTGAACACACAGCAACCTGAGTACTGAGCACCTCGAGCACTGAGCACCCAGCACCCTGAGTACTGAGCACCGAGCACCCCGAGCACTGAGCACCCAGCACCGTGAGCACTGAGCACCCAGCACCCCGAGAACTGAGCACCCAGGACCCTGAGTACTGAGCACCCAGCACCCTGAGTACTGAGCACCCAGCACCCTGAGCACTGAGTACCCAGCACCCTGAGCACTGAGCACCCAGCACCCTGAGCACTGAGCACACAGCACCCTGAGCACTGAGCACTGAGCACCCATCACCCCGAGTACTGAGCACTGAGCACCCAGCACCCCGAGCACTGAGCACCCAGCACACTGAGTAATGAGCACTGAGCACCCAGCACCCCGAGCACTGAGCACCCAGCACCCTGAGCACTGAGCACCCAGCACCCGAGTACTTAGCACCAAGCACCCTGAGTACTGAGCACCCACCACCCTGAGTACTGAGCACCCAGCACCCCGAGTACTGAGCACCCAGCACCCTGAGTACTGAGCACCCAGCACCCTGAGCACTGAGCACCCAGCACCCCGAGCACTGAGCACCCAGCACCCTGAGTACTGAGCACCCAACGTACTGAGCACCGAGCACCCCAAGCACTGAGCACCCAGCACCCTGAGTACTGAGCACCCAGCACCCTGAGCACTGAGCACCCAGCACCCTGAGTACTGAGCTCCGAGCACCCCGAGCACTGAGCACCCAGCGCCCCGAGCACCGAGCACCCTGAGCACTGAGCACCCAGCACCCTGAGTACTGAGAACCCTGCACCCTGAGCAATGAGCACAGTGAGTACTGAGCACCTAGCACCTTGAGCACTGAGCACCCAGCACCCGGAGTACTGAGCACCCAGCACACTGAGTACTAAGCACCGAGCACCCTGAGTACTGAGCACCCAGCACCCTGAGCACTGCACACACAGCACCCTGAGTACTGAGCACCTCGAGCACTGAGCACCCAGCACCCTGAGTACTGAGCACCGAGCACCCCGAGCACTGAGCACCCAGCACCGCGAGCACTGAGCACATAGCACCCCGAGCACTGAGCACCCAGCACCCTGAGTACTGAGCACCCAGCACCCTGAGCACTGAGTACCCACCACCCTGAGCACTGAGCACCCAGCACCCTGAGCACTGAGCACACAGCACCCTGAGCACTGAGCACCCAGCACCCTGAGTACTGAGCACTGAGCACCCAGCACCCCGAGCACTGAGCACCCAGCACCCTGAGTACTGAGCACCGAGCACCCCGAGCACTGAGCACCCTGAGCACTGAGCACCGAGCACCCTGAGCACTGAGCACCCAGCACCCTGAGTACTGAGCACTGAGCACCCAGCACCCCGAGCACTGAGCACCCAGCACCCTGAGTACTGAGCACTGAGCACCCAGCACCCCGAGGACTGAGCACCCAGCACCCTGAGTACTGAGCACTGAGCACCCAGCACCCTGAGTACTGAGCACTGAGCACCCAGCACCCTGAGCACTGAGCACCCAGCACCCTGAGCACTGAGCACCCAGCACCCTGAGTACTGAGCACCCAGCACCCTGAGTACTGAGCACCCAGCACCCCGAGCACTGAGCACCCAGCACCCTGAGTACTGAGCACTGAGCACCCAGCACCCCGAGGACTGAGCACCCAGCACCCTGAGTACTGAGCACTGAGCACCCAGCACCCCGAGCACTGAGCACCCAGCACCCTGAGTACTGAGCACTGAGCACCCAGCACCCCGAGGACTGAGCACCCAGCACCCTGAGTACTGAGCACTGAGCACCCAGCACCCTGAGTACTGAGCACTGAGCACCCAGCACCCTGAGCACTGAGCACCCAGCACCCTGAGTACTGAGCACTGAGCACCCAGCACCCCGGGCACTGAGCACCCAGCACCCTGAGTACTTAGCACTGAGCACCCAGCACCCCGAGCACTGAGCACCCAGCACCCTGAGCACTGAGCACCCAGCACCCGAGTACTGAGCACCCAGCACCGCGAGCACTGAGCACCCAGCACTCCGAGTACTGAGCACCCAGCACCCTGAGTACTGAGCACCCAGCACCCTGAGCACTGAGCACCCAGCACCCCGAGCACTGAGCACCCAGCACCCTGAGTACTGAGCACCCAGCACCCTGAGCACTGAGCACCCAGCACCCTGAGCACTGAGCACCCAGCAAACTGAGCACTGAGCACCCAGCACCCTGAGTAATGAGCACCCAACGTACTGAGCACCGAGCACCCCGAGCACTGAGCACCCAGCACCCTGAGTACTGAGAACCGAGCACCCCGAGCACTGAGCACCCAGCACCCTGAGTACTGAGCTCCAAGCACCCTGAGCACTGAGCACCCAGCGCCCCGAGCACCGAGCACCCTGAGCACTGAGCACCCAGCACCCTGACTACTGAGCACCCAGCACCCTGAGCAATGAGCAACCTGAGTACTGAGCACCCAGCACCTTGAGCACTGAGCACCGAGCACCCCGAGCACTGAGCACCCAGCACCCTGAGTACTAAGCACCGAGCACCCTGAGTACTGAGCACCCAGCACCCTGAGCACTGAACACACAGCACCCTGAGTACTGAGCACCTCGAGCACTGAGCACCCAGCACCCTGAGTACTGAGCACCGAGCACCCCGAGCACTGAGCACCCAGCACCGTGAGCACTGAGCACCCAGCACCCCGAGAACTGAGCACCCAGGACCCTGAGTACTGAGCACCCAGCACCCTGAGTACTGAGCACCCAGCACCCTGAGCACTGAGTACCCAGCACCCTGAGCACTGAGCACCCAGCACCCTGAGCACTGAGCACACAGCACCCTGAGCACTGAGCACTGAGCACCCATCACCCCGAGTACTGAGCACTGAGCACCCAGCACCCCGAGCACTGAGCACCCAGCACACTGAGTAATGAGCACTGAGCACCCAGCACCCCGAGCACTGAGCACCCAGCACCCTGAGCACTGAGCACCCAGCACCCGAGTACTTAGCACCAAGCACCCTGAGTACTGAGCACCCACCACCCTGAGTACTGAGCACCCAGCACCCCGAGTACTGAGCACCCAGCACCCTGAGTACTGAGCACCCAGCACCCTGAGCACTGAGCACCCAGCACCCCGAGCACTGAGCACCCAGCACCCTGAGTACTGAGCACCCAACGTACTGAGCACCGAGCACCCCGAGCACTGAGCACCCAGCACCCTGAGTACTGAGCACCCAGCACCCTGAGCACTGAGCACCCAGCACCCTGAGTACTGAGCTCCGAGCACCCCGAGCACTGAGCACCCAGCGCCCCGAGCACCGAGCACCCTGAGCACTGAGCACCCAGCACCCTGAGTACTGAGAACCCTGCACCCTGAGCAATGAGCACAGTGAGTACTGAGCACCTAGCACCTTGAGCACTGAGCACCCAGCACCCGGAGTACTGAGCACCCAGCACACTGAGTACTAAGCACCAAGCACCCTGAGTACTGAGCACCCAGCACCCTGAGCACTGCACACACAGCACCCTGAGTACTGAGCACCTCGAGCACTGAGCACCCAGCACCCTGAGTACTGAGCACCGAGCACCCCGAGCACTGAGCACCCAGCACCGCGAGCACTGAGCACATAGCACACCGAGCACTGAGCACCCAGCACCCTGAGTACTGAGCACCCAGCACCCTGAGCACTGAGTACCCACCACCCTGAGCACTGAGCACCCAGCACCCTGAGCACTGAGCACACAGCACCCTGAGCACTGAGCACCCAGCACCCTGAGTACTGAGCACTGAGCACCCAGCACCCCGAGCACTGAGCACCCAGCACCCTGAGTACTGAGCACCGAGCACCCCGAGCACTGAGCACCCTGAGCACTGAGCACCGAGCACCCTGAGCACTGAGCACCCAGCACCCTGAGTACTGAGCACTGAGCACCCAGCACCCCGAGCACTGAGCACCCAGCACCCTGAGTACTGAGCACTGAGCACCCAGCACCCCGAGGACTGAGCACCCAGCACCCTGAGTACTGAGCACTGAGCACCCAGCACCCTGAGTACTGAGCACTGAGCACCCAGCACACTGAGCACTGAGCACCCAGCACCCTGAGCACTGAGCACCCAGCACCCTGAGTACTGAGCACCCAGCACCCTGAGCACTGAGCACCCAGCACCCCGAGCACTGAGCACCCAGCACCCTGAGCACTGAGCACCCAGCACCCTGTGCACTGAGCATCCAGCACCCCGAGCACTGAGCACTCAGCACCCTGAGTACTGAGCACTGAGCACCCAGCACCCCGTGCAGTGAGCACCCAGCACCCTGAGTACTGAGCTCTGAGCACCCAGCACCCTGAGCACTGAGCACCCAGCACCCTGAGCACTGAGCACCCAGCACCCGAGTACTGAGCACCCAGCACCCTGTGTACTGAGCACCCAGCACCCCGAGCACTGAACACCCAGCACCCTGAGTACTGAGCACCGAGCACCCCGAGCACTGAGCACCCAGCACCCTGTGTACTGAGCACCGAGCACCCCGAGCAATGAGCACCCAGCACCCTGAGTACTGAGCACGGAGCACCCTGAGTACTGTGCACCCAGCACCCCGAGCACTTAGCACCCAGCACCCTGAGTACTCTGCACCCAGCACCCTGAGCACTGAGCACCGATCACCCAGCACCCTGAGCACTGAGCACCCAGCACCCTGAGTACTGAGCACCCAGCACATTGAGTACTGAGCACTCAGCACCCTGAGTACTGAGCACCCAGCACCCCGAGCACTGAGCACCCAGCACCCTGAGCACTGAGCACCCTGAGGACTGAGCACCCAGCACCCTGAGCACTGAGCACCCAGCACCCTGAGTACTGAGCACCGATCACCCTGAGCACTGAGCACCCAGAACCCAAAGCACTGAGCACCCAGCACCCTCAGTACTGAGCACCCAGCACCCCGAGCACTGAGCACCCAGCACCCTGAGTACTGAGCACCCTGAGTACTGAGCACCGATCACCCTGAGCACTGAGCTCCCAGCACCCTGAGTACTGAGCACCCAGCACCCTGAGCACTTAACACCCAGAACCCTGAGTACTGAGCACCCAGCACCCTGAGCACTGAGCACACAGCACCCTGAGTACTGAGCACCCAGCACCCTGAGCACTGAGCACCCAGCACCCTGAGTACTGAGCACCAAGCACCCCGAGCACTGAGCACCCAGCACCCCGAGAATGAGCACCCAGCACCCCGAGTACTGAGCACCGAGCACCCTGAGCACTGAGCACCCAGCACCCTGAGCACTGAGCAACCAGCACACCGAGTACTGAGCACTGAGCACCCTGAGTACTGAGCACCCAGCACCCCGAGCACTGAGCACCCAGCACACCGAGCACTGAGCACTGAGTACCCTGAGCACTGAGCACCCAGCACCCCGAGTACTGAGCACTGAGCACCCTGAGTACTGAGCACCCAGCACCCTGAGCACTGAGCACCCAGCACCCTGAGTACTGAGCACCGAGCACCCTGAGTACTTATCACCCAGCACCCTGAGCACTGAGCACCCAGCACCCTGAGTACTGAGCATCCAGGACCCCGAGCACTGAGCACCCAGCACCCTGAGTACTGAGCACAGAGCTCCCCGAGCACTGAGCACCCTGAGTACTGAGCACCGAGCACACCAAGCACTGAGCACCCAGAACCCCGAGGACTGAGCACCCAGCACCCTGAGTACTGAGCACCCAGCACCCCGAGAATGAGCACCCTGAGCACTGAGTACCCAGCACCATGAGTACTGAGCACCGAGCACCCTGAGCACTGAGCACCCAGCACCCTGAATACTGAGCACCCAGCACCCTGACTACTGAGCACCCAGCACCCTGAGCACTGAGCACCCAGCACCCTGAGTACTGAGCACCCAGAACTCCGAGCACTGAGCACCCAGCACCCCGAGCACTGAGCACCCAGCACACCGAGCACTGAGCACTGAGCACCCTGAGCACTGAGCACCCAGCACCCCGAGTACTGAGCACTGAGCACCCTGAGTACTGAGCACCCAGCACCCCGAGTACTGAGCACTGAGCACCCTGAGTACTGAGCACCCAGCACCCTGAGAACTGAGCACTGAGAACCCTGAGTACTGAGCAGCGAGCACCCCGAGCACTGAGCACCCAGCACCCCAAGCACTGAGCACCCATCACCCTGAGTACTGAGCATTGAGCACCCAGCACCCCGAGCACTGAGCACTCAGCGCCCTGTGTACTGAGCACTGAGTACCCAGTACCCCGAGCACTGAGATCCAGCACCCTGAGCACTGAGCACCCAGCACCCCGAGTACTGAGCACGAAGCACCCCGAGCACTGAGCACCCAGCACCCCGAGCACTGAGCACCCAGCACCCCGAGCACTGAGCACCCAGCACCCCGAGCACTGAGCACCCAGAACCCCGAGCACTGAGCACCCAGCACCCCGAGCACTGAGCACCCAGCACCCTGAGCACTGAGCACCCAGCACCCTGAGTACTGAGCACCCAGCACCCCGAGCACTGAGCACCCAGCACCCTGAGTACTGAGCACCGAGCACACTGAGCACTGAGCACCAAGCACCCCGAGCACTGAGCACCCAGCACCCTGAGTACTGAGCACCGAGCACCCCGAGCACTGAGCACCAAGCACCCTGAGTACTGTGCACCGATCACCCCGAGCACTGAGCACCCAGCACCCTGAGTCCTGAGCACCCAGCACCCCGAGCACTTAGCACCCAACACCCTGAGTACTGAGCACCCAGCACCCTGAACACTGAGCACCCAGCACCCCGAGCAATGAGCACCCAGCACTCTGAGTACTGAGAACCGAGCACACCGAGCACTGAGCACCCAGCACCCTGAGCACTGAGCACGCTGAGAACTGAGCACCCAGCACCCTGAGTACTGAGCACCCAGCACCCCGAGCACTGAGCACGGAGCACCTCGAGGACTGAGCACCCAGCACACTGAGCACTGAGCACCGAGCACACCGAGCACTGAGCACCCAGCACCCTGAGTACTGAGCACCCAGCACCCCGAGCACTGAGCACCCAGCACCCCGAGCACTGTGCACCCAGAACCCCGAGAATGAGCACACAGCACCCTGAGTACTGAGCACCGAGCACCCTGAGCACTGAGCACCCAGAACCCAAAGCACTGAGCACCCAGCACCCTCAGTACTGAGCACCCAGCACCCCGAGCACTGAGCACCCAGCACCCTGAGTACTGAGCACCCTGAGTACTGAGCACCGATCACCCTGAGCACTGAGCTCCCAGCACCCTGAGTACTGAGCACCCAGCACCCTGAGCACTTAACACCCAGAACCCTGAGTACTGAGCACCCAGCACCCTGAGCACTGAGCACACAGCACCCTGAGTACTGAGCACCCAGCACCCTGAGCACTGAGCACCCAGCACCCTGAGTACTGAGCACCAAGCACCCCGAGCACTGAGCACCCAGCACCCCGAGAATGAGCACCCAGCACCCCGAGTACTGAGCACCGAGCACCCTGAGCACTGAGCACCCAGCACCCTGAGCACTGAGCAACCAGCACACCGTGTACTGAGCACTGAGCACCCTGAGTACTGAGCACCCAGCACCCCGAGCACTGAGCACCCAGCACACCGAGCACTGAGCACTGAGTACCCTGAGCACTGAGCACCCAGCACCCCGAGTATTGAGCACTGAGCACCCTGAGTACTGAGCACCCAGCACCCTGAGCATTGAGCACCCAGCACCCTGAGTACTGAGCACCGAGCACCCTGAGTACTTATCACCCAGCACCCTGAGCACTGAGCACCCAGCACCCTGAGTACTGAGCATCCAGGACCCCGAGCACTGAGCACCCAGCACCCTGAGTACTGAGCACCGAGCTCCCCGAGCACTGAGCACCCTGAGTACTGAGCACCGAGCACACCAAGCACTGAGCACCCAGAACCCCGAGCACTGAGCACCCAGCACCCTGAGTACTGAGCACCCAGCACCCCGAGAATGAGCACCCTGAGCACTGAGTACCCAGCACCATGAGTACTGAGCACCGAGCACCCTGAGCACTGAGCACCCAGCACCCTGAATACTGAGCACCCAGCACCCTGACTACTGAGCACCCAGCACCCTGAGCACTGAGCACCCAGCACCCTGAGTACTGAGCACCCAGAACTCCGAGCACTGAGCACCCAGCACCCCGAGCACTGAGCACCCAGCACACCGAGCACTGAGCACTGAGCACCCTGAGCACTGAGCACCCAGCACCCCGAGTACTGAGCACTGAGCACCCTGAGTACTGAGCACCCAGCACCCCGAGTACTGAGCACTGAGCACCCTGAGTACTGAGCACCCAGCACCCTGAGAACTGAGCACTGAGAACCCTGAGTACTGAGCAGCGAGCACCCCGAGCACTGAGCACCCAGCACCCCAAGCACTGAGCAACCATCACCCTGAGTACTGAGCATTGAGCACCCAGCACCCCGAGCACTGAGCACTCAGCGCCCTGTGTACTGAGCACTGAGTACCCAGTACCCCGAGCACTGAGATCCAGCACCCTGAGCACTGAGCACCCAGCACCCCGAGTACTCAGCACGAAGCACCCCGAGCACTGAGCACCCAGCACCCCGAGCACTGAGCACCCAGCACCCCGAGCACTGAGCACCCAGCACCCCGAGCACTGAGCACCCAGAACCCCGAGCACTGAGCACCCAGCACCCCGAGCACTGAGCACCCAGCACCCTGAGCACTGAGCTCTGAGCACCCAGCACCCTGAGCACTGAGCACCCAGCACCCTGAGCACTGAGCACCCAGCACCCGAGTACTGAGCACCCAGCACCCTGTGTACTGAGCACCCAGCACCCCGAGCACTGAACACCCAGCACCCTGAGTACTGAGCACCGAGCACCCCGAGCACTGAGCACCCAGCACCCTGTGTACTGAGCACCGAGCACCCCGAGCAATGAGCACCCAGCACCCTGAGTACTGAGCACGGAGCACCCTGAGTACTGTGCACCCAGCACCCCGAGCACTTAGCACCCAGCACCCTGAGTACTCTGCACCCAGCACCCTGAGCACTGAGCACCGATCACCCAGCACCCTGAGCACTGAGCACCCAGCACCCTGAGTACTGAGCACCCAGCACATTGAGTACTGAGCACTCAGCACCCTGAGTACTGAGCACCCAGCACCCCGAGCACTGAGCACCCAGCGCCCTGAGCACTGAGCACCCTGAGAACTGAGCACCCAGCACCCTGAGCACTGAGCACCCAGCACCCTGAGTACTGAGCAGCGATCACCCTGAGCACTGAGCACCCAGAACCCAAAGCACTGAGCACCCAGCACCCTCAGTACTGAGCACCCAGCACCCCGAGCACTGAGCACCCAGCACCCTGAGTACTGAGCACCCTGAGTACTGAGCACCGATCACCCTGAGCACTGAGCTCCCAGCACCCTGAGTACTGAGCACCCAGCACCCTGAGCACTTAACACCCAGAACCCTGAGTACTGAGCACCCAGCACCCTGAGCACTGAGCACACAGCACCCTGAGTACTGAGCACCCAGCACCCTGAGCACTGAGCACCCAGCACCCTGAGTACTGAGCACCAAGCACCCCGAGCACTGAGCACCCAGCACCCCGAGAATGAGCACCCAGCACCCCGAGTACTGAGCACCGAGCACCCTGAGCACTGAGCACCCAGCACACCGAGTACTGAGCACTGAGCACCCTGAGTACTGAGCACCCAGCACCCCGAGCACTGAGCACCCAGCACACCGAGCACTGAGCACTGAGTACCCTGAGCACTGAGCACCCAGCACCCCGAGTACTGAGCACTGAGCACCCTGAGTACTGAGCACCCAGCACCCTGAGCACTGAGCACCCAGCACCCTTAGTACTGAGCACCGAGCACCCTGAGTACTTATCACCCAGCACCCTGAGCACTGAGCACCCAGCACCCTGAGTACTGAGCATCCAGGACCCCGAGCACTGAGCACCCAGCACCCTGAGTACTGAGCACCGAGCTCCCCGAGCACTGAGCACCCTGAGTACTGAGCACCGAGCACACCAAGCACTGAGCACCCAGAACCCCGAGCACTGAGCACCCAGCACCCTGAGTACTGAGCACCCAGCACCCCGAGAATGAGCACCCTGAGCACTGAGTACCCAGCACCATGAGTACTGAGCACCGAGCACCCTGAGCACTGAGCACCCAGCACCCTGAATACTGAGCACCCAGCACCCTGACTACTGAGCACCCAGCACCCTGAGCACTGAGCACCCAGCACCCTGAGTACTGAGCACCCAGAACTCCGAGCACTGAGCACCCAGCACCCCGAGCACTGAGCACCCAGCACACCGAGCACTGAGCACCCAGCACCCTGTGTACTGAGAACCCAGCACCCCGAGCACTGAACACCCAGCACCCTGAGTACTGAGCACCGAGCACCCCGAGCACTGAGCACCCAGCACCCTGTGTACTGAGCACCGAGCACCCCGAGCAATGAGCACCCAGCACCCTGAGTACTGAGCACGGAGCACCCTGAGTACTGTGCACCCAGCACCCCGAGCACTTAGCACCCAGCACCCTGAGTACTCTGCACCCAGCACCCTGAGCACTGAGCACCGATCACCCAGCACCCTGAGCACTGAGCACCCAGCACCCTGAGTACTGAGCACCCAGCACATTGAGTACTGAGCACTCAGCACCCTGAGTACTGAGCACCCAGCACCCCGAGCACTGAGCACCCAGCGCCCTGAGCACTGAGCACCCTGAGGACTGAGCACCCAGCACCCTGAGCACTGAGCACCCAGAACCCTGAGTACTGAGCAGCGATCACCCTGAGCACTGAGCACCCAGAACCCAAAGCACTGAGCACCCAGCACCCTCAGTACTGAGCACCCAGCACCCCGAGCACTGAGCACCCAGCACCCTGAGTACTGAGCACCCTGAGTACTGAGCACCGATCACCCTGAGCACTGAGCTCCCAGCACCCTGAGTACTGAGCACCCAGCACCCTGAGCACTTAACACCCAGAACCCTGAGTACTGAGCACCCAGCACCCTGAGCACTGAGCACACAGCACCCTGAGTACTGAGCACCCAGCACCCTGAGCACTGAGCACCCAGCACCCTGAGTACTGAGCACCAAGCACCCCGAGCACTGAGCACCCAGCACCCCGAGAATGAGCACCCAGCACCCCGAGTACTGAGCACCGAGCACCCTGAGCACTGAGCACCCAGCACCCTGAGCACTGAGCAACCAGCACACCGAGTACTGAGCACTGAGCACCCTGAGTACTGAGCACCCAGCACCCCGAGCACTGAGCACCCAGCACACCGAGCACTGAGCACTGAGTACCCTGAGCACTGAGCACCCAGCACCCCGAGTACTGAGCACTGAGCACCCTGAGTACTGAGCACCCAGCACCCTGAGCACTGAGCACCCAGCACCCTTAGTACTGAGCACCGAGCACCCTGAGTACTTATCACCCAGCACCCTGAGCACTGAGCACCCAGCACCCTGAGTACTGAGCATCCAGGACCCCGAGCACTGAGCACCCAGCACCCTGAGTACTGAGCACCGAGCTCCCCGAGCACTGAGCACCCTGAGTACTGAGCACCGAGCACACCAAGCACTGAGCACCCAGAACCCCGAGCACTGAGCACCCAGCACCCTGAGTACTGAGCACCCAGCACCCCGAGAATGAGCACCCTGAGCACTGAGTACCCAGCACCATGAGTACTGAGCACCGAGCACCCTGAGCACTGAGCACCCAGCACCCTGAATACTGAGCACCCATCACCCTGACTACTGAGCACCCAGCACCCTGAGAACTGAGCACCCAGCACCCTGAGTACTGAGCACCCAGAACTCCGAGCACTGAGCACCCAGCACCCCGAGCACTGAGCACCCAGCACACCGAGCACTGAGCACTGAGCACCCTGAGCACTGAGCACCCAGCACCCCGAGTACTGAGCACTGAGCACCCTGAGTACTGAGCACCCAGCACCCCGAGTACTGAGCACTGAGCACCCTGAGTACTGAGCACCCAGCACCCTGAGAACTGAGCACTGAGAACCCTGAGTACTGAGCAGCGAGCACCCCGAGCACTGAGCACCCAGCACCCCAAGCACTGAGCAACCATCACCCTGAGTACTGAGCATTGAGCACCCAGCACCCCGACCACTGAGCACTCAGCGCCCTGTGTACTGAGCACTGAGTACCCAGTACCCCGAGCACTGAGATCCAGAACCCTGAGCACTGAGCACCCAGCACCCCGAGTACTGAGCACGAAGCACCCCGAGCACTGAGCACCCAGCACCCCGAGCACTGAGCACCCAGCACCCCGAGCACTGAGCACCCAGAACCCCGAGCACTGAGCACCCAGCACCCCGAGCACTGAGCACCCAGCACCCTGAGCACTGAGCACCCAGCACCCTGAGTACTGAGCACCCAGCACCCCGAGAACTGAGCACCCAGCACCCTGAGTACTGAGCACCGAGCACACTGAGCACTGAGCACCAAGCACCCCGAGCACTGAGCACCCAGCACCCTGAGTACTGAGCACCGAGCACCCCGAGCACTGAGCACCAAGCACCCTGAGTACTGTGCACCGATCACCCCGAGCACTGAGCACCCAGCACCCTGAGTCCTGAGCACCCAGCACCCCGAGCACTTAGCACCCAACACCCTGAGTACTGAGCACCCAGCACCCTGAGCACTGAGCACCCAGCACCCCGAGCAATGAGCACCCAGCACTCTGAGTACTGAGAACCGAGCACACCGAGCACTGAGCACCCAGCACCCTGAGCACTGAGCACGCTGAGAACTGAGCACCCAGCACCCTGAGTACTGAGCACCCAGCACCCCGAGCACTGAGCACGGAGCACCTCGAGGACTGAGCACCCAGCACACTGAGCACTTAGCACCGAGCACACCGAGCACTGAGCACCCAGCACCCTGAGTACTGAGCACCCAGCACCCCGAGCACTGAGCACCCAGCACCCCGAGCACTGTGCACCCAGAACCCCGAGAATGAGCACACAGCACCCTGAGTACTGAGCACCGAGCACCCTGAGCACTGAGCACCCAGCACCCTGAGTACTGAGCACCCAGCACCCTTTGTACTGAGCACCGAGCACCCCGAGCATTGAGCACTGAGCACCCTGAGTACTGAGCACCCAGCACCCCGAGCACTGAGCACCCAGCACCCTGAGCACTGAGCACCCAGCACCTTGAGTACTGAGCACCCCGCACCCCGAGGACTGAGCACCCTGAGTACTGAGCACCCAGCACCCTGAGTACTGAGCACCCTGCACCCTGAGCACTGAGCTCCCTGAGTACTGAGCACCCAGCACCCTGAGTACTGAGCACCCAGCACCCTGAGGTCTGAGCACTGAGCACCCAGAGAACTGAGCACACAGCACCCCGAGGACTGAGCAAACAGCACGCTGAGCACTGAGCAATGAGCACCCAGCACCCTGTGCACTGAGCACTGAGCACAAAGCACCGTGAGCACTGAGCACCCTGAGTACTGAGCACCCAGCACCCTGAGTACTGAGCACCCAGCACCCTGAGCACTGAGCACCCAGAACCCTGAGTACTGAGCACCCAGCACCCTGAGTACTGAGCACGCAGCACCCTGAGTACTGAGCACCCAGCACCCTGAATACTGAGCACCGAGCACCCCGAGCACTGAGAACCCAGCACCCTGAGCACTGAGCACCCAGCACCCTGAGCACTGAGCACCCAGCACCCTGAGCACTGAGCACACAGCACCCCGAGTACTGAGCACCAAGCACCCCGAGAACTGAGCACCCAGCACCCCGAGCACTGATCACTGAGCACCCTGAGCACTGAGCACCCAGCACACCGAGTACTGAGCACTGAGCACCCTGAGTACTGAGCACCCAGCACCCTGAGCACTGAGCACCCATTACCTTGAGTACTGAGCACTGAGCACCCCGAGCACTGAGCACCCAGCACCCTGAGTACTGAGCACAAAGCTCCCCGAGCACTAAGCACCCTGAGTACTGAACACCCAGCACCCTGAGTACTGAGCACCCAGCACCCTGAGCACTGAGCACCCAGCACCCTGAGTACTGAGCACTGAGCACCCCGAGCACTGAGCACCCAGCACCCCGAGCACTGAGCACCCAGCAACCTGAGTACTGAGCACCCAGCACCCCGAGAATGAGCACCCAGCACCAGGAGTACTGAGCACCGAGCACCCTGACCACTGAGCACACAGCACCCTGAGCACTGAGCACCCAGCACCCTGAGTACTGAGCACTGAGCACCCTGAGTACTGAGCACCCAGCACCCTGAGTACTGAGCACCCAGCACCCTGAGTACTGAGCACCCAGCGTACTGAGCACCGAGCACCCAGCACCCTGAGTACTGAGCACCCAGCACCTTGAGCACTGAGCACCCAGCACCCTGAGTACTGAGCACTGAGCACCCCGAGTACTGAGCACCGAGCACCCTGAGCACTGAGCACCCAGCACCCTGAGTACTGAGCACTGAGCACCCCGAGTACTGAGCACCCAGCAACCTGAGTACTGAGCACCAAGCACCCTGAGGAGTGAGCACCCAGCACCCTGAGCACTGAGCACCCAGCACCCTGAGCACTTAGCACCCAGCACACTGAGTACTGAGCACCGAGCACCCAGAGCACTGAGCACCCAGCACCCTGAGCACTGAGCACCCTTAGTACTGAGCACTGAGCACCCTGAGTACTGAGCACTGAGCACCCTGTGTACTGAGCACCGAGCACCCTGAGTACTGAGCACCCAGCACCCTGAGCAATGATCACCCTGAATACTGAGCACCCAGCACCTTGAGCACTGAACACACAGCACCCTGAGTACTGAGCACCCCGAGCACCGAGCACCCAGCACCCTGAGTACTGAGTACCCAGCACCCTCAGTACTGAGCACCGAGCACCCCGAGCACTGAGCACCCAGCACCCCGAGCACTGAGCACACAGCACCCCGAGCAGTGAGCACCCAGCACCCTGAGCACTGAGCACCCAGCACCCTGAGCACTGAGCACCCAGCACCCCGAGCACTGAGCACCCAGCACCCTGAGTACTGAGCACTGAGCACCCAGCACCCCGAGCACTGAGCACCCAGCACCCTGAGTACTGAGCACTGAGCACCCAGCACCCCATGCACTGAGCACCCAGCACCCTGAGTACTGAGCACTGAGCACCCAGCACCCCGAGCACTGAGCACCCTGCACCCCGAGCACTGAGCACCCAGCACCCCGAGCACTGAGCACCCAGCACCCTGAGTACTGAGCACCCAGCACCCTGAGTACTGAGCACCCAGCACCCCGAGCACTGAGCACCCAGCACCCTGAGTACTGAGCACCCAGCACCCCGAGCACTGAGCACCCAGCACACTGAGCACTGAGCACCCAGCACCCTGAGCACTGAGCAACCAGCACCCCGAGCACTGAGCACCCAGCACCCTGAGTACTGGGCACTGAGCACCCAGCACCCCGAGCACTGAGCACACAGCACCCTGAGTACTGAGCACTGAGCACCCAGCACCCTGAGCACTGAACACCCAGCACCCTGAGCACTGAGCACCCAGCACCCGAGTACTGAGCACCCAGCACCCTGAGTACTGAGCACTGAGCACCCAGCACCCTGAGCACTGAGCACCCAGCACCCTGAGCACTGAGCACCCAGCACCCTGAGTACTGAGCACTGAGCACCCAGCACCCCGAGCACTGAGCACCCAGCACCCCGAGTACTGAGCACTGAGCACCCTGGGTACTGAGCACTGAGCACCCTGAGCACTGAGTACCCAGCACCCTGAGCACTGAGCACCCAGCACCCTGAGCACTGAGCACCCATCACCCTGAGTACTGAGCACTGAGCACCCAGCACCCCGAGCACTGAGCACCCAGCACCCTGAGTACTGAGCACTGAGCACCCAGCACCCCGAGCACTGAGCACCCAGCACCCTGTGCACTGAGCACCCAACACCCGAGTACTGAGCACC
This sequence comes from Microtus oregoni, assembly GCF_018167655.1. Classification (NCBI taxonomy): domain Eukaryota; kingdom Metazoa; phylum Chordata; class Mammalia; order Rodentia; family Cricetidae; genus Microtus; species Microtus oregoni. The sequence goes on from NW_024544813.1 coordinate 635,673, forward strand.
CAGCACCCTGAGTACTGAGCACCCAGCACCCTGAGTACTGAGCACCCAGCACCCCGAGTACTGAGCACCCAGCACCCTGAGTACTGAGCACCCAGCACCCTGAGCACTGAGCACCCAGCACCCCGAGCACTGAGCACCCAGCACACTGAGTACTGAGCACCCAGCAGCCTGAGCACTGAGCACCCAGCACCCTGAGCACTGAGCACCCAGCACCCTGAGCACTGAGCACCCTGATCACTGAGTACTGAGCACCGAGCACCCCGAGAACTGAGCACCCAGCACCCGGAGTACTGAGCACCCAGCACCCTGAGTACTGAGCACCCAGCACCCCGAGCACTGAGCACCCAGCACCCTGAGTACTGAGCACCCAGCACCCCGAGCACTGAGCACCCAGCACACTGAGCACTGAGCACCCAGCACCCTGAGCACTGAGCAACCAGCACCCCGAGCACTGAGCACCCAGCACCCTGAGTACTGGGCACTGAGCACCCAGCACCCCGAGCACTGAGCACACAGCACCCTGAGTACTGAGCACTGAGCACCCAGCACCCTGAGCACTGAGCACCCAGCACCCTGAGCACTGAGCACCCAGCACCCGAGTACTGAGCACCCAGCACCCTGAGTACTGAGCACTGAGCACCCAGCACCCTGAGCACTGAGCACCCAGCACCCCGAGCACTGAGCACCCAGCACCCCGAGTACTGAGCACTGAGCACCCTGAGTACTGAGCACTGAGCACCCTGAGCACTGAGTACCCAGCACCCTGAGCACTGAGCACCCAGCACCCTGAGCACTGAGCACCCATCACCCTGAGTACTGAGCACTGAGCACCCAGCACCCCGAGCACTGAGCACCCAGCACCCTGAGTACTGAGCACTGAGCACCCAGCACCCCGAGCACTGAGCACCCAGCACCCTGTGCACTGAGCACCCAACACCCGAGTACTGAGCACCCAGCACCCTGAGTACTGAGCACCCAGCACCCTGAGTACTGAGCACCCAGCACCCCGAGTACTGAGCACCCAGCACCCTGAGTACTGAGCACCCAGCACCCTGAGCACTGAGCACCCAGCACCCCGAGCACTGAGCACCCAGCACACTGAGTACTGAGCACCCAGCAGCCTGAGCACTGAGCACCCAGCACCCTGAGCACTGAGCACCCAGCACCCTGAGCACTGAGCACCCTGATCACTGAGTACTGAGCACCGAGCACCCCGAGAACTGAGCACCCAGCACCCGGAGTACTGAGCACCCAGCACCCTGAGTACTGAGCACCCAGCACCCTGAGCACTGAGCACCCAGCACCCTGAGCACTGAGCACCCAGCACCCTGAGTACTGAGCACTGAGCACCCAGCACACCGAGCACTGAGCACCCAGCACCCTGAGTACTGAGCACTGAGCACCCAGCACCCCGAGCACTGAGCACCCAGCACCCTGAGCACTGAGCACCCAGCACCCTGAGCACTGAGCACCCAGCACCCTGAGTACTGAGCACTGAGCACCCAGCACCCCGGGCACTGAGCACCCAGCACCCTGAGTACTTAGCACTGAGCACCCAGCACCCCGAGCACTGAGCACCCAGCACCCTGAGCACTGAGCACCCAGCACCCGAGTACTGAGCACCCAGCACCGCGAGCACTGAGCACCCAGCACTCCGAGTACTGAGCACCCAACACCATGAGTACTGAGCACCCAGCACCCTGAGCACTGAGCACCCAGCACCCTGAGCACTGAGCACCCAGCACCCTGAGTACTGAGCACCCAGCACCCTGAGCACTGAGCACCCAGCACCCTGAGCACTGAGCACCCAGCAAACTGAGCACTGAGCACCCAGCACCCTGAGTAGTGAGCACCCAACGTACTGAGCACCGAGCACCCTGAGTACTGAGAACCGAGCACCCCGAGCACTGAGCACCCAGCACCCTGAGTACTGAGCTCCAAGCACCCTGAGCACTGAGCACCCAGCGCCCCGAGCACCGAGCACCCTGAGCACTGAGCACCCAGCACCCTGACTACTGAGCACCCAGCACCCTGAGCAATGAGCAACCTGAGTACTGAGCACCCAGCACCTTGAGCACTGAGCACCGAGCACCCCGAGCACTGAGCACCCAGCACCCTGAGTACTGAGCACCCAGCACCCTGAGTACTGAGCACCCAGCACCCTGAGCACTGAGTACCCACCACCCTGAGCACTGAGCACCCAGCACCCTGAGCACTGAGCACACAGCACCCTGAGCACTGAGCACCCAGCACCCTGAGTACTGAGCACTGAGCACCCAGCACCCCGAGCACTGAGCACCCAGCACCCTGAGTACTGAGCACCGAGCACCCCGAGCACTGAGCACCCAGCACCCTGAGCACTGAGCACGCTGAGAACTGAGCACCCAGCACCCTGAGTACTGAGCACCCAGCACCCCGAGCACTGAGCACGGAGCACCTCGAGGACTGAGCACCCAGCACACTGAGCACTGAGCACCGAGCACACCGAGCACTGAGCACCCAGCACCCTGAGTACTGAGCACCCAGCACCCCGAGCACTGAGCACCCAGCACCCCGAGCACTGTGCACCCAGAACCCCGAGAATGAGAACACAGCACCCTGAGTACTGAGCACCGAGCACCCTGAGCACTGAGCACCCAGCACCCTGAGTACTGAGCACCCAGCACCCTTTGTACTGAGCACCGAGCACCCCGAGCATTGAGCACTGAGCACCCTGAGTACTGAGCACCCAGCACCCCGAGCACTGAGCACCCAGCACCCTGAGCACTGAGCACCCAGCACCTTGAGTACTGAGCACCCCGCACCCCGAGGACTGAGCACCCTGAGTACTGAGCACCCAGCACCCTGAGTACTGAGCACCCTGCACCCCGAGCACTGAGCTCCCTGAGTACTGAGCACCCAGCACCCTGAGTACTGAGCACCCAGCACCCTGAGGACTGAGCACTGAGCACCCAGAGAACTGAGCACACAGCACCCCGAGGACTGAGCAAACAGCACGCTGAGCACTGAGCAATGAGCACCCAGCACCCTGTGCACTGAGCACTGAGTACAAAGCACCGTGAGCACTGAGCACCCTGAGTACTGAGCACCCAGCACCCTGAGTACTGAGCACCCAGCACCCTGAGCACTGAGCACCCAGAACCCTGAGTACTGAGCACCCAGCACCCTGAGTACTGAGCACCCAGCACCCTGAGTACTGAGCACCCAGCACCCTGAATACTGAGCACCGAGCACCCCGAGCACTGAGAACCCAGCACCCTGAGCACTGAGCACCCAGCACCCTGAGCACTGAGCACCCAGCACCCTGAGCACTGAGCACACAGCACCCCGAGTACTGAGCACCAAGCACCCCGAGAACTGAGCACCCAGCACCCCGAGCACTGAGCACTGAGCACCCTGAGCACTGAGCACCCAGCACACCGAGTACTGAGCACTGAGCACCCTGAGTACTGAGCACCCAGCACCCTGAGCACTGAGCACCCATTACCTTGAGTACTGAGCACTGAGCACCCCGAGCACTGAGCACCCAGCACCCTGAGTACTGAGCACAAAGCTCCCCGAGCACTAAGCACCCTGAGTACTGAACACCCAGCACCCTGAGTACTGAGCACCCAGCACCCTGAGCACTGAGCACCCAGCACCCTGAGTACTGAGCACTGAGCACCCCGAGCACTGAGCACCCAGCACCCCGAGCACTGAGCACCCAGCAACCTGAGTACTGAGCACCCAGCACCCCGAGAATGAGCACCCAGCACCATGAGTACTGAGCACCGAGCACCCTGACCACTGAGCACACAGCACCCTGAGCACTGAGCACCCAGCACCCTGAGTACTGAGCACTGAGCACCCTGAGTACTGAGCACCCAGCACCCTGAGTACTGAGCACCCAGCACCCTGAGTACTGAGCACCCAGCGTACTGAGCACCGAGCACCCAGCACCCTGAGTACTGAGCACCCAGCACCTTGAGCACTGAGCACCCAGCACCCTGAGTACTGAGCACTGAGCACCCCGAGTACTGAGCACCGAGCACCCTGAGAACTGAGCACCCAGCACCCTGAGTACTGAGCACTGAGCACCCCGAGTACTGAGCACCCAGCAACCTGAGTACTGAGCACCAAGCACCCTGAGGAGTGAGCACCCAGCACCCTGAGCACTGAGCACCCAGCACCCTGAGCACTTAGCACCCAGCACACTGAGTACTGAGCACCGAGCACCCAGAGCACTGAGCACCCAGCACCCTGAGCACTGAGCACCCTTAGTACTGAGCACTGAGCACCCTGAGTACTGAGCACTGAGCACCCTGTGTACTGAGCACCCAGCACCCTGAGTACTGAGCACCCAGCACCGTGAGCAATGATCACCCTGAATACTGAGCACCCAGCACCTTGAGCACTGAACACACAGCACCCTGAGTACTGAGCACCCCGAGCACCGAGCACCCAGCACCCTGAGTACTGAGTACACAGCACCCTGAGTACTGAGCACCGAGCACCCCGAGCACTGAGCACCCAGCACCCCGAGCACTGAGCACACAGCACCCCGAGCAGTGAGCACCCAGCACCCTGAGCACTGAGCACCCAGCACCCTGAGCACTGAGCACCCAGCACCCCGAGCACTGAGCACCCAGCACCCTGAGTACTGAGCACTGAGCACCCAGCACCCCGAGCACTGAGCACCCAGCACCCTGAGTACTGAGCACTGAGCACCCAGCACCCCATGCACTGAGCACCCAGCACCCTGAGTACTGAGCACTGAGCACCCAGCACCCCGAGCACTGAGCACCCTGCACCCCGAGCACTGAGCACCCAGCACCCCGAGCACTGAGCACCCAGCACCCTGAGTACTGAGCACCCAGCACCCTGAGTACTGAGCACCCAGCACCCCGAGCACTGAGCACCCAGCACCCTGAGCACTGAGCAACCAGCACCCCGAGCACTGAGCACCCAGCACCCTGAGTACTGAGCACTGAGCACCCAGCACCCCGAGCACTGAGCACACAGCACCCTGAGTACTGAGCACTGAGCACCCAGCACCCTGGGCACTGAGCACCCAGCACCCTGAGCACTGAGCACCCAGCACCCGAGTACTGAGCACCCAGCACCCTGAGTACTGAGCACTGAGCACCCAGCACCCTGAGCACTGAGCACCCAGCACCCTGAGCACTGAGCACCCAGCACCCTGAGTACTGAGCACTGAGCACCCAGCACCCCGAGCACTGAGCACCCAGCACCCCGAGTACTGAGCACTGAGCACCCTGAGTACTGAGCACCCAGCACCCTGAGCACTGAGTACCCAGCACCCTGAGCACTGAGCACCCAGCACCCTGAGCACTAAGCACCCATCACCCTGAATACTGAGCACTGAGCACCCAGCACCCCGAGCACTGAGCACCCAGCACCCTGAGTACTGAGCACTGAGCACCCAGCACCCCGAGCACTGAGCACCCAGCACCCTGAGCACTGAGCACCCAACACCCGAGTACTGAGCACCCAGCACCCTGAGTACTGAGCACCCAGCACCCTGAGTACTGAGCACCCAGCACCCCGAGTACTGAGCACCCAGCACCCTGAGTACTGAGCACCCAGCACCCTGAGCACTGAGCACCCAGCACCCCGAGCACTGAGCATCCAGCACACTGAGTACTGAGCACCCAGCACCCTGAGCACTGAGCACCCAGCACCCTGAGCACTGAGCACCCAGCACCCTGAGCACTGAGCACCCTGATCACTGAGTACTGAGCACCGAGCACCCCGAGAACTGAGCACCCAGCACCCGGAGTACTGAGCACCCAGCACCCTGAGTACTGAGCACCCAGCACCCTGAGCACTGAGCACCCAGCACCCTGAGCACTGAGCACCCAGCACCCTGAGTACTGAGCACTGAGCACCCAGCACACCGAGCACTGAGCACCCAGCACCCTGAGTACTGAGCACTGAGCACCCAGCACCCCGAGCACTGAGCACCCAGCACCCTGAGCACTGAGCACCCAGCACCCTGAGCACTGAGCACCCAGCACCCTGAGTACTGAGCACTGAGCACCCAGCACCCCGGGCACTGAGCACCCAGCACCCTGAGTACTTAGCACTGAGCACCCAGCACCCCGAGCACTGAGCACCCAGCACCCTGAGCACTGAGCACCCAGCACCCGAGTACTGAGCAGCCAGCACCGCGAGCACTGAGCACCCAGCACTCCGAGTACTGAGCACCCAACACCCTGAGTACTGAGCACCCAGCACCCTGAGCACTGAGCACCCAGCACCCCGAGCACTGAGCACCCAGCACCCTGAGTACTGAGCACCCAGCACCCTGAGCACTGAGCACCCAGCACCCTGAGCACTGAGCACCCAGCAAACTGAGGACTGAGCACCCAGCACCCTGAGTAGTGAGCACCCAACGTACTGAGCACCGAGCACCCCGAGCACTGAGCACCCAGCACCCTGAGTACTGAGAACCGAGCACCCCGAGCACTGAGCACCCAGCACCCTGAGTACTGAGCTACAAGCACCCTGAGCACTGAGCACCCAGCGCCCCGAGCACCGAGCACCCTGAGCACTGAGCACCCAGCACCCTGACTTCTGAGCACCCAGCACCCTGAGCAATGAGCAACCTGAGTACTGAGCACCCAGCACCTTGAGCACTGAGCACCGAGCACCCCGAGCACTGAGCACCCAGCACCCTGAGTACTGAGCACCCAGCACCCTGAGTACTGAGCACCCAGCACCCTGAGCACTGAGTACCCACCACCCTGAGCACTGAGCACCCAGCACCCTGAGCACTGAGCACACAGCACCCTGAGCACTGAGCACCCAGCACCCTGAGTACTGAGCACTGAGCACCCAGCACCCTGAGTACTGAGCACCGAGCACCCCGAGCACTGAGCACCCAGCACCCTGAGTACTGAGCTCCGAGCACCCCGAGCACTGAGCACCCTGAGCACTGAGCACCGAGCACCCTGAGCACTGAGCACCCAGCACCCTGAGTACTGAGCACTGAGCACCCAGCACCCCGAGCACTGAGCAACCAGCACCCTGAGTACTGAGCACTGAGCACCCAGCACCCCGAGGACTGAGCAACCAGCACCCTGAGTACTAAGCACCGAGCACCCTGAGTACTGAGCACCCAGCACCCTAAGCACTGAGCACCCAGCACCCTGAGTACTGAGCACTGAGCACCCAGCACCCCGAGCACTGAGCACCCAGCACCCTGAGTACTAAGCACCGAGCACCCTGAGTACTGAGCACCCAGCACCCTGAGCACTGAACACACAGCACCCTGAGTACTGAGCACCTCGAGCACTGAGCACCCAGCACCCTGAGTACTGAGCACTGAGCACCCCGAGCACTGAGCACCCAGCACCGTGAGCACTGACCACCCAGCACCCCGAGAACTGAGCACCCAGGACCCTGAGTACTGAGCACCCAGCACCCTGAGTACTGAGCACCCAGCACCCTGAGCACTGAGTACCCAGCACCCTGAGCACTGAGCACCCAGCACCCTGAGCACTGAGCACACAGCACTCTGAGCACTGAGCACTGAGCACCCATCACCCCGAGTACTGAGCACTGAGCACCCAGCACCCCGAGCACTGAGCACCCAGCACACTGAGTAATGAGCACTGAGCACCCAGCACCCCGAGCACTGAGCACCCAGCACCCTGAGCACTGAGCACCCAGCACCCGAGTTCTTAGCACCAAGCACCCTGAGTACTGAGCACCCACCACCCTGAGTACTGAGCACCCAGCACCCCGAGTACTGAGCACCCAGCACCCTGAGTACTGAGCACCCAGCACCCTGAGCACTGAGCACCCAGCACCCCGAGCACTGAGCACCCAGCACCCTGAGTACTGAGCACCCAGCACCCTGAGCACTGAGCACCCAGCAACCTGAGTACTGAGCTCCGAGCACCCCGAGCACTGAGCACCCAGCGCCCCGAGCACCGAGCACCCTGAGCACTGAGCACCCAGCACCCTGAGTACTGAGAACCCTGCACCCTGAGCAATGAGCACAGTGAGTACTGAGCACCTAGCACCTTGAGCACTGAGCACCCAGCACCCGGAGTACTGAGCACCCAGCACACTGAGTACTAAGCACCGAGCACCCTGAGTACTGAGAACCCAGCACCCTGAGCACTGCACACACAGCACCCTGAGTACTGAGCACCTCGAGCACTGAGCACCCAGCACCCTGAGTACTGAGCACCGAGCACCCCGAGCACTGAGCACCCAGCACCGCGAGCACTGAGCACATAGCACCCCGAGCACTGAGCACCCAGCACCCTGAGTACTGAGCACCCAGCACCCTGAGTACTGAGCACCCAGCACCCTGAGCACTGAGTACCCACCACCCTGAGCACTGAGCACCCAGCACCCTGAGCACTGAGCACACAGCACCCTGAGCACTGAGCACCCAGCACCCTGAGTACTGAGCACTGAGCACCCAGGACCCCGAGCACTGAGCACCCAGCACCCTGAGTACTGAGCACCGAGCACCCCGAGCACTGAGCACCCAGCACCCTGAGTACTGAGCTCCGAGCACCCCGAGCACTGAGCACCCTGAGCACTGAGCACCGAGCACCCTGAGCACTGAGCACCCAGCACCCTGAGTACTGAGCACTGAGCACCCAGCACCCCGAGCACTGAGCACCCAGCACCCTGAGTACTGAGCACTGAGCACCCAGCACCCCGAGGACTGAGCACCCAGCACCCTGAGTACTGAACACTGAGCACCCAGCACCCTGAGTACTGAGCACTGAGCACCCAGCACCCTGAGCACTGAGCACCCAGCACCCTGAGCACTGAGCACCCAGCACCCTGAGTACTGAGCACCCAGCACCCTGAGTACTGAGCACCCAGCACCCCGAGCACTGAGCACCCAGCACCCTGAGCACTGAGCACCCAGCACACTGTGCACTGAGCATCCAGCACCCCGAGCACTGAGCACTCAGCACCCTGAGTACTGAGCACTGAGCACCCAGCACCCCGTGCAGTGAGCACCCAGCACCCTGAGTACTGAGCTCTGAGCACCCAGCACCCTGAGCACTGAGCACCCAGCACCCTGAGCACTGAGCACCCAGCACCCGAGTACTGAGCACCCAGCACCCTGAGTACTGAGCACCCAGCACCCCGAGCACTGAACACCCAGCACCCTGAGTACTGAGCACCGAGCACCCCGAGCACTGAGCACCCAGCACCCTGTGTACTGAGCACCGAGCACCCCGAGCAATGAGCACCCAGCACCCTGAGTACTGAGCACGGAGCACCCTGAGTACTGTGCACCCAGCACCCCGAGCACTTAGCACCCATCACCCTGAGTACTCTGCACCCAGCACCCTGAGCACTGAGCACCGATCACCCAGCACCCTGAGCACTGAGCACCCAGCACCCTGAGTACTGAGCACCCAGCACATTGAGTACTGAGCACTCAGCACCCTGAGTACTGAGCACCCAGCACCCCGAGCACTGAGCACCCAGCACCCTGAGCACTGAGCACCCTGAGGACTGAGCACCCAGCACCCTGAGCACTGAGCACCCAGCACCCTGAGTACTGAGCACCGATCACCCTGAGCACTGAGCACCCAGAACCCAAAGCACTGAGCACCCAGCACCCTCAGTACTGAGCACCCAGCACCCCGAGCACTGAGCACCCAGCACCCTGAGTACTGAGCACCCTGAGTACTGAGCACCGATCACCCTGAGCACTGAGCTCCCAGCACCCTGAGTACTGAGCACCCAGCACCCTGAGCACTTAACACCCAGAACCCTGAGTACTGAGCACCCAGCACCCTGAGCACTGAGCACACAGCACCCTGAGTACTGAGCACCCAGCACCCTGAGCACTGAGCACCCAGCACCCTGAGTACTGAGCACCAAGCACCCCGAGCACTGAGCACCCAGCACCCCGAGAATGAGCACCCAGCACCCCGAGTACTGAGCACCGAGCACCCTGAGCACTGAGCACCCAGCACCCTGAGCACTGAGCAACCAGCACACCGAGTACTGAGCACTGAGCACCCTGAGTACTGAGCACCCAGCACCCCGAGCACTGAGCACCCAGCACACCGAGCACTGAGCACTGAGTACCCTGAGCACTGAGCACCCAGCACCCCGAGTACTGAGCACTGAGCACCCTGAGTACTGAGCACCCAGCACCCTGAGCACTGAGCACCCAGCACCCTGAGTACTGAGCACCGAGCACACTGAGTACTTATCACCCAGCACCCTGAGCACTGAGCACCCAGCACCCTGAGTACTGAGCATCCAGGTCCCCGAGCACTGAGCACCCAGCACCCTGAGTACTGAGCACCGAGCTCCCCGAGCACTGAGCACCCTGAGTACTGAGCACCGAGCACCCTGAGTACTTATCACCCAGCACCCTGAGCACTGAGCACCCAGCACCCTGAGTACTGAGCACCCAGCACCCTGAGCACTGAGCACCCAGCACCCTGAGCACTGAGCACCCAGCAAACTGAGCACTGAGCACCCAGCACCCTGAGTAGTGAGCACCCAACGTACTGAGCACCGAGCACCCTGAGTACTGAGAACCGAGCACCCCGAGCACTGAGCACCCAGCACCCTGAGTACTGAGCTCCAAGCACCCTGAGCACTGAGCACCCAGCGCCCCGAGCACCGAGCACCCTGAGCACTGAGCACCCAGCACCCTGACTACTGAGCACCCAGCACCCTGAGCAATGAGCAACCTGAGTACTGAGCACCCAGCACCTTGAGCACTGAGCACCGAGCACCCAGAGCACTGAGCACCCAGCACCCTGAGTACTGAGCACCCAGCACCCTGAGTACTGAGCACCCAGCACACTGAGCACTGAGTACCCACCACCCTGAGCACTGAGCACCCAGCACCCTGAGCACTGAGCACACAGCACCCTGAGCACTGAGCACCCAGCACCCTGAGTACTGAGCACTGAGCACCCAGCACCCCGAGCACTGAGCACCCAGCACCCTGAGTACTGAGCACCGAGCACCCCGAGCACTGAGCACCCAGCACCCTGAGCACTGAGCACGCTGAGAACTGAGCACCCAGCACCCTGAGTACTGAGCACGCAGCACCCCGAGCACTGAGCACGGAGCACCTCGAGGACTGAGCACCCAGCACACTGAGCACTGAGCACCGAGCACACCGAGCACTGAGCACCCAGCACCCTGAGTACTGAGCACCCAGCACCCCGAGCACTGAGCACCCAGCACCCCGAGCACTGTGCACCCAGAACCCCGAGAATGAGAACACAGCACCCTGAGTACTGAGCACCGAGCACCCTGAGCACTGAGCACCCAGCACCCTGAGTACTGAGCACCCAGCACCCTTTGTACTGAGCACCGAGCACCCCGAGCATTGAGCACTGAGCACCCTGAGTACTGAGCACCCAGCACCCCGAGCACTGAGCACCCAGCACCCTGAGCACTGAGCACCCAGCACCTTGAGTACTGAGCACCCCGCACCCCGAGGACTGAGCACCCTGAGTACTGAGCACCCAGCACCCTGAGTACTGAGCACCCTGCACCCCGAGCACTGAGCTCCCTGAGTACTGAGCACCCAGCACCCTGAGTACTGAGCACCCAGCACCCTGAGGACTGAGCACTGAGCACCCAGAGAACTGAGCACACAGCACCCCGAGGACTGAGCAAACAGCACGCTGAGCACTGAGCAATGAGCACCCAGCACCCTGTGCACTGAGCACTGAGTACAAAGCACCGTGAGCACTGAGCACCCTGAGTACTGAGCACCCAGCACCCTGAGTACTGAGCACCCAGCACCCTGAGCACTGAGCACCCAGAACCCTGAGTACTGAGCACCCAGCACCCTGAGTACTGAGCACCCAGCACCCTGAGTACTGAGCACCCAGCACCCTGAATACTGAGCACCGAGCACCCCGAGCACTGAGAACCCAGCACCCTGAGCACTGAGCACCCAGCACCCTGAGCACTGAGCACCCAGCACCCTGAGCACTGAGCACACAGCACCCCGAGTACTGAGCACCAAGCACCCCGAGAACTGAGCACCCAGCACCCCGAGCACTGAGCACTGAGCACCCTGAGCACTGAGCACCCAGCACACCGAATACTGAGCACTGAGCACCCTGAGTACTGAGCACCCAGCACCCTGAGCACTGAGCACCAATTACCTTGAGTACTGAGCACTGAGCACCCCGAGCACTGAGCACCCAGCACCCTGAGTACTGAGCACAAAGCTCCCCGAGCACTAAGCACCCTGAGTACTGAACACCCTGCACCCTGAGTACTGAGCACCCAGCACCCTGAGCACTGAGCACCCAGCACCCTGAGTACTGAGCACTGAGCACCCCGAGCACTGAGCACCCAGCACCCCGAGCACTGAGCACCCAGCAACCTGAGTACTGAGCACCCAGCACCCCGAGAATGAGCACCCAGCACCATGAGTACTGAGCACCGAGCACCCTGACCACTGAGCACACAGCACCCTGAGCACTGAGCACCCAGCACCCTGAGTACTGAGCACTGAGCACCCTGAGTACTGAGCACCCAGCACCCTGAGTACTGAGCACCCAGCACCCTGAGTACTGAGCACCCAGCGTACTGAGCACCGAGCACCCAGCACCCTGAGTACTGAGCACCCAGCACCTTGAGCACTGAGCACCCAGCACCCTGAGTACTGAGCACTGAGCACCCCGAGTACTGAGCACCGAGCACCCTGAGCACTGAGCACCCAGCACCCTGAGTACTGAGCACTGAGCACCCCGAGTACTGAGCACCCAGCAACCTGAGTACTGAGCACCAAGCACCCTGAGGAGTGAGCACCCAGCACCCTGAGCACTGAGCACCCAGCACCCTGAGCACTTAGCACCCAGCACACTGAGTACTGAGCACCGAGCACCCAGAGCACTGAGCACCCAGCACCCTGAGCACTGAGCACCCTTAGTACTGAGCACTGAGCACCCTGAGTACTGAGCACTGAGCACCCTGTGTACTGAGCACCCAGCACCCTGAGTACTGAGCACCCAGCACCCTGAGCAATGATCACCCTGAATACTGAGCACCCAGCACCTTGAGCACTGAACACACAGCACCCTGAGTACTGAGCACCCCGAGCACCGAGCACCCAGCACCCTGAGTACTGAGTACACAGCACCCTGAGTACTGAGCACCGAGCACCCCGAGCACTGAGCACCCAGCACCCCGAGCACTGAGCACACAGCACCCCGAGCAGTGAGCACCCAGCACCCTGAGCACTGAGCACCCAGCACCCTGAGCACTGAGCACCCAGCACCCCGAGCACTGAGCACCCAGCACCCTGAGTACTGAGCACTGAGCACCCAGCACCCCGAGCACTGAGCACCCAGCACCCTGAGTACTGAGCACTGAGCACCCAGCACCCTGAGCACTGAGCACCCAGCACCCTGAGTACTGAGCACTGAGCACCCAGCACCCCGAGCACTGAGCACCCAGCACCGCGAGTACTGAGCACTGAGCACACTGAGTACTGAGCACCCAGCACCCTGAGCACTGAGTACCCAGCACCCTGAGCACTGAGCACCCAGCACCCTGAGCACTGAGCACCCATCACCCTGAGTACTGAGCACTGAGCACCCAGCACCCCGAGCACTGAGCACCCAGCACCCTGAGTACTGAGCACTGAGCACCCAGCACCCCGAGCACTGAGCACCCAGCACCCTGAGCACTGAGCACCCAACACCCGAGTACTGAGCACCCAGCACCCTGAGTACTGAGCACCCAGCACCCTGAGTACTGAGCACCCAGCACCCCGAGTACTGAGCACCCAGCACCCTGAGTACTGAGCACCCAGCACCCTGAGCACTGAGCACCCAGCACCCCGAGCACTGAGCACCCAGCACACTGAGTACTGAGCACCCAGCACCCTGAGCACTGAGCACCCAGCACCCTGAGCACTGAGCACCCAGCACCCTGAGCACTGAGCACCCTGATCACTGAGTACTGAGCACCGAGCACCCCGAGAACTGAGCACCCAGCACCCGGAGTACTGAGCACCCAGCACCCTGAGTACTGAGCACCCAGCACCCTGAGCACTGAGCACCCAGCACCCTGAGCACTGAGCACCCAGCACCCTGAGTACTGAGCACTGAGCACCCAGCACACCGAGCACTGAGCACCCAGCACCCTGAGTACTGAGCACTGAGCACCCAGCACCCCGAGCACTGAGCACCCAGCACCCTGAGCACTGAGCACCCAGCACCCTGAGCACTGAGCACCCAGCACCCTGAGTACTGAGCACTGAGCACCCAGCACCCCGGGCACTGAGCACCCAGCACCCTGAGTACTTAGCACTGAGCACCCAGCACCCCGAGCACTGAGCACCCAGCACCCTGAGCACTGAGCACCCAGCACCCGAGTACTGAGCAGCCAGCACCGCGAGCACTGAGCACCCAGCACTCCGAGTACTGAGCACCCAACACCCTGAGTACTGAGCACCCAGCACCCTGAGCACTGAGCACCCAGCACCCCGAGCAATGAGCACCCAGCACCCTGAGTACTGAGCACCCAGCACCCTGAGCACTGAGCACCCAGCACCCTGAGCACTGAGCACCCAGCAAACTGAGGACTGAGCACCCAGCACCCTGAGTAGTGAGCACCCAACGTACTGAGCACCGAGCACCCCGAGCACTGAGCACCCAGCACCCTGAGTACTGAGAACCGAGCACCCCGAGCACTGAGCACCCAGCACCCTGAGTACTGAGCTACAAGCACCCTGAGCACTGAGCACCCAGCGCCCCGAGCACCGAGCACCCTGAGCACTGAGCACCCAGCACCCTGACTACTGAGCACCCAGCACCCTGAGCAATGAGCAACCTGAGTACTGAGCACCCAGCACCTTGAGCACTGAGCACCGAGCACCCCGAGCACTGAGCACCCAGCACCCTGAGTACTGAGCACCCAGCACCCTGAGTACTGAGCACCCAGCACCCTGAGCACTGAGTACCCACCACCCTGAGCACTGAGCACCCAGCACCCTGAGCACTGAGCACACAGCACCCTGAGCACTGAGCACCCAGCACCCTGAGTACTGAGCACTGAGCACCCAGCACCCCGAGCACTGAGCACCCAGCACCCTGAGTACTGAGCACCGAGCACCCCGAGCACTGAGCACCCAGCACCCTGAGTACTGAGCTCCGAGCACCCCGAGCACTGAGCACCCTGAGCACTGAGCACCGAGCACCCTGAGCACTGAGCACCCAGCACCCTGAGTACTGAGCACTGAGCACCCAGCACCCCGAGCACTGAGCACCCAGCACCCTGAGTACTGAGCACTGAGCACCCAGCACCCCGAGGACTGAGCAACCAGCACCCTGAGTACTAAGCACCGAGCACCCTGAGTACTGAGCACCCAGCACCCTAAGCACTGAGCACCCAGCACCCTGAGTACTGAGCACTGAGCACCCAGCACCCCGAGCACTGAGCACCCAGCACCCTGAGTACTAAGCACCGAGCAACCTGAGTACTGAGCACCCAGCACCCTGAGCACTGAACACACAGCACCCTGAGTACTGAGCACCTCGAGCACTGAGCACCCAGCACCCTGAGTACTGAGCACTGAGCACCCCGAGCACTGAGCACCCAGCACCGTGAGCACTGAGCACCCAGCACCCCGAGAACTGAGCACCCAGGAGCCTGAGTACTGAGCACCCAGCACCCTGAGTACTGAGCACCCAGCACCCTGAGCACTGAGTACCCAGCACCCTGAGCACTGAGCACCCAGCACCCTGAGCACTGAGCACACAGCACCCTGAGCACTGAGCACTGAGCACCCATCACCCCGAGTACTGAGCACTGAGCACCCAGCACCCCGAGCACTGAGCACCCAGCACACTGAGTAATGAACACTGAGCACCCAGCACCCCGAGCACTGAGCACCCAGCACCCTGAGCACTGAGCACCCAGCACCCGAGTACTTAGCACCAAGCACCCTGAGTACTGAGCACCCACCACCCTGAGTACTGAGCACCCAGCACCCCGAGTACTGAGCACCCAGCACCCTGAGTACTGAGCACCCAGCACCCTGAGCACTGAGCACCCAGCACCCCGAGCACTGAGCACCCAGCACCCTGAGTACTGAGCACCCAACGTACTGAGCACCGAGCACCCCGAGCACTGAGCACCCAGCACCCTGAGTACTGAGCACCCAGCACCCTGAGCACTGAGCACCCAGCACCCTGAGTACTGAGCTCCGAGCACCCCGAGCACTGAGCACCCAGCGCCCCGAGCACCGAGCACCCTGAGCACTGAGCACCCAGCACCCTGAGTACTGAGAACCCTGCACCCTGAGCAATGAGCACAGTGAGTACTGAGCACCTAGCACCTTGAGCACTGAGCACCCAGCACCCGGAGTACTGAGCACCCAGCACACTGAGTACTAAGCACCGAGCACCCTGAGTACTGAGAACCCAGCACCCTGAGCACTGCACACACAGCACCCTGAGTACTGAGCACCTCGAGCACTGAGCACCCAGCACCCTGAGTACTGAGCACCGAGCACCCCGAGCACTGAGCACCCAGCACCGCGAGCACTGAGCACATAGCACCCCGAGTACTGAGCACCCAGCACCCTGAGTACTGAGCACCCAGCACCCTGAGTACTGAGCACCCAGCACCCTGAGCACTGAGTACCCACCACCCTGAGCACTGAGCACCCAGCACCCTGAGCACTGAGCACACAGCACCCTGAGCACTGAGCACCCAGCACCCTGAGTACTGAGCACTGAGCACCCAGCACCCCGAGCACTGAGCACCCAGCACCCTGAGTACTGAGCACCGAGCACCCCGAGCACTGAGCACCCAGCACCCTGAGTACTGAGCTCCGAGCACCCCGAGCACTGAGCACCCTGAGCACTGAGCACCGAGCACCCTGAGCACTGAGCACCCAGCACCCTGAGTACTGAGCACTGAGCACCCAGCACCCCGAGCACTGAGCACCCAGCACCCTGAGTACTGAGCACTGAGCACCCAGCACCCCGAGGACTGAGCACCCAGCACCCTGAGTACTGAGCACTGAGCACCCAGCACCCTGAGTACTGAGCACTGAGCACCCAGCACCCTGAGCACTGAGCACCCAGCACCCTGAGCACTGAGCACCCAGCACCCTGAGTACTGAGCACCCAGCACCCTGAGTACTGAGCACCCAGCACCCCGAGCACTGAGCACCCAGCACCCTGAGCACTGAGCACCCAGCACGCTGTGCACTGAGCATCCAGCACCCCAAGCACTGAGCACTCAGCACCCTGAGTACTGAGCACTGAGCACCCAGCACCCCGTGCAGTGAGCACCCAGCACCCTGAGTACTGAGCTCTGAGCACCCAGCACCCTGAGCACTGAGCACCCAGCACCCTGAGCACTGAGCACCCAGCACCCGAGTACTGAGCACCCAGCACCCTGAGTACTGAGCACCCAGCACCCCGAGCACTGAACACCCAGCACCCTGAGTACTGAGCACCGAGCACCCCGAGCACTGAGCACCCAGCACCCTGTGTACTGAGCACCGAGCACCCCGAGCAATGAGCACCCAGCACCCTGAGTACTGAGCACGGAGCACCCTGAGTACTGTGCACCCAGCACCCCGAGCACTTAGCACCCATCACCCTGAGTACTCTGCACCCAGCACCCTGAGCACTGAGCACCGATCACCCAGCACCCTGAGCACTGAGCATCCAGCACCCTGAGTACTGAGCACCCAGCACATTGAGTACTGAGCACTCAGCACCCTGAGTACTGAGCACCCAGCACCCCGAGCACTGAGCACCCAGCACCCTGAGCACTGAGCACCCTGAGGACTGAGCACCCAGCACCCTGAGCACTGAGCACCCAGCACCCTGAGTACTGAGCACCGATCACCCTTAGCACTGAGCACCCAGAACCCAAAGCACTGAGCACCCAGCACCCTCAGTACTGAGCACCCAGCACCCCGAGCACTGAGCACCCAGCACCCTGAGTACTGAGCACCCTGAGTACTGAGCACCGATCACCCTGAGCACTGAGCTCCCAGCACCCTGAGTACTGAGCACCCAGCACCCTGAGCACTTAACACCCAGAACCCTGAGTACTGAGCACCCAGCACCCTGAGCACTGAGCACACAGCACCCTGAGTACTGAGCACCCAGCACCCTGAGCACTGAGCACCCAGCACCCTGAGTACTGAGCACCAAGCACCCCGAGCACTGAGCACCCAGCACCCCGAGAATGAGCACCCAGCACCCCGAGTACTGAGCACCGAGCACCCTGAGCACTGAGCACCCAGCACCCTGAGCACTGAGCAACCAGCACACCGAGTACTGAGCACTGAGCACCCTGAGTACTGAGCACCCAGCACCCCGAGCACTGAGCACCCAGCACACCGAGCACTGAGCACTGAGTACCCTGAGCACTGAGCACCCAGCACCCCGAGTACTGAGCACTGAGCACCCTGAGTACTGAGCACCCAGCACCCTGAGCACTGAGCACCCAGCACCCTGAGTACTGAGCACCGAGCACCCTGAGTACTTATCACCCAGCACCCTGAGCACTGAGCACCCAGCACCCTGAGTACTGAGCATCCAGGTCCCCGAGCACTGAGCACCCAGCACCCTGAGTACTGAGCACCGAGCTCCCCGAGCACTGAGCACACTGAGTACTGAGCACCGAGCACACCAAGCACTGAGCACCCAGAAACCCGAGCACTGAGCACCCAGCACCCTGAGTACTGAGCACCCAGCACCCCGAGAATGAGCACCCTGAGCACTGAGTACCCAGAACCATGAGTACTAAGCACCGAGCACCCTGAGCACTGAGCACCCAGCACCCTGAATACTGAGCACCCAGCACCCTGACTACTGAGCACCCAGCACCCTGAGCACTGAGCACCCAGCACCCTGAGTACTGAGCACCCAGAACTCCGAGCACTGAGCACCCAGCACCCCGAGCACTGAGCACCCAGCACACCGAGCACTGAGCACTGAGCACCCTGAGCACTGAGCACCCAACACCCCGAGTACTGAGCACTGAGCACCCTGAGTACTGAGCACCCAGCACCCTGAGAACTGAGCACTGAGAACCCTGAGTACTGAGCAGTGAGCACCCCGAGCACTGAGCACCCAGCACCCCAAGCACTGAGCACCCATCACCCTGAGTACTGAGCATTGAGCACCCAGCACCCCGAGCACTGAGCACTCAGCGCCCTGTGTACTGAGCACTGAGTACCCAGTACCCCGAGCACTGAGATCCAGCACCCTGAGCACTGAGCACCCAGCACCCCGAGTACTGAGCACGAAGCACCCCGAGCATTGAGCACACAGCACCCCGAGCACTGAGCACCCAGCACCCCGAGCACTGAGCACCCAGCACCCCGAGCACTGAGCACCCAGAACCCCGAGCACTGAGCACCCAGCACCCCGAGCACTGAGCACCCAGCACCATGAGCACTGAGCACCCAGCACCCTGAGTACTGAGCACCCAGCACCCTGAGTACTGAGCACCGAGCACACTGAGCACTGAGCACCAAGCACCCCGAGCACTGAGCACCCAGCACCCTGAGTACTGAGCACCGAGCACCCCGAGCACTGAGCACCAAGCACCCTGAGTACTGTGCACCGATCACCCCGAGCACTGAGCACCCAGCACCCTGAGTCCTGAGCACCCAGCACCCCGAGCACTTAGCACCCAACACCCTGAGTACTGAGCACCCAGCACCCTGAGCACTGAGCACCCAGCACAGCGAGCAATGAGCACCCAGCACTCTGAGTACTGAGAACCGAGCACACCGAGCACTGAGCACCCAGCACCCTGAGCACTGAGCACGCTGAGAACTGAGCACCCAGCACCCTGAGTACTGAGCACCCAGCACCCCGAGCACTGAGCACGGAGCACCTCGAGGACTGAGCACCCAGCACACTGAGCACTGAGCACCGAGCACACCGAGCACTGAGCACCCAGCACCCTGAGTACTGAGCACCCAGCACCCCGAGCACTGAGCACCCAGCACCCCGAGCACTGTGCACCCAGAACCCCGAGAATGAGCACACAGCACCCTGAGTACTGAGCACCGAGCACCCTGAGCACTGAGCACCCAGCACCCTGAGTACTGAGCACCCAGCACCCTTTGTACTGAGCACCGAGCACCCCGAGCACTGAGCACTGAGCACCCTGAGTACTGAGCACCCAGCACCCCGAGCACTGAGCACCCAGCACCCTGAGCACTGAGCACCCAGCACCTTGAGTACTGAGCACCCCGCACCCCGAAGACTGAGCACCCTGAGTACTGAGCACCCAGCACCCTGAGTACTGAGCACCCTGCACCCCTAGCACTGAGCTCCCTGAGTACTGAGCACCCAGCACCCTGAGTACTGAGCACCCAGCACCCTGAGGACTGAGCACTGAGCACCCAGAGAACTGAGCACACAGCACCCCGAGGACTGAGCAAACAGCACGCTGAGCACTGAGCAATGAGCACCCAGCACCCTGTGCACTGAGCACTGTGCACCCAGAACCGTGAGCACTGAGCACCCTGAGTACTGAGCACCCAGCACCCTGAGTACTGAGCACCCAGCACCCTGAGCACTGAGCACCCAGCACCCTGAGTACTGAGCACCCAGCACCCTGAGTACTGAGCACCCAGCACCCTGAGTACTGAGCACCCAGCACCCTGAATACTGAGCACCGAGCACCCCGAGCACTGAGAACCCAGCACCCTGAGCACTGAGCACCCAGCACCCTGAGCACTGAGCACCCAGCACCCTGAGCACTGAGCACACAGCACCCCGAGTACTGAGCACCAAGCACCCCGAGAACTGAGCACCCAGCACCCCGAGCACTGAGCACTGAGCACCCTGAGCACTGAGCACCCAGCACACCGAGTACTGAGCACTGAGCACCCTGAGTACTGAGCACCCAGCACCCTGAGCACTGAGCACCCATTACCTTGAGTACTGAGCACTGAGCACCCCGAGCACTGAGCACCCAGCACCCTGAGTACTGAGCACAAAGCTCCCCGAGCACTAAGCACCCTGAGTACTGAACACCCAGCACCCTGAGTACTGAGCACCCAGCACCCTGAGCACTGAGCACCCAGCACCCTGAGTACTGAGCACTGAGCACCCCGAGCACTGAGCACCCAGCACCCCGAGCACTGAGCACCCAGCAACCTGAGTACTGAGCACCCAGCACCCCGAGAATGAGCACCCAGCACCATGAGTACTGAGCACCGAGCACCCTGACCACTGAGCACACAGCACCCTGAGCACTGAGCACCCAGCACCCTGAGTACAGAGCACTGAGCACCCTGAGTACTGAGCACCCAGCACCCTGAGTACTGAGCACCCAGCACCCTGAGTACTGAGCACCCAGCGTACTGAGCACCGAGCACCCAGCACCCTGAGTACTGAGCACCCAGCACCTTGAGCACTGAGCACCCAGCACCCTGAGTACTGAGCACTGAGCACCCCGAGTACTGAGCACCGAGCACCCTGAGCACTGAGCACCCAGCACCCTGAGTACTGAGCACTGAGCACCCCGAGTACTGAGCACCCAGCAACCTGAGTACTGAGCACCAAGCACCCTGAGGAGTGAGCACCCAGCACCCTGAGCACTGAGCACCCAGCACCCTGAGCACTTAGCACCCAGCACACTGAGTACTGAGCACCGAGCACCCAGAGCACTGAGCACCCAGCACCCTGAGCACTGAGCACCCTTAGTACTGAGCACTGAGCACCCTGAGTACTGAGCACTGAGCACCCTGTGTACTGAGCACCCAGCACCCTGAGTACTGAGCACCCAGCACCCTGAGCAATGATCACCCTGAATACTGAGCACCCAGCACCTTGAGCACTGAACACACAGCACCTTGAGTACTGAGCACCCCGAGCACCGAGCACCCAGCACCCTGAGTACTGAGTACCCAGCACCCTGAGTACTGAGCACCGAGCACCCCGAGCACTGAGCACCCAGCACCCCGAGCACTGAGCACACAGCACCCCGAGCAGTGAGCACCCAGCACCCTGAGCACTGAGCACCCAGCACCCTGAGCACTGAGCACCCAGCACCCCGAGCACTGAGCACCCAGCACCCTGAGTACTGAGCACTGAGCACCCAGCACCCGGAGCACTGAGCACCCAGCACCCTGAGTACTGAGCACTGAGCACCCAGCACCCCATGCACTGAGCACCCAGCACCCTGAGTACTGAGCACTGAGCACCCAGCACCCCGAGCACTGAGCACCCTGCAACCCGAGCACTGAGCACCCAGCACCCCGAGCACTGAGCACCCAGCACCCTGAGTACTGAGCACCCAGCACCCTGAGTACTGAGCACCCAGCACCCCGAGCACTGAGCACCCAGCACCCTGAGTACTGAGCACCCAGCACCCCGAGCACTGAGCACCCAGCACACTGAGCACTGAGCACCCAGCACCCTGAGCACTGAGCAACCAGCACCCCGAGCACTGAGCACCCAGCACCCCGAGAATGAGCACCCAGCACCATGAGTACTGAGCCCCGAGCACCCTGAGCACTGAGCACCAAGCACCCTGAGTACTGAGCAGCCAGCACCCTGAGCACCCACCACCCTGAGTACTGAGCACCCAGCAATCCAAGCACTGAGCACCCAGCACCCCGAGCACTGACCACCCAGCACCCCGAGCACTGAGCACTGAGCACCCTGAGCACTGAGCAACCAGCACCCCGAGTACTGAGCACTGAGCACCCTGAGTACTGAGCACACAGCACCCTGAGCACTGAGCACCCAGCACCCTGAGTACTGAGCCCCGAGCACCCTGAGTACTGAGCACCCAGCACCCTGAGCACTGAGCACCAGCACCCTGAGCACTGAGCACCCAGCACCCTGAGCACTGAGCACCCAGCACCCTGAGTACTGAGCACCCAGCACCCCGAGCACTGAGCACCCAGCACCCCGAGCACTGTGCACCCAGAACCCCGAGAATGAGCACACAGCACCCTGAGTACTGAGCACCGAGCACCCTGAGCACTGAGCACCCAGCACCCTGAGTACTGAGCACCCAGCACCCTTTGTACTGAGCACCGAGCACCCCGAGCACTGAGCACTGAGCACCCTGAGTACTGAGCACCCAGCACCCCGAGCACTGAGCACCCAGCACCCTGAGCACTGAGCACCCAGCACCTTGAGTACTGAGCACCCCGCACCCCGAAGACTGAGCACCCTGAGTACTGAGCACCCAGCACCCTGAGTACTGAGCACCCTGCACCCCTAGCACTGAGCTCCCTGAGTACTGAGCACCCAGCACCCTGAGTACTGAGCACCCAGCACCCTGAGGACTGAGCACTGAGCACCCAGAGAACTGAGCACACAGCACCCCGAGGACTGAGCAAACAGCACGCTGAGCACTGAGCAATGAGCACCCAGCACCCTGTGCACTGAGCACTGTGCACCCAGAACCGTGAGCACTGAGCACCCTGAGTACTGAGCACCCAGCACCCTGAGTACTGAGCACCCAGCACCCTGAGCACTGAGCACCCAGCACCCTGAGTACTGAGCACCCAGCACCCTGAGTACTGAGCACCCAGCACCCTGAGTACTGAGCACCCAGCACCCTGAATACTGAGCACCGAGCACCCCGAGCACTGAGAACCCAGCACCCTGAGCACTGAGCACCCAGCACCCTGAGCACTGAGCACCCAGCACCCTGAGCACTGAGCACACAGCACCCCAAGTACTGAGCACCAAGCACCCCGAGAACTGAGCACCCAGCACCCCGAGCACTGAGCACTGAGCACCCTGAGCACTGAGCACCCAGCACACCGAGTACTGAGCACTGAGCACCCTGAGTACTGAGCACCCAGCACCCTGAGCACTGAGCACCCATTACCTTGAGTACTGAGCACTGAGCACCCCGAGCACTGAGCACCCAGCACCCTGAGTACTGAGCACAAAGCTCCCCGAGCACTAAGCACCCTGAGTACTGAACACCCAGCACCCTGAGTACTGAGCACCCAGCACCCTGAGCACTGAGCACCCAGCACCCTGAGTACTGAGCACTGAGCACCCCGAGCACTGAGCACCCAGCACCCCGAGCACTGAGCACCCAGCAACCTGAGTACTGAGCACCCAGCACCCCGAGAATGAGCACCCAGCACCATGAGTACTGAGCACCGAGCACCCTGACCACTGAGCACACAGCACCCTGAGCACTGAGCACCCAGCACCCTGAGTACAGAGCACTGAGCACCCTGAGTACTGAGCACCCAGCACCCTGAGTACTGAGCACCCAGCACCCTGAGTACTGAGCACCCAGCGTACTGAGCACCGAGCACCCAGCACCCTGAGTACTGAGCACCCAGCACCTTGAGCACTGAGCACCCAGCACCCTGAGTACTGAGCACTGAGCACCCCGAGTACTGAGCACCGAGCACCCTGAGCACTGAGCACCCAGCACCCTGAGTACTGAGCACTGAGCACCCCGAGTACTGAGCACCCAGCAACCTGAGTACTGAGCACCAAGCACCCTGAGGAGTGAGCACCCAGCACCCTGAGCACTGAGCACCCAGCACCCTGAGCACTTAGCACCCAGCACACTGAGTACTGAGCACCGAGCACCCAGAGCACTGAGCACCCAGCACCCTGAGCACTGAGCACCCTTAGTACTGAGCACTGAGCACCCTGAGTACTGAGCACTGAGCACCCTGTGTACTGAGCACCCAGCACCCTGAGTACTGAGCACCCAGCACCCTGAGCAATGATCACCCTGAATACTGAGCACCCAGCACCTTGAGCACTGAACACACAGCACCCTGAGTACTGAGCACCCCGAGCACCGAGCACCCAGCACCCTGAGTACTGAGTACCCAGCACCCTGAGCACTGAGCACCCAGCACCCCGAGCACTGAGCACCCAGCACCCCGAGCACTGAGCACACAGCACCCCGAGCAGTGAGCACCCAGCACCCTGAGCACTGAGCACCCAGCACCCTGAGCACTGAGCACCCAGCACCCCGAGCACTGAGCACCCAGCACCCTGAGTACTGAGCACTGAGCACCCAGCACCCGGAGCACTGAGCACCCAGCACCCTGAGTACTGAGCACTGAGCACCCAGCACCCCATGCACTGAGCACCCAGCACCCTGAGTACTGAGCACTGAGCACCCAGCACCCCGAGCACTGAGCACCCTGCAACCCGAGCACTGAGCACCCAGCACCCCGAGCACTGAGCACCCAGCACCCTGAGTACTGAGCACCCAGCACCCTGAGTACTGAGCACCCAGCACCCCGAGCACTGAGCACCCAGCACCCTGAGTACTGAGCACCCAGCACCCCGAGCACTGAGCACCCAGCACACTGAGCACTGAGCACCCAGCACCCTGAGCACTGAGCAACCAGCACCCCGAGCACTGAGCACCCAGCACCCTGAGTACTGAGCACTGAGCACCCAGCACCCCGAGCACTGAGCAACCAGCACCCCGAGAATGAGCACCCAGCACCATGAGTACTGAGCCCCGAGCACCCTGAGCACTGAGCACCAAGCACCCTGAGTACTGAGCAGCCAGCACCCTGAGCACCCACCACCCTGAGTACTGAGCACCCAGCAATCCAAGCACTGAGCACCCAGCACCCCGAGCACTGACCACCCAGCACCCCGAGCACTGAGCACTGAGCACCCTGAGCACTGAGCAACCAGCACCCCGAGTACTGAGCACTGAGCACCCTGAGTACTGAGCACACAGCACCCTGAGCACTGAGCACCCAGCACCCTGAGTACTGAGCCCCGAGCACCCTGAGTACTGAGCACCCAGCACCCTGAGCACTGAGCACCAGCACCCTGAGTTCTGAGCACCCAGCACCCTGAGCACTGAGCACCCAGCACCCTGAGTACTGAGCACCGAGCACCCTGAGTACTGAGCACCCAGCACCCTGAGTACTGAGCACCCAGCACCCTGAGTACTGAGCACCCAGCGTACTGAGCACCGAGCACCCAGCACCCTGAGTACTGAGCACCCAGCACCCTGAGCACTGAGCACCCAGCACCCTGAGTACTGAGCACTGAGCACCCCGAGTACTGAGCACCGAGCACCACGAGCACTGAGCACCCAGCACCCCGAGCACCGAGCACCCTGAGCACTGAGCACCCAGCACCCTGAGTACTGAGAACCGAGCACCCCGAGCACTGAGCACCCAGCACCCTGAGCACTGAGCACCCTTAGTACTGAGCACTGAGCACCCTGAGTACTGAGCACTGAGCACCCTGAGTACTGAGCACCCAGCACTCTGAGTACTGAGCACCCAGCACCCTGAGCAATGATCACCCTGAATACTGAGCACCCAGCACCTTGAGCACTGTGCACCGAGCACCCCGAGCACTGAGCACCCAGCACCCGGAGTACTGAGCACCCAGCACCCTGAGTACTAAGCACTGAGCACCCTGAGTACTGAGCACCCAGCACCCTGAGCACTGAACACACAGCTCACTGAGTACTGGGCACCCTGAGCACTGAGCACCCAGCACCCTGAGTACTGAGTACCCAGCACCCTGAGTACTGAGCACCGAGCACCCCGAGCACTGAGCACCCAGCACCCCGAGCACTGAGCACCCAGCACCCTGAGCACTGAGCACCCAGCACCCTGAGTACTGAGCACCCAGCACCCTGAGTACTGAGCACCCAGCACCCCGAGCACTGAGCACCCAGCACGCTGAGCACTGAGCACCCAGCACCCTGAGCACTGAGCACCCAGCACCCCGAGCACTGAGCACCCAGCACCCTGAGTACTGAGCACTGAGCACCCAGCACCCCGAGCACTGAGCACCCAGCACCCTGAGTACTGAGCACTGAGCACCCAGCACCCCGAGGACTGAGCACCCAGCACCCTGAGTACTGAGAACTGAGCACCCAGCACCCTGAGTACTGAGCACTGAGCACCCAGCACCCCGAGCACTGAGCACCCAGAACCCCGAGCACTGAGCACCCAGCACCCCGAGCACTGAGCACCCAGCACCATGAGCACTGAGCACCCAGCACCCTGAGTACTGAGCACCCAGCACCCTGAGTACTGAGCACCGAGCACACTGAGCACTGAGCACCAAGCACCCCGAGCACTGAGCACCCAGCACCCTGAGTACTGAGCACCGAGCACCCCGAGCACTGAGCACCAAGCACCCTGAGTACTGTGCACCGATCACCCCGAGCACTGAGCACCCAGCACCCTGAGTCCTGAGCACCCAGCACCCCGAGCACTTAGCACCCAACACCCTGAGTACTGAGCACCCAGCACCCTGAGCACTGAGCACCCAGCACAGCGAGCAATGAGCACCCAGCACTCTGAGTACTGAGAACCGAGCACACCGAGCACTGAGCACCCAGCACCCTGAGCACTGAGCACGCTGAGAACTGAGCACCCAGCACCCTGAGTACTGAGCACCCAGCACCCCGAGCACTGAGCACGGAGCACCTCGAGGACTGAGCACCCAGCACACTGAGCACTGAGCACCGAGCACACCGAGCACTGAGAACCCAGCACCCTGAGTACTGAGCACCCAGCACCCCGAGCACTGAGCACCCAGCACCCCGAGCACTGTGCACCCAGAACCCCGAGAATGAGCACACAGCACCCTGAGTACTGAGCACCGAGCACCCTGAGCACTGAGCACCCAGCACCCTGAGTACTGAGCACCCAGCACCCTTTGTACTGAGCACCGAGCACCCCGAGCACTGAGCACTGAGCACCCTGAGTACTGAGCACCCAGCACCCCGAGCACTGAGCACCCAGCACCCTGAGCACTGAGCACCCAGCACCTTGAGTACTGAGCACCCCGCACCCCGAAGACTGAGCACCCTGAGTACTGAGCACCCAGCACCCTGAGTACTGAGCACCCTGCACCCCTAGCACTGAGCTCCCTGAGTACTGAGCACCCAGCACCCTGAGTACTGAGCACCCAGCACCCTGAGGACTGAGCACTGAGCACCCAGAGAACTGAGCACACAGCACCCCGAGGACTGAGCAAACAGCACGCTGAGCACTGAGCAATGAGCACCCAGCACCCTGTGCACTGAGCACTGTGCACCCAGAACCGTGAGCACTGAGCACCCTGAGTACTGAGCACCCAGCACCCTGAGTACTGAGCACCCAGCACCCTGAGCACTGAGCACCCAGCACCCTGAGTACTGAGCACCCAGCACCCTGAGTACTGAGCACCCAGCACCCTGAGTACTGAGCACCCTGCACCCTGAATACTGAGCACCGAGCACCCCGAGCACTGAGAACCCAGCACCCTGAGCACTGAGCACCCAGCACCCTGAGCACTGAGCACCCAGCACCCTGAGCACTGAGCACACAGCACCCCGAGTACTGAGCACCAAGCACCCCGAGAACTGAGCACCCAGCACCCCGAGCACTGAGCACTGAGCACCCTGAGCACTGAGCACCCAGCACACCGAGTACTGAGCACTGAGCACCCTGAGTACTGAGCACCCAGCACCCTGAGCACTGAGCACCCATTACCTTGAGTACTGAGCACTGAGCACCCCGAGCACTGAGCACCCAGCACCCT
The DNA here is from genome assembly GCF_018167655.1 of Microtus oregoni. Lineage (NCBI taxonomy): Eukaryota > Metazoa > Chordata > Mammalia > Rodentia > Cricetidae > Microtus > Microtus oregoni. Next base: position 664,172 of record NW_024544813.1, read on the forward strand.
GAGTACTGAGCACAAAGCTCCCCGAGCACTAAGCACCCTGAGTACTGAACACCCAGCACCCTGAGTACTGAGCACCCAGCACCCTGAGCACTGAGCACCCAGCACCCTGAGTACTGAGCACTGAGCACCCCGAGCACTGAGCACCCAGCACCCCGAGCACTGAGCACCCAGCAACCTGAGTACTGAGCACCCAGCACCCCGAGAATGAGCACCCAGCACCATGAGTACTGAGCACCGAGCACCCTGACCACTGAGCACACAGCACCCTGAGCACTGAGCACCCAGCACCCTGAGTACAGAGCACTGAGCACCCTGAGTACTGAGCACCCAGCACCCTGAGTACTGAGCACCCAGCACCCTGAGTACTGAGCACCCAGCGTACTGAGCACCGAGCACCCAGCACCCTGAGTACTGAGCACCCAGCACCTTGAGCACTGAGCACCCAGCACCCTGAGTACTGAGCACTGAGCACCCCGAGTACTGAGCACCGAGCACCCTGAGCACTGAGCACCCAGCACCCTGAGTACTGAGCACTGAGCACCCCGAGTACTGAGCACCCAGCAACCTGAGTACTGAGCACCAAGCACCCTGAGGAGTGAGCACCCAGCACCCTGAGCACTGAGCACCCAGCACCCTGAGCACTTAGCACCCAGCACACTGAGTACTGAGCACCGAGCACCCAGAGCACTGAGCACCCAGCACCCTGAGCACTGAGCACCCTTAGTACTGAGCACTGAGCACCCTGAGTACTGAGCACTGAGCACCCTGTGTACTGAGCACCCAGCACCCTGAGTACTGAGCACCCAGCACCCTGAGCAATGATCACCCTGAATACTGAGCACCCAGCACCTTGAGCACTGAACACACAGCACCTTGAGTACTGAGCACCCCGAGCACCGAGCACCCAGCACCCTGAGTACTGAGTACCCAGCACCCTGAGTACTGAGCACCGAGCACCCCGAGCACTGAGCACCCAGCACCCCGAGCACTGAGCACACAGCACCCCGAGCAGTGAGCACCCAGCACCCTGAGCACTGAGCACCCAGCACCCTGAGCACTGAGCACCCAGCACCCCGAGCACTGAGCACCCAGCACCCTGAGTACTGAGCACTGAGCACCCAGCACCCGGAGCACTGAGCACCCAGCACCCTGAGTACTGAGCACTGAGCACCCAGCACCCCATGCACTGAGCACCCAGCACCCTGAGTACTGAGCACTGAGCACCCAGCACCCCGAGCACTGAGCACCCTGCAACCCGAGCACTGAGCACCCAGCACCCCGAGCACTGAGCACCCAGCACCCTGAGTACTGAGCACCCAGCACCCTGAGTACTGAGCACCCAGCACCCCGAGCACTGAGCACCCAGCACCCTGAGTACTGAGCACCCAGCACCCCGAGCACTGAGCACCCAGCACACTGAGCACTGAGCACCCAGCACCCTGAGCACTGAGCAACCAGCACCCCGAGCACTGAGCACCCAGCACCCCGAGAATGAGCACCCAGCACCATGAGTACTGAGCCCCGAGCACCCTGAGCACTGAGCACCAAGCACCCTGAGTACTGAGCAGCCAGCACCCTGAGCACCCACCACCCTGAGTACTGAGCACCCAGCAATCCAAGCACTGAGCACCCAGCACCCCGAGCACTGACCACCCAGCACCCCGAGCACTGAGCACTGAGCACCCTGAGCACTGAGCAACCAGCACCCCGAGTACTGAGCACTGAGCACCCTGAGTACTGAGCACACAGCACCCTGAGCACTGAGCACCCAGCACCCTGAGTACTGAGCCCCGAGCACCCTGAGTACTGAGCACCCAGCACCCTGAGCACTGAGCACCAGCACCCTGAGCACTGAGCACCCAGCACCCTGAGCACTGAGCACCCAGCACCCTGAGTACTGAGCACCCAGCACCCCGAGCACTGAGCACCCAGCACCCCGAGCACTGTGCACCCAGAACCCCGAGAATGAGCACACAGCACCCTGAGTACTGAGCACCGAGCACCCTGAGCACTGAGCACCCAGCACCCTGAGTACTGAGCACCCAGCACCCTTTGTACTGAGCACCGAGCACCCCGAGCACTGAGCACTGAGCACCCTGAGTACTGAGCACCCAGCACCCCGAGCACTGAGCACCCAGCACCCTGAGCACTGAGCACCCAGCACCTTGAGTACTGAGCACCCCGCACCCCGAAGACTGAGCACCCTGAGTACTGAGCACCCAGCACCCTGAGTACTGAGCACCCTGCACCCCTAGCACTGAGCTCCCTGAGTACTGAGCACCCAGCACCCTGAGTACTGAGCACCCAGCACCCTGAGGACTGAGCACTGAGCACCCAGAGAACTGAGCACACAGCACCCCGAGGACTGAGCAAACAGCACGCTGAGCACTGAGCAATGAGCACCCAGCACCCTGTGCACTGAGCACTGTGCACCCAGAACCGTGAGCACTGAGCACCCTGAGTACTGAGCACCCAGCACCCTGAGTACTGAGCACCCAGCACCCTGAGCACTGAGCACCCAGCACCCTGAGTACTGAGCACCCAGCACCCTGAGTACTGAGCACCCAGCACCCTGAGTACTGAGCACCCAGCACCCTGAATACTGAGCACCGAGCACCCCGAGCACTGAGAACCCAGCACCCTGAGCACTGAGCACCCAGCACCCTGAGCACTGAGCACCCAGCACCCTGAGCACTGAGCACACAGCACCCCGAGTACTGAGCACCAAGCACCCCGAGAACTGAGCACCCAGCACCCCGAGCACTGAGCACTGAGCACCCTGAGCACTGAGCACCCAGCACACCGAGTACTGAGCACTGAGCACCCTGAGTACTGAGCACCCAGCACCCTGAGCACTGAGCACCCATTACCTTGAGTACTGAGCACTGAGCACCCCGAGCACTGAGCACCCAGCACCCTGAGTACTGAGCACAAAGCTCCCCGAGCACTAAGCACCCTGAGTACTGAACACCCAGCACCCTGAGTACTGAGCACCCAGCACCCTGAGCACTGAGCACCCAGCACCCTGAGTATTGAGCACTGAGCACCCCGAGCACTGAGCACCCAGCACCCCGAGCACTGAGCACCCAGCAACCTGAGTACTGAGCACCCAGCACCCCGAGAATGAGCACCCAGCACCATGAGTACTGAGCACCGAGCACCCTGACCACTGAGCACACAGCACCCTGAGCACTGAGCACCCAGCACCCTGAGTACAGAGCACTGAGCACCCTGAGTACTGAGCACCCAGCACCCTGAGTACTGAGCACCCAGCACCCTGAGTACTGAGCACCCAGCGTACTGAGCACCGAGCACCCAGCACCCTGAGTACTGAGCACCCAGCACCTTGAGCACTGAGCACCCAGCACCCTGAGTACTGAGCACTGAGCACCCCGAGTACTGAGCACCGAGCACCCTGAGCACTGAGCACCCAGCACCCTGAGTACTGAGCACTGAGCACCCCGAGTACTGAGCACCCAGCAACCTGAGTACTGAGCACCAAGCACCCTGAGGAGTGAGCACCCAGCACCCTGAGCACTGAGCACCCAGCACCCTGAGCACTTAGCACCCAGCACACTGAGTACTGAGCACCGAGCACCCAGAGCACTGAGCACCCAGCACCCTGAGCACTGAGCACCCTTAGTACTGAGCACTGAGCACCCTGAGTACTGAGCACTGAGCACCCTGTGTACTGAGCACCCAGCACCCTGAGTACTGAGCACCCAGCACCCTGAGCAATGATCACCCTGAATACTGAGCACCCAGCACCTTGAGCACTGAACACACAGCACCCTGAGTACTGAGCACCCCGAGCACCGAGCACCCAGCACCCTGAGTACTGAGTACCCAGCACCCTGAGCACTGAGCACCCAGCACCCCGAGCACTGAGCACCCAGCACCCCGAGCACTGAGCACACAGCACCCCGAGCAGTGAGCACCCAGCACCCTGAGCACTGAGCACCCAGCACCCTGAGCACTGAGCACCCAGCACCCCGAGCACTGAGCACCCAGCACCCTGAGTACTGAGCACTGAGCACCCAGCACCCGGAGCACTGAGCACCCAGCACCCTGAGTACTGAGCACTGAGCACCCAGCACCCCATGCACTGAGCACCCAGCACCCTGAGTACTGAGCACTGAGCACCCAGCACCCCGAGCACTGAGCACCCTGCAACCCGAGCACTGAGCACCCAGCACCCCGAGCACTGAGCACCCAGCACCCTGAGTACTGAGCACCCAGCACCCTGAGTACTGAGCACCCAGCACCCCGAGCACTGAGCACCCAGCACCCTGAGTACTGAGCACCCAGCACCCCGAGCACTGAGCACCCAGCACACTGAGCACTGAGCACCCAGCACCCTGAGCACTGAGCAACCAGCACCCCGAGCACTGAGCACCCAGCACCCTGAGTACTGAGCACTGAGCACCCAGCACCCCGAGCACTGAGCAACCAGCACCCCGAGAATGAGCACCCAGCACCATGAGTACTGAGCCCCGAGCACCCTGAGCACTGAGCACCAAGCACCCTGAGTACTGAGCAGCCAGCACCCTGAGCACCCACCACCCTGAGTACTGAGCACCCAGCAATCCAAGCACTGAGCACCCAGCACCCCGAGCACTGACCACCCAGCACCCCGAGCACTGAGCACTGAGCACCCTGAGCACTGAGCAACCAGCACCTCGAGTACTGAGCACTGAGCACCCTGAGTACTGAGCACACAGCACCCTGAGCACTGAGCACCCAGCACCCTGAGTACTGAGCCCCGAGCACCCTGAGTACTGAGCACCCAGCACCCTGAGCACTGAGCACCAGCACCCTGAGTTCTGAGCACCCAGCACCCTGAGCACTGAGCACCCAGCACCCTGAGTACTGAGCACCGAGCACCCTGAGTACTGAGCACCCAGCACCCTGAGTTCTGAGCACCCAGCACCCTGAGTACTGAGCACCCAGCGTACTGAGCACCGAGCACCCAGCACCCTGAGTACTGAGCACCCAGCACCCTGAGCACTGAGCACCCAGCACCCTGAGTACTGAGCACTGAGCACCCCGAGTACTGAGCACCGAGCACCACGAGCACTGAGCACCCAGCACCCCGAGCACCGAGCACCCTGAGCACTGAGCACCCAGCACCCTGAGTACTGAGAACCGAGCACCCCGAGCACTGAGCACCCAGCACCCTGAGCACTGAGCACCCTTAGTACTGAGCACTGAGCACCCTGAGTACTGAGCACTGAGCACCCTGAGTACTGAGCACCCAGCACTCTGAGTACTGAGCACCCAGCACCCTGAGCAATGATCACCCTGAATACTGAGCACCCAGCACCTTGAGCACTGTGCACCGAGCACCCCGAGCACTGAGCACCCAGCACCCGGAGTACTGAGCACCCAGCACCCTGAGTACTAAGCACCGAGCACCCTGAGTACTGAGCACCCAGCACCCTGAGCACTGAACACACAGCTCACTGAGTACTGGGCACCCTGAGCACTGAGCACCCAGCACCCTGAGTACTGAGTACCCAGCACCCTGAGTACTGAGCACCGAGCACCCCGAGCACTGAGCACCCAGCACCCCGAGCACTGAGCACCCAGCACCCTGAGCACTGAGCACCCAGCACCCTGAGTACTGAGCACCCAGCACCCTGAGTACTGAGCACCCAGCACCCCGAGCACTGAGCACCCAGCACGCTGAGCACTGAGCACCCAGCACCCTGAGCACTGAGCACCCAGCACCCCGAGCACTGAGCACCCAGCACCCTGAGTACTGAGCACTGAGCACCCAGCACCCCGAGCACTGAGCACCCAGCACCCTGAGTACTGAGCACTGAGCACCCAGCACCCCGAGGACTGAGCACCCAGCACCCTGAGTACTGAGAACTGAGCACCCAGCACCCTGAGTACTGAGCACTGAGCACCCAGCACCCTGAGCACTGAGCACCCAGCACCCTGAGCACTGAGCACCCAGCACCCTGAGCACTGAGCACCCAGCACCCTGAGTACTGAGCACCCAGCACCCCGAGCACTGAGCACCCAGCACCCTGAGCACTGAGCACCCAGCAACCTGTGCACTGAGCATCCAGCACCCCGAGCACTGAGCACTCAGCACCCTGGGTACTGAGCACTGAGCACCCAGCACCCCGTGCAGTGAGCACCCAGCACCCTGAGTACTGAGCTCTGAGCACCCAGCACCCTGAGTACTGAGCACCCAGCACCCCGAGCACTGAGCACCCAGCACCCTGAGTACTGTGCACCCAGCACCCCGAGCACTTAGCACCCAGCACCCTGAGTACTCTGCACCCAGCACCCTGAGCACTGAGCACCGATCACCCAGCACCCTGAGCACTGAGCACCCAGCACACTGAGTACTGAGCACCCAGCACATTGAGTACTGAGCACTCAGCACCCTGAGTACTGAGCACCCAGCACCCCGAGCACCTAGCACCCAGCACCCTGAGCACTGAGCACCCTGAGGACTGAGCACCCAGCACCCTGAGCACTGAGCACCCAGCACCCTGAGTACTGAGCACCCAGCACCCTGAGTACTGAGCACCCAGCACCCTGAATACTGAGCACCGAGCACCCCGAGCACTGAGAACCCAGCACCCTGAGCACTGAGCACCCAGCACCCTGAGCACTGAGCACCCAGCACCCTGAGCACTGAGCACACAGCACCCCGAGTACTGAGCACCAAGCACCCCGAGAACTGAGCACCCAGCACCCCGAGCACTGAGCACTGAGCACCCTGAGCACTGAGCACCCAGCACACCGAGTACTGAGCACTGAGCACCCTGAGTACTGAGCACCCAGCACCCTGAGCACTGAGCACCCATTACCTTGAGTACTGAGCACTGAGCACCCCGAGCACTGAGCACCCAGCACCCTGAGTACTGAGCACAAAGCTCCCCGAGCACTAAGCACCCTGAGTACTGAACACCCAGCACCCTGAGTACTGAGCACCCAGCACCCTGAGCACTGAGCACCCAGCACCCTGAGTACTGAGCACTGAGCACTCCGAGCACTGAGCACCCAGCACCCCGAGCACTGAGCACCCAGCAACCTGAGTACTGAGCACCCAGCACCCCGAGAATGAGCACCCAGCACCATGAGTACTGAGCACCGAGCACCCTGACCACTGAGCACACAGCACCCTGAGCACTGAGCACCCAGCTCCCTGAGTACAGAGCACTGAGCACCCTGAGTACTGAGCACCCAGCACCCTGAGTACTGAGCACCCAGCACCCTGAGTACTGAGCACCCAGCGTACTGAGCACCGAGCACCCAGCACCCTGAGTACTGAGCACCCAGCACCTTGAGCACTGAGCACCCAGCACCCTGAGTACTGAGCACTGAGCACCCCGAGTACTGAGCACCGAGCACCCTGAGCACTGAGCACCCAGCACCCTGAGTACTGAGCACTGAGCACCCCGAGTACTGAGCACCCAGCACCCTGAGCACTGAGCACCCAGCACCCTGAGCACTTAGCACCCAGCACACTGAGTACTGAGCACCGAGCACCCAGAGCACTGAGCACCCAGCACCCTGAGCACTGAGCACCCTTAGTACTGAGCACTGAGCACCCTGAGTACTGAGCACTGAGCACCCTGTGTACTGAGCACCCAGCACCCTGAGTACTGAGCACCCAGCACCCTGAGCAATGATCACCCTGAATACTGAGCACCCAGCACCTTGAGCACTGAACACACAGCACCTTGAGTACTGAGCACCCCGAGCACCGAGCACCCAGCACCCTGAGTACTGAGTACCCAGCACCCTGAGTACTGAGCACCGAGCACCCCGAGCACTGAGCACCCAGCACCCCGAGCACTGAGCACACAGCACCCCGAGCAGTGAGCACCCAGCACCCTGAGCACTGAGCACCCAGCACCCTGAGCACTGAGCACCCAGCACCCCGAGCACTGAGCACCCAGCACCCTGAGTACTGAGCACTGAGCACCCAGCACCCGGAGCACTGAGCACCCAGCACCCTGAGTACTGAGCACTGAGCACCCAGCACCCCATGCACTGAGCACCCAGCACCCTGAGTACTGAGCACTGAGCACCCAGCACCCCGAGCACTGAGCACCCTGCAACCCGAGCACTGAGCACCCAGCACCCCGAGCACTGAGCACCCAGCACCCTGAGTACTGAGCACCCAGCACCCTGAGTACTGAGCACCCAGCACCCCGAGCACTGAGCACCCAGCACCCTGAGTACTGAGCACCCAGCACCCCGAGCACTGAGCACCCAGCACACTGAGCACTGAGCACCCAGCACCCTGAGCACTGAGCAACCAGCACCCCGAGCACTGAGCACCCAGCACCCTGAGTACTGAGCACTGAGCACCCAGCACCCCGAGCACTGAGCAACCAGCACCCCGAGAATGAGCACCCAGCACCATGAGTACTGAGCCCCGAGCACCCTGAGCACTGAGCACCAAGCACCCTGAGTACTGAGCAGCCAGCACCCTGAGCACCCACCACCCTGAGTACTGAGCACCCAGCAATCCAAGCACTGAGCACCCAGCACCCCGAGCACTGACCACCCAGCACCCCGAGCACTGAGCACTGAGCACCCTGAGCACTGAGCAACCAGCACCCCGAGTACTGAGCACTGAGCACCCTGAGTACTGAGCACACAGCACCCTGAGCACTGAGCACCCAGCACCCTGAGTACTGAGCCCCGAGCACCCTGAGTACTGAGCACCCAGCACCCTGAGCACTGAGCACCAGCACCCTGAGCACTGAGCACCCAGCACCCTGAGCACTGAGCACCCAGCACCCTGAGTACTGAGCACCCAGCACCCCGAGCACTGAGCACCCAGCACCCCGAGCACTGTGCACCCAGAACCCCGAGAATGAGCACACAGCACCCTGAGTACTGAGCACCGAGCACCCTGAGCACTGAGCACCCAGCACCCTGAGTACTGAGCACCCAGCACCCTTTGTACTGAGCACCGAGCACCCCGAGCACTGAGCACTGAGCACCCTGAGTACTGAGCACCCAGCACCCCGAGCACTGAGCACCCAGCACCCTGAGCACTGAGCACCCAGCACCTTGAGTACTGAGCACCCCGCACCCCGAAGACTGAGCACCCTGAGTACTGAGCACCCAGCACCCTGAGTACTGAGCACCCTGCACCCCTAGCACTGAGCTCCCTGAGTACTGAGCACCCAGCACCCTGAGTACTGAGCACCCAGCACCCTGAGGACTGAGCACTGAGCACCCAGAGAACTGAGCACACAGCACCCCGAGGACTGAGCATACAGCACGCTGAGCACTGAGCAATGAGCACCCAGCACCCTGTGCACTGAGCACTGTGCACCCAGAACCGTGAGCACTGAGCACCCTGAGTACTGAGCACCCAGCACCCTGAGTACTGAGCACCCAGCACCCTGAGCACTGAGCACCCAGCACCCTGAGTACTGAGCACCCAGCACCCTGAGTACTGAGCACCCAGCACCCTGAGTACTGAGCACCCAGCACCCTGAATACTGAGCACCGAGCACCCCGAGCACTGAGAACCCAGCACCCTGAGCACTGAGCACCCAGCACCCTGAGCACTGAGCACCCAGCACCCTGAGCACTGAGCACACAGCACCCCGAGTACTGAGCACCAAGCACCCCGAGAACTGAGCACCCAGAACCCGAGCACTGAGCACTGAGCACCCTGAGCACTGAGCACCCAGCACACCGAGTACTGAGCACTGAGCACCCTGAGTACTGAGCACCCAGCACCCTGAGCACTGAGCACCCATTACCTTGAGTACTGAGCACTGAGCACCCCGAGCACTGAGCACCCAGCACCCTGAGTACTGAGCACAAAGCTCCCCGAGCACTAAGCACCCTGAGTACTGAACACCCAGCACCCTGAGTACTGAGCACCCAGCACCCTGAGCACTGAGCACCCAGCACCCTGAGTACTGAGCACTGAGCACCCCGAGCACTGAGCACCCAGCACCCCGAGCACTGAGCACCCAGCAACCTGAGTACTGAGCACCCAGCACCCCGAGAATGAGCACCCAGCACCATGAGTACTGAGCACCGAGCACCCTGACCACTGAGCACACAGCACCCTGAGCACTGAGCACCCAGCACCCTGAGTACAGAGCACTGAGCACCCTGAGTACTGAGCACCCAGCACCCTGAGTACTGAGCACCCAGCACCCTGAGTACTGAGCACCCAGCGTACTGAGCACCGAGCACCCAGCACCCTGAGTACTGAGCATCCAGCACCTTGAGCACTGAGCACCCAGCACCCTGAGTACTGAGCACTGAGCACCCCGAGTACTGAGCACCGAGCACCCTGAGCACTGAGCACCCAGCACCCTGAGTACTGAGCACTGAGCACCCCGAGTACTGAGCACCCAGCAACCTGAGTACTGAGCACCAAGCACCCTGAGGAGTGAGCACCCAGCACCCTGAGCACTGAGCACCCAGCACCCTGAGCACTTAGCACCCAGCACACTGAGTACTGAGCACCGAGCACCCAGAGCACTGAGCACCCAGCACCCTGAGCACTGAGCACCCTTAGTACTGAGCACTGAGCACCCTGAGTACTGAGCACTGAGCACCCTGTGTACTGAGCACCCAGCACCCTGAGTACTGAGCACCCAGCACCCTGAGCAATGATCACCCTGAATACTGAGCACCCAGCACCTTGAGCACTGAACACACAGCACCCTGAGTACTGAGCACCCCGAGCACCGAGCACCCAGCACCCTGAGTACTGAGTACCCAGCACCCTGAGCACTGAGCACCCAGCACCCCGAGCACTGAGCACCCAGCACCCCGAGCACTGAGCACACAGCACCCCGAGCAGTGAGCACCCAGCACCCTGAGCACTGAGCACCCAGCACCCTGAGCACTGAGCACCCAGCACCCCGAGCACTGAGCACCCAGCACCCTGAGTACTGAGCACTGAGCACCCAGCACCCGGAGCACTGAGCACCCAGCACCCTGAGTACTGAGCACTGAGCACCCAGCACCCCATGCACTGAGCACCCAGCACCCTGAGTACTGAGCACTGAGCACCCAGCACCCCGAGCACTGAGCACCCTGCAACCCGAGCACTGAGCACCCAGCACCCCGAGCACTGAGCACCCAGCACCCTGAGTACTGAGCACCCAGCACCCTGAGTACTGAGCACCCAGCACCCCGAGCACTGAGCACCCAGCACCCTGAGTACTGAGCACCCAGCACCCCGAGCACTGAGCACCCAGCACACTGAGCACTGAGCACCCAGCACCCTGAGCACTGAGCAACCAGCACCCCGAGCACTGAGCACCCAGCACCCTGAGTACTGAGCACTGAGCACCCAGCACCCCGAGCACTGAGCAACCAGCACCCCGAGAATGAGCACCCAGCACCATGAGTACTGAGCCCCGAGCACCCTGAGCACTGAGCACCAAGCACCCTGAGTACTGAGCAGCCAGCACCCTGAGCACCCACCACCCTGAGTACTGAGCACCCAGCAATCCAAGCACTGAGCACCCAGCACCCCGAGCACTGACCACCCAGCACCCCGAGCACTGAGCACTGAGCACCCTGAGCACTGAGCAACCAGCACCCCGAGTACTGAGCACTGAGCACCCTGAGTACTGAGCACACAGCACCCTGAGCACTGAGCACCCAGCACCCTGAGTACTGAGCCCCGAGCACCCTGAGTACTGAGCACCCAGCACCCTGAGCACTGAGCACCAGCACCCTGAGTTCTGAGCACCCAGCACCCTGAGCACTGAGCACCCAGCACCCTGAGTACTGAGCACCGAGCACCCTGAGTACTGAGCACCCAGCACCCTGAGTACTGAGCACCCAGCACCCTGAGTACTGAGCACCCAGCGTACTGAGCACCGAGCACCCAGCACCCTGAGTACTGAGCACCCAGCACCCTGAGCACTGAGCACCCAGCACCCTGAGTACTGAGCACTGAGCACCCCGAGTACTGAGCACCGAGCACCACGAGCACTGAGCACCCAGCACCCCGAGCACCGAGCACCCTGAGCACTGAGCACCCAGCACCCTGAGTACTGAGAACCGAGCACCCCGAGCACTGAGCACCCAGCACCCTGAGCACTGAGCACCCTTAGTACTGAGCACTGAGCACCCTGAGTACTGAGCACTGAGCACCCTGAGTACTGAGCACCCAGCACTCTGAGTACTGAGCACCCAGCACCCTGAGCAATGATCACCCTGAATACTGAGCACCCAGCACCTTGAGCACTGTGCACCCAGCACCCTGAGCACTGAGCACCCAGCACCCTGAGCACTGAGCACACAGCACCCCGAGTACTGAGCACCAAGCACCCCGAGAACTGAGCACCCAGAACCCGAGCACTGAGCACTGAGCACCCTGAGCACTGAGCACCCAGCACACCGAGTACTGAGCACTGAGCACCCTGAGTACTGAGCACCCAGCACCCTGAGCACTGAGCACCCATTACCTTGAGTACTGAGCACTGAGCACCCCGAGCACTGAGCACCCAGCACCCTGAGTACTGAGCACAAAGCTCCCCGAGCACTAAGCACCCTGAGTACTGAACACCCAGCACCCTGAGTACTGAGCACCCAGCACCCTGAGCACTGAGCACCCAGCACCCTGAGTACTGAGCACTGAGCACCCCGAGCACTGAGCACCCAGCACCCCGAGCACTGAGCACCCAGCAACCTGAGTACTGAGCACCCAGCACCCCGAGAATGAGCACCCAGCACCATGAGTACTGAGCACCGAGCACCCTGACCACTGAGCACACAGCACCCTGAGCACTGAGCACCCAGCACCCTGAGTACAGAGCACTGAGCACCCTGAGTACTGAGCACCCAGCACCCTGAGTACTGAGCACCCAGCACCCTGAGTACTGAGCACCCAGCGTACTGAGCACCGAGCACCCAGCACCCTGAGTACTGAGCACCCAGCACCTTGAGCACTGAGCACCCAGCACCCTGAGTACTGAGCACTGAGCACCCCGAGTACTGAGCACCGAGCACCCTGAGCACTGAGCACCCAGCACCCTGAGTACTGAGCACTGAGCACCCCGAGTACTGAGCACCCAGCAACCTGAGTACTGAGCACCAAGCACCCTGAGGAGTGAGCACCCAGCACCCTGAGCACTGAGCACCCAGCACCCTGAGCACTTAGCACCCAGCACACTGAGTACTGAGCACCGAGCACCCAGAGCACTGAGCACCCAGCACCCTGAGCACTGAGCACCCTTAGTACTGAGCACTGAGCACCCTGAGTACTGAGCACTGAGCACCCTGTGTACTGAGCACCCAGCACCCTGAGTACTGAGCACCCAGCACCCTGAGCAATGATCACCCTGAATACTGAGCACCCAGCACCTTGAGCACTGAACACACAGCACCCTGAGTACTGAGCACCCCGAGCACCGAGCACCCAGCACCCTGAGTACTGAGTACCCAGCACCCTGAGCACTGAGCACCCAGCACCCCGAGCACTGAGCACCCAGCACCCCGAGCACTGAGCACACAGCACCCCGAGCAGTGAGCACCCAGCACCCTGAGCACTGAGCACCCAGCACCCTGAGCACTGAGCACCCAGCACCCCGAGCACTGAGCACCCAGCACCCTGAGTACTGAGCACTGAGCACCCAGCACCCGGAGCACTGAGCACCCAGCACCCTGAGTACTGAGCACTGAGCACCCAGCACCCCATGCACTGAGCACCCAGCACCCTGAGTACTGAGCACTGAGCACCCAGCACCCCGAGCACTGAGCACCCTGCAACCCGAGCACTGAGCACCCAGCACCCCGAGCACTGAGCACCCAGCACCCTGAGTACTGAGCACCCAGCACCCTGAGTACTGAGCACCCAGCACCCCGAGCACTGAGCACCCAGCACCCTGAGTACTGAGCACCCAGCACCCCGAGCACTGAGCACCCAGCACACTGAGCACTGAGCACCCAGCACCCTGAGCACTGAGCAACCAGCACCCCGAGCACTGAGCACCCAGCACCCTGAGTACTGAGCACTGAGCACCCAGCACCCCGAGCACTGAGCAACCAGCACCCCGAGAATGAGCACCCAGCACCATGAGTACTGAGCCCCGAGCACCCTGAGCACTGAGCACCAAGCACCCTGAGTACTGAGCAGCCAGCACCCTGAGCACCCACCACCCTGAGTACTGAGCACCCAGCAATCCAAGCACTGAGCACCCAGCACCCCGAGCACTGACCACCCAGCACCCCGAGCACTGAGCACTGAGCACCCTGAGCACTGAGCAACCAGCACCCCGAGTACTGAGCACTGAGCACCCTGAGTACTGAGCACACAGCACCCTGAGCACTGAGCACCCAGCACCCTGAGTACTGAGCCCCGAGCACCCTGAGTACTGAGCACCCAGCACCCTGAGCACTGAGCACCAGCACCCTGAGTTCTGAGCACCCAGCACCCTGAGCACTGAGCACCCAGCACCCTGAGTACTGAGCACCGAGCACCCTGAGTACTGAGCACCCAGCACCCTGAGTACTGAGCACCCAGCACCCTGAGTACTGAGCACCCAGCGTACTGAGCACCGAGCACCCAGCACCCTGAGTACTGAGCACCCAGCACCCTGAGCACTGAGCACCCAGCACCCTGAGTACTGAGCACTGAGCACCCCGAGTACTGAGCACCGAGCACCACGAGCACTGAGCACCCAGCACCCCGAGCACCGAGCACCCTGAGCACTGAGCACCCAGCACCCTGAGTACTGAGAACCGAGCACCCCGAGCACTGAGCACCCAGCACCCTGAGCACTGAGCACCCTTAGTACTGAGCACTGAGCACCCTGAGTACTGAGCACTGAGCACCCTGAGTACTGAGCACCCAGCACTCTGAGTACTGAGCACCCAGCACCCTGAGCAATGATCACCCTGAATACTGAGCACCCAGCACCTTGAGCACTGTGCACCGAGCACCCCGAGCACTGAGCACCCAGCACCCGGAGTACTGAGCACCCAGCACCCTGAGTACTAAGCACCGAGCACCCTGAGTACTGAGCACCCAGCACCCTGAGCACTGAACACACAGCTCACTGAGTACTGGGCACCCTGAGCACTGAGCACCCAGCACCCTGAGTACTGAGTACCCAGCACCCTGAGTACTGAGCACCGAGCACCCCGAGCACTGAGCACCCAGCACCCCGAGCACTGAGCACCCAGCACCCTGAGCACTGAGCACCCAGCACCCTGAGTACTGAGCACCCAGCACCCTGAGTACTGAGCACCCAGCACCCCGAGCACTGAGCACCCAGCACGCTGAGCACTGAGCACCCAGCACCCTGAGCACTGAGCACCCAGCACCCCGAGCACTGAGCACCCAGCACCCTGAGTACTGAGCACTGAGCACCCAGCACCCCGAGCACTGAGCACCCAGCACCCTGAGTACTGAGCACTGAGCACCCAGCACCCCGAGGACTGAGCACCCAGCACCCTGAGTACTGAGAACTGAGCACCCAGCACCCTGAGTACTGAGCACTGAGCACCCAGCACCCTGAGCACTGAGCACCCAGCACCCTGAGCACTGAGCACCCAGCACCCTGAGCACTGAGCACCCAGCACCCTGAGTACTGAGCACCCAGCACCCCGAGCACTGAGCACCCAGCACCCTGAGCACTGAGCACCCAGCAACCTGTGCACTGAGCATCCAGCACCCCGAGCACTGAGCACTCAGCACCCTGGGTACTGAGCACTGAGCACCCAGCACCCCGTGCAGTGAGCACCCAGCACCCTGAGTACTGAGCTCTGAGCACCCAGCACCCTGAGTACTGAGCACCCAGCACCCCGAGCACTGAGCACCCAGCACCCTGAGTACTGTGCACCCAGCACCCCGAGCACTTAGCACCCAGCACCCTGAGTACTCTGCACCCAGCACCCTGAGCACTGAGCACCGATCACCCAGCACCCTGAGCACTGAGCACCCAGCACACTGAGTACTGAGCACCCAGCACATTGAGTACTGAGCACTCAGCACCCTGAGTACTGAGCACCCAGCACCCCGAGCACCTAGCACCCAGCACCCTGAGCACTGAGCACCCTGAGGACTGAGCACCCAGCACCCTGAGCACTGAGCACCCAGCACCCTGAGTACTGAGCACCGATCACCCTGAGCACTGAGCACCCAGAACCCAAAGCACTGAGCACCCAGCACCCTCAGTACTGAGCACCCAGCACCCCGAGCACTGAGCACCCAGCACCCTGAGTACTGAGCACCCTGAGTACTGAGCACCGATCACCCTGAGCACTGAGCTCCCAGCACCCTGAGTACTGAGCACCCAGCACCCTGAGCACTTAACACCCAGCACCCTGAGTACTGAGCACCCAGCACCCTGAGCACTGAGCACACAGCACCCTGAGTACTGAGCACCCAGCACCCTGAGCACTGAGCACCCAGCACCCTGAGTACTGAGCACCCAGCACCCCGAGCACTGAGCACCCAGCACCCCGAGAATGAGCACCCAGCACCCCGAGCACTGAGCACAAAGCACACTGAGCATTAAGCAGCCAGCACCCTGAGTACTGAGCCCTGAGCACCCAGCACCCTGAGTACTGAGCACTGAGCACCCACCACCCCGAGCACTGAGCACCCAGCACCCTGAGCACTGAGCACCCAGCACCCTGAGCACTGAGCACCCAGCACCCTGAGTACTGAGCACTGAGCACCCAGCACCCCGAGCACTGGGCACCCAGCACCCTGAGTACTGAGCACTGAGCAGCCAGCACCCTGAGCACTGAGCACCCAGCAACCTGAGCACTGAGCACCCAGCACCCGAGTACTGAGCACCCAGCACCCTGAGTACTGAGCACCCTGCACACTGAGTACTGAGCACCCAGCACCCTGAGTACTGAGCACCCAGCACCCTGAGCACTGAGCACCCAGGACCCCGAGCACTGAGCACCCAGCACCCTGAGTACTGAGCACCCAGCACCCTGAGCACTGAGCACCCAGCACCCTGAGCACTGAGCACCCAGCACCCTGAGCACTGAGCACCCAGCACCCTGAGTAGTGAGCACCCAACGTACTGAGCACCGTGCACCCCGAGCACTGAGCACCCAGCACCCTGAGTACTGAGCACCGAGCACCCCGAGCACTGAGCACCCAGCACCCTGAGTACTGAGCTCCGAGCACCCCGAGCACTGAGCACCCAGCGCCCCGAGCACCGAGCACCCTGAGCACTGAGCACCCAGCACCCTGACTACTGAGCACCCAGCACCCTGAGCAATGAGCAACCTGAGTACTGAGCACCCAGCACCTTGAGCACTGAGCACCGAGCACCCCGAGCACTGAGCACCCAGCACCCGTAGTACTGAGCACCCAGCACCCCGAGCACTGAGCACCCAGCACCGTGAGCACTAAGCACCCAGCACCCCGAGTACTGAGCACCCAGCACCCTGAATACTGAACACCCAGCACCCTGAGTACTGAGCACCCAGCACCCTGAGCACTGAGTACCCAGCACCCTGAGCAATGAGCACCCAGTACCCTGAGCACTGAGCACCCAGCGCCCCGAGCACTGAGCACCCAGCACCCTGAGTACTGAGCCCTGAGCACCCAGCACCCCGAGCACTGAGCACCCAGCACCCTGAGTACTGAGCACTGAGCACCCAGCACCCCGAGCACTGAGCACCCAGCACCCTGATCACTGAGCACCCAGCACCCTGAGTACTGAGCACCCAGCACCCTGAGTACTGAGCAACCAGCACCCTGAGCACTGAGCACTGAGCACCCAGCACCCTGAGCACTGAGCACCCAGCACCCTGAGCACTGAGCACCCAGCACCCTGAGCACTGAGCACCCAGCACCCTGAGCACTGAGCACCCAGCACCCTGAGTACTGAGCACTGAGCACCCAGCACACCGAGCACTGAGCACCCAGCACCCTGAGTACTGAGCACTGAGCACCCAGCACCCCGAGCACTGAGCACCCAGCAACCTGAGCACTGAGCACCCAGCACCCAAGTACTGAGCACCCAGCACCCTGAGTACTGAGCTCCCAGCACCCTGAGTACTGAGCACCCAGCACCCCGAGTACTGAGCACACAGCACCCTGAGTACTGAGCACCCAGCACCCTGAGAACTGAGCACCCAGCACCCCGAGCACTGAGCACCCAGCACCCTGAGTAGTGAGCACCCAGCACCCTGAGCACTGAGCACCCAGCACCCTGAGCACTCAGCACCCAGCACCCTGAGCACTGAGCACCCAGCACCCTGAGTAGTGAGCACCCAACGTACTGAGCACCGAGCTCCCCGAGCACTGAGCACCCAGCACCCTGAGTACTGAGCACCAAGCACCCAGAGCACTAAGCACCCAGCACCCTGATTACTGAGCTGCGAGCACCCCGAGCACTGAGCAACCAGCGCCCCGAGCACCGAGCACCCTGAGCACTGAGCACCCAGCACCCTGAGTACTGAGCACCCAGCACCCTGAGCAATGAGCACCCTGAGTACTGAGCACCCAGCACCTTGAGCACTGAGCACCGAGCACCCCGACCACTGAGCACCCAGCACCCGGAGTACTGAGCACCCAGCCCCCTGAGTACTAAGCACCGAGCACCCTGAATACTGAGCACCCAGCACCCTGAGCACTGAACACACAGCACCCTGAGTACTGAGCACCTCGAGCACTGAGCACCCAGCACCCTGAGTACTGAGCACCGAGCACGCCGAGCACTGAGCACCCAGCACCGCGAGCACTGAGCACCCAGCACCCCGAGCACTGAGCACCCAGCACCCTGAGTACTGAGCACCCAGCACCCTGAGCACTGAGCACCCAGCACCCTGAGCACTGAGCACCCAGCACCCTGAGTACTGAGCACTGAGCACCCTGAGTACTGAGCACCCAGCACTCTGAGTACTGAGCACCCAGCACCCTGAGCAATGATCACCCTGAATACTGAGCACCCAGCACCTTGAGCACTGTGCACCGAGCACCCCGAGCACTGAGCACCCAGCACCCGGAGTACTGAGCACCCAGCACCCTGAGTACTAAGCACCGAGCACCCTGAGTACTGAGCACCCAGCACCCTGAGCACTGAACACACAGCTCACTGAGTACTGGGCACCCTGAGCACTGAGCACCCAGCACCATGAGTACTGAGTACCCAGCACCCTGAGTACTGAGCACCCAGCACCCCGAGCACTGAGCACCCAGCACCCCGAGCACTGAGCACCCAGCACCCTGAGCACTGAGCACCCAGCACCCTGAGTACTGAGCACCCAGCACCCTGAGTACTGAGCACCCAGCACCCCGAGCACTGAGCACCCAGCACCCTGAGCACTGAGCACCCAGCACTCTGAGCACTGAGCACCCAGCACCCCGAGCACTGAGCACCCAGCACCCTGAGTACTGAGCACTGAGCACCTAGCACCCCGAGCACTGAGCACCCAGCACCCTGAGTACTGAGCACTGAGCACAGAGCACCCCGAGGACTGAGCACCCAGCACCCTGAGTACTGAGAACTGAGCACCCAGCACCCTGAGTACTGAGCACTGAGCACCCAGCACCCTGAGCACTGAGCACCCAGCACCCTGAGCACTGAGCACCCAGCACCCTGAGCACTGAGCACCCAGCACCCTGAGTACTGAGCACCCAGCACCCCGAGCACTGAGCACCCAGCACCCTGAGCACTGAGCACCCAGCACCCTTTGCACTGAGCATCCAGCACCCCGAGCACTGAGCACTCAGCACCCTGGGTACTGAGCACTGAGCACCCAGCACCCCGTGCAGTGAGCACCCAGCACCCTGAGTACTGAGCTCTGAGCACCCAGCACCCTGAGTACTGAGCACCCAGCACCCTGAGTACTGAGCACCGAGCACCCCGAGCACTGAGCACCCAGCACCCTGTGTACTGAGCACCGAGCACCCCGAGCAATGAGCACCCAGCACCCTGAGTACTGAGCACGGAGCACCCTGAGTACTGTGCACCCAGCACCCCGAGCACTTAGCACCCAGCACCCTGAGTACTCTGCACCCAGCACCCTGAGCACTGAGCACCGATCACCCAGCACCCTGAGCACCCAGCACCCTGAGTACTGAGCACCCAGCACATTGAGTACTGAGCACTCAGCACCCTGAGTACTGAGCACCCAGCACCCTGAGTACTGAGCACCCAGCACCCCGAGCACTGAGCACCCAGCACCCCGAGTACTGAGCACCCAGCACCCTGGGTACGGAGCACCCAGCACCCTGAGCACTGAGCACCCAGGACCCCGAGCACTGAGCACCCAGCACCCTGAGTACTGAGCACCCAGCACCCTGAGCACTGAGCACCCAGCACCCTGAGCACTGAGCACCCAGCACCCTGAGCACTGAGCACCCAGCACCCTGAGTAGTGAGCATCCAACGTACTGAGCACCGTGCACCCCGAGCACTGAGCACCGAGCACCCTGAGTACTGAGCACCGAGCACCCCGAGCACTGAGCACCCAGCACCCTGAGTACTGAGCTCTGAGCACCCCGAGCACTGAGCACCCAGCGCCCCGAGCACCGAGCACCCTGAGCACTGAGCACCCAGCACCCTGACTACTGAGCACCCAGCACCCTGAGCAATGAGCAACCTGAGTACTGAGCACCCAGCACCTTGAGCACTGAGCACCGAGCACCCCGAGCACTGAGCACCCAGCACCCGTAGTACTGAGCACCCAGCACCCCGAGCACTGAGCACCCAGCACCGTGAGCACTGAGCACCCAGCACCCCGAGTACTGAGCACCCAGCACCCTGAATACTGAACACCCAGCACCCTGACTACTGAGCACCCAGCACCCTGAGCACTGAGTACCCAGCACCCTGAGCAATGAGCACCCAGCACCCTGAGCACTGAGCACCCAGCGCCCCGAGCACTGAGCACCCAGCACCCTGAGTACTGAGCACTGAGCACCCAGCACCCCGAGCACTGAGCACCCTGCACCCTGAGTACTGAGCACTGAGCACCCAGCACCCCGAGCACTGAGCACCCAGCACCCTGATCACTGAGCACCCAGCACCCTGAGTACTGAGCACCCAGCACCCTGAGTACTGAGCAACCAGCACCCTGAGCACTGAGCACTGAGCACCCAGCACCCTGAGCACTGAGCAACCAGCACCCTGAGCACTGAGCATCCAGCACCCTGAGCACTGAGCACCCAGCACCCTGAGCACTGAGCACCCAGCACCCTGAGCACTGAGCACCCAGCACCCTGAGCACTGAGCACCCAGCACCCTGAGTACTGAGCACTGAGCACCCAGCACACCGAGCACTGAGCACCCAGCACCCTGAGTACTGAGCACTGAGCACCCAGCACCCCGAGCACTGAGCACCCAGCAACCTGAGCACTGAGCACCCCGCACCCAAGTACTGAGCACCCAGCACCCTGAGTACTTAGCACCCAGCACCCTGAGTACTGAGCACCCAGCACCCCGAGTACTGAGCACACAGCACCCTGAGTACTGAGCACCCAGCACCCTGAGAACTGAGCACCCAGCACCCTGAGTAGTGAGCACCCAGCACCCTGAGCACTGAGCACCCAGCACCCTGAGCACTCAGCACCCAGCACCCTGAGCACTGAGCACCCAGCACCCTGAGTAGTGAGCACCCAACGTACTGAGCACCGAGCTCCCCGAGCACTGAGCACCCAGCACCCTGAGTACTGAGCACCAAGCACCCAGAGCACTGAGCACCCAGCACCCTGAGTACTGAGCTGCGAGCACCCCGAGCACTGAGCAACCAGCGCCCCGAGCACCGAGCACCCTGAGCACTGAGCACCCAGCACCCTGAGTACTGAGCACCCAGCACCCTGAGCAATGAGCACCCTGAGTACTGAGCACCCAGCACCTTGAGCACTGAGCACCGAGCACCCCGAGCACTGAGCACCCAGCACCCGGAGTACTGAGCACCCAGCCCCCTGAGTACTAAGCACCGAGCACCCTGAATACTGAGCACCCAGCACCCTGAGCACTGAACACACAGCACCCTGAGTACTGAGCACCTCGAGCACTGAGCACCCAGCACCCTGAGTACTGAGCACCGAGCACGCCGAGCACTGAGCACCCAGCACCGCGAGCACTGAGCACCCAGCACCCCGAGCACTGAGCACCCAGCACCCTGAGTACTGAGCACCCAGCACCCTGAGCACTGAGCACCCAGCACCCTGAGCACTGAGCACCCAGCACCCTGAGCACTGAGCACCCAGCACCCTGAGTAGTGAGCACCCAACGTACTGAGCACCGAGCACCCCGAGCACTGAGCACCCAGCACCCTGAGTACGGAAGACAGAGCACCCAGCACCCCGAGCACTGAGCACCCAACACCCTGAGCACTGAGCACCCAGCTCCCGAGTACTGAGCACCCAGCACCCTGAGTACTGAGCACCCAGCACCCTGAGTACTGAGCACCCAGCACCCTGAGCACTGAGCACCCAGCACCCCGAGCACGGAGCACCCAGCACCCTGAGTACTGAGCACCCAGCACCCTGAGCACTGAGCACCCAGCACCCCGAGCACTGAGCACCCAGCACCCTGAGTACTGAGCACCCAGCACCCTGAGCACTGAGCACCCAGCACCCCGAGCACTGAGCACCCAGCACCCTGAGCACTGAGCACCCAGCACCCTGAGTACTGAGCTCCGAGCACCCCGAGCACTGAGCACCCAGCGCCCCGAGCACTGAGCACCCAGCACCCTGAGTACTGAGCACCCAGCACCCTGAGCACTGAGCACCCAGCACCCAACGTACAGAGCACCGAGCACTCCGAGCACTGAGCACCCAGCACCCTGAGTACTGAGCTCCGAGCACCCCGAGCACTGAGCACCCAGCGCCCCGAGCACTGAGCACCCAGCGCTCCGAGCACTGAGCACCAAGCACCCCGAGCAATGAGCACCCAGCACCCCGAGCACTGAGCTCCCAGCACCCCAAGCAATGAGCACCCAGCACCCTGAGTACTGAGCACCCAGCACCCCGAATACTGAGCACCCAGCAACCTGAGCACCGAGCAGCCAGCACCCTCAGCACTGAGCACCCAGCACCCTGAGCACTGAGCACCCAGCTCCCTGAGTACTGAGCACTGAGCACCACGAGTACTGAGCACCCAGCACCCTGATCACTGAGCACCCCACACCCTGAGTACTGAGCACCCAACACCCCAAGCACTGAGCACCCTGCGTACTTAGCACCCAGCACACCAAGCACTGAGCACCCTGAGTATTGAGCACCCAGCAACCTGAGTACTGAGCAGCCAGCACCCTGAGTACTGAGCACCCAGCACCCTGAGTACTGAGCACCCAGCACCCCGAGCACTGAGCACCCAGCACCCTGAGTACTGAGCACCCAGCACCCTGAGCACTGAGCACCGAGCACCCTGAGCACTGAGCACCCAGCACCCTGAGGACTGAGCACCCAGCACCCTGAGCACTGAGCACCCTGAGTACTGAGCACTGAGCACCCTGAGTACTGAGCACTGTGCACCCTGAGTACTGAGCAACCAGCACCCTGAGTACTGAGCACCCAGCACCCTGAGCACTGAGCACCGAGCACCCTGAGCACTGAGCACCCAGCACCCTGAGCACTGAGCACCCAGCACCCTGAGTAGTGAGCACGCAACGTACTGAGCACCGAGCACCCCGAGCACTGAGAACCCAGCACCCTGAGTACTGAGCACCCAGCACCCCGAGAACTGAGCACCCAGCACCCCAAGTACTGAGCACCCAGCACCCTGAGCACTGATCACCCAGCACCCTGAGCACTGAGCACCCAGCACCCTGAGTACTGAGCACCCAGCACCCTGAGTACTGTGCACTCAGCACCCTGAGTACTGAGCACCGAGCACCCCGAGCACTGAGAACCCAGCACCCTGAGCACTGAGTACCCAGCACCCTGAGCAATGAGCACCCCGCACCCTGAGCACTGAGCACCCAGCACCCTGAGTACTGAGCACTGAGCACCCAGCACCCCGAGCACTGAGCACCCAGCACCCTGAGTACTGAGCACTGAGCACCCAGCACCCCGAGCACTGAGCACCCAGCACCCTGATCACTGAGCACCCAGCACCCTGAGTACTGAGCAACCAGCACCCTGAGCACTGAGCACTGAGTACCCAGCACCCTGAGCACTGAGCACCCAGCACCCTGAGCACTGAGCACCCAGCACCCTGAGCACTGAGCACCCAGCACCCTGAGCACTGAGCACCCAGCACCCTGAGTACTGAGCACTGAGCACCCAGCACACCGAGCACTGAGCACCCAGCACCCTGAGTACTGAGCACTGAGCACCCAGCACCCAGAGCACTGAGCACCCAGCAACCTGAGCACTGAGCACCCAGCACCCGAGTACTGAGCATCCAGCACCCCGAGTACTGAGCACCCAGCACCCCGAGTACTGAGCACACAGCACCCTGAGTACTGAGCACCCAGCACCCTGAGAACTGAGCACCCAGCACCCCGAGCACTGAGCACCCAGCACCCTGAGTAGTGAGCACCCAGCACCCTGAGCACTGAGCACCCAGCACCCTGAGCACTCAGCAGGCAGCACCCTGAGCACTGAGCACCCAGCACCCTGAGTAGTGAGCACCCAACGTACTGAGCACCGAGCTCCCCGAGCACTGAGCACCCAGCACCCTGAGTACTGAGCACCAAGCACCCAGAGCACTGAGCACCCAGCACCCTGAGTACTGAGCTGCGAGCACCCCGAGCACTGAGCAACCAGCGCCCCGAGCACCGAGCACCCTGAGCACTGAGCACCCAGCACCCTGAGTACTGAGCACCCAGCACCCTGAGCAATGAGCACCCTGAGTACTGAGCACCCAGCACCTTGAGCACTGAGCACCGAGCACCCCGAGCACTGAGCACCCAGCACCCGGAGTACTGAGCACCCAGCACCCTGAGTACTAAGCACCGAGCACCCTGAGCACTGAGCACCCAGCACCCTGAGCACTGAACACACAGCACCCTGAGTACTGAGCACCTCGAGCACTGAGCACCCAGTACCCTGAGTACTGAGCACCGAGCACGCCGAGCACTGAGAACCCAGCACCGCGAGCACTGAGCACCCAGCACCCCGAGCACTGAGCACCCAGCACCCTGAGTACTGAGCACCGAGCACCCCGAGCACTGAGCACCCAGCACCCTGAGTACTGTGCACCCAGCACCCCGAGCACTTAGCACCCAGCACCCTGAGTACTCTGCACCCAGCACCCTGAGCACTGAGCACCGATCACCCAGCACCCTGAGCACTGAGCACCCAGCACACTGAGTACTGAGCACCCAGCACATTGAGTACTGAGCACTCAGCACCCTGAGTACTGAGCACCCAGCACCCCGAGCACCTAGCACCCAGCACCCTGAGCACTGAGCACCCTGAGGACTGAGCACCCAGCACCCTGAGCACTGAGCACCCAGCACCCTGAGTACTGAGCACCGATCACCCTGAGCACTGAGCACCCAGAACCCAAAGCACTGAGCACCCAGCACCCTCAGTACTGAGCACCCAGCACCCCGAGCACTGAGCACCCAGCACCCTGAGTACTGAGCACCCTGAGTACTGAGCACCGATCACCCTGAGCACTGAGCTCCCAGCACCCTGAGTACTGAGCACCCAGCACCCTGAGCACTTAACACCCAGCACCCTGAGTACTGAGCACCCAGCACCCTGAGCACTGAGCACACAGCACCCTGAGTACTGAGCACCCAGCACCCTGAGCACTGAGCACCCAGCACCCTGAGTACTGAGCACCCAGCACCCCGAGCACTGAGCACCCAGCACCCCGAGAATGAGCACCCAGCACCCCGAGCACTGAGCACAAAGCACACTGAGCATTAAGCAGCCAGCACCCTGAGTACTGAGCCCTGAGCACCCAGCACCCTGAGTACTGAGCACTGAGCACCCACCACCCCGAGCACTGAGCACCCAGCACCCTGAGCACTGAGCACCCAGCACCCTGAGCACTGAGCACCCAGTACCCTGAGTACTGAGCACCGAGCACGCCGAGCACTGAGAACCCAGCACCGCGAGCACTGAGCACCCAGCACCCCGAGCACTGAGCACCCAGCACCCTGAGTACTGAGCACCGAGCACCCCGAGCACTGAGCACCCAGCACCCTGAGTACTGTGCACCCAGCACCCCGAGCACTTAGCACCCAGCACCCTGAGTACTCTGCACCCAGCACCCTGAGCACTGAGCACCGATCACCCAGCACCCTGAGCACTGAGCACCCAGCACACTGAGTACTGAGCACCCAGCACATTGAGTACTGAGCACTCAGCACCCTGAGTACTGAGCACCCAGCACCCCGAGCACCTAGCACCCAGCACCCTGAGCACTGAGCACCCTGAGGACTGAGCACCCAGCACCCTGAGCACTGAGCACCCAGCACCCTGAGTACTGAGCACCGATCACCCTGAGCACTGAGCACCCAGAACCCAAAGCACTGAGCACCCAGCACCCTCAGTACTGAGCACCCAGCACCCCGAGCACTGAGCACCCAGCACCCTGAGTACTGAGCACCCTGAGTACTGAGCACCGATCACCCTGAGCACTGAGCTCCCAGCACCCTGAGTACTGAGCACCCAGCACCCTGAGCACTGAACACCCAGCACCCTGAGTACTGAGCACCCAGCACCCTGAGCACTGAGCACACAGCACCCTGAGTACTGAGCACCCAGCACCCTGAGCACTGAGCACCCAGCACCCTGAGTACTGAGCACCCAGCACCCCGAGCACTGAGCACCCAGCACCCCGAGAATGAGCACCCAGCACCCCGAGCACTGAGCACAAAACACACTGAGCATTAAGCAGCCAGCACCCTGAGTACTGAGCCCTGAGCACCCAGCACCCTGAGTACTGAGCACTGAGAACCCACCACCCCGAGCACTGAGCACCCAGCACCCTGAGCACTGAGCACCCAGCACCCTGAGCACTGAGCACCCAGCACCCTGAGTACTGAGCACTGAGCACCCAGCACCCCGAGCACTGAGCACCCAGCACCCTGAGTACTGAGCACTGAGCAGCCAGCACCCTGAGCACTGAGCACCCAGCAACCTGAGCACTGAGCACCCAGCACCCGAGTACTGAGCACCCAGCACCCTGAGTACTGAGCACCCTGCACACTGAGTACTGAGCACCCAGCACCCTGAGTACTGAGCACCCAGCACCCTGAGCACTGATTACCCAGGACCCCGAGCACTGAGCACCCAGCACCCTGAGTACTGAGCACCCAGCACCCTGAGCACTGAGCACCCAGCACCCTGAGCACTGAGCACCCAGCACCCTGAGCACTGAGCACCCAGCACCCTGAGTAGTGAGCACCCAACGTACTGAGCACCGTGCACCCCGAGCACTGAGCACCCAGCACCCTGAGTACTGAGCACCGAGCACCCCGAGCACTGAGCACCCAGCACCCTGAGTACTGAGCTCCGAGCACCCCGAGCACTGAGCACCCAGCGCCCCGAGCACCGAGCACCCTGAGCACTGAGCACCCAGCACCCTGACTACTGAGCACCCAGCACCCTGAGCAATGAGCAACCTGAGTACTGAGCACCCAGCACCTTGAGCACTGAGCACCGAGCACCCCGAGCACTGAGCACCCAGCACCCGTAGTACTGAGCACCCAGCACCCCGAGCACAGAGCACCCAGCACCGTGAGCACTGAGCACCCAGCACCCCGAGTACTGAGCACCCAGCACCCTGAATACTGAACACCCAGCACCCTGAGTACTGAGCACCCAGCACCCTGAGCACTGAGTACCCAGCACCCTGAGCAATGAGCACCCAGTACCCTGAGCACTGAGCACCCAGCGCCCCGAGCACTGAGCACCCAGCACCCTGAGTACTGAGCACTGAGCACCCAGCACCCCGAGCACTGAGCACCCAGCACCCTGAGTACTGAGCACTGAGCACCCAGCACCCCGAGCACTGAGCACCCAGCACCCTGATCACTGAGCACCCAGCACCCTGAGTACTGAGCACCCAGCACCCTGAGTACTGAGCAACCAGCACCCTGAGCACTGAGCACTGAGCACCCAGCACCCTGAGCACTGAGCACCCAGCACCCTGAGCACTGAGCACCCAGCACCCTGAGCACTGAGCACCCAGCACCCTGAGCACTGAGCACCCAGCACCCTGAGTACTGAGCACTGAGCACCCAGCACACCGAGCACTGAGCACCCAGCACCCTGAGTACTGAGCACTGAGCACCCAGCACCCCGAGCACTGAGCACCCAGCAACCTGAGCACTGAGCACCCAGCACCCAAGTACTGAGCACCCAGCACCCTGAGTACTGAGCACCCAGCACCCTGAGTACTGAGCACCCAGCACCCCGAGTACTGAGCACACAGCACCCTGAGTACTGAGCACCCAGCACCCTGAGAACTGAGCACCCAGCACCCCGAGCACTGAGCACCCAGCACCCTGAGTAGTGAGCACCCAGCACCCTGAGCACTGAGCACCCAGCACCCTGAGCACTCAGCACCCAGCACCCTGAGCACTGAGCACCCAGCACCCTGAGTAGTGAGCACCCAACGTACTGAGCACCGAGCTCCCCGAGCACTGAGCACCCAGCACCCTGAGTACTGAGCACCAAGCACCCAGAGCACTAAGCACCCAGCACCCTGATTACTGAGCTGCGAGCACCCCGAGCACTGAGCAACCAGCGCCCCGAGCACCGAGCACCCTGAGCACTGAGCACCCAGCACCCTGAGTACTGAGCACCCAGCACCCTGAGCAATGAGCACCCTGAGTACTGAGCACCCAGCACCTTGAGCACTGAGCACCGAGCACCCCGACCACTGAGCACCCAGCACCCGGAGTACTGAGCACCCAGCCCCCTGAGTACTAAGCACCGAGCACCCTGAATACTGAGCACCCAGCACCCTGAGCACTGAACACACAGCACCCTGAGTACTGAGCACCTCGAGCACTGAGCACCCAGCACCCTGAGTACTGAGCACCGAGCACGCCGAGCACTGAGCACCCAGCACCGCGAGCACTGAGCACCCAGCACCCCGAGCACTGAGCACCCAGCACCCTGAGTACTGAGCACCCAGCACCCTGAGCACTGAGCACCCAGCACCCTGAGCACTGAGCACCCAGCACCCTGAGTACTGAGCACTGAGCACCCTGAGTACTGAGCACCCAGCACTCTGAGTACTGAGCACCCAGCACCCTGAGCAATGATCACCCTGAATACTGAGCACCCAGCACCTTGAGCACTGTGCACCGAGCACCCCGAGCACTGAGCACCCAGCACCCGGAGTACTGAGCACCCAGCACCCTGAGTACTAAGCACCGAGCACCCTGAGTACTGAGCACCCAGCACCCTGAGCACTGAACACACAGCTCACTGAGTACTGGGCACCCTGAGCACTGAGCACCCAGCACCATGAGTACTGAGTACCCAGCACCCTGAGTACTGAGCACCGAGCACCCCGAGCACTGAGCACCCAGCACCCCGAGCACTGAGCACCCAGCACCCTGAGCACTGAGCACCCAGCACCCTGAGTACTGAGCACCCAGCACCCTGAGTACTGAGCACCCAGCACCCCGAGCACTGAGCACCCAGCACCCTGAGCACTGAGCACCCAGCACTCTGAGCACTGAGCACCCAGCACCCCGAGCACTGAGCACCCAGCACCCTGAGTACTGAGCACTGAGCACCCAGCACCCCGAGCACTGAGCACCCAGCACCCTGAGTACTGAGCACTGAGCACCCAGCACCCCGAGGACTGAGCACCCAGCACCCTGAGTACTGAGAACTGAGCACCCAGCACCCTGAGTACTGAGCACTGAGCACCCAGCACCCTGAGCACTGAGCACCCAGCACCCTGAGCACTGAGCACCCAGCACCCTGAGCACTGAGCACCCAGCACCCTGAGTACTGAGCACCCAGCACCCCGAGCACTGAGCACCCAGCACCCTGAGCACTGAGCACCCAGCACCCTTTGCACTGAGCATCCAGCACCCCGAGCACTGAGCACTCAGCACCCTGGGTACTGAGCACTGAGCACCCAGCACCCCGTGCAGTGAGCACCCAGCACCCTGAGTACTGAGCTCTGAGCACCCAGCACCCTGAGTACTGAGCACCCAGCACCCCGAGCACTGAGCACCCAGCACCCTGAGTACTGAGCACCGAGCACCCCGAGCACTGAGCACCCAGCACCCTGTGTACTGAGCACCGAGCACCCCGAGCAATGAGCACCCAGCACCCTGAGTACTGAGCACGGAGCACCCTGAGTACTGTGCACCCAGCACCCCGAGCACTTAGCACCCAGCACCCTGAGTACTCTGCACCCAGCACCCTGAGCACTGAGCACCGATCACCCAGCACCCTGAGCACTGAGCACCCAGCACCCTGAGTACTGAGCACCCAGCACATTGAGTACTGAGCACTCAGCACCCTGAGTACTGAGCACCCAGCACCCCGAGCACTGAGCACCCAGCACCCTGAGCACTGAGCACCCTGAGGACTGAGCACCCAGCACCCTGAGCACTGAGCACCCAGCACCCTGAGTACTGAGCACCGATCACCCTGAGCACTGAGCACCCAGAACCCAAAGCACTGAGCACCCAGCAACCTCAGTACTGAGCACCCAGCACCCCGAGCACTGAGCACCCAGCACCCTGAGTACTGAGCACCCTGAGTACTGAGCACCGATCACCCTGAGCACTGAGCTCCCAGCACCCTGAGTACTGAGCACCCAGCACCCTGAGCACTTAACACCCAGCACCCTGAGTACTGAGCACCCAGCACCCTGAGCACTGAGCACCCAGCACCCTGAGTACTGAGCACCCAGCACCCCGAGCACTGAGCACCCAGCACCCCGAGAATGAGCACCCAGCACCCCGAGTACTGAGCACCGAGCACCCTGAGCACTGAGCACCCAGCACCCCGAGCACTGAGCACCCAGCACACTGAGCACTGAGCAGCCAGCACCCTGAGTACTGAGCCCTGAGCACCCAGCACCCTGAGTACTGAGCACTGAGCACCCACCACCCCGAGCACTGAGCACGCAGCACCCTGAGCACTGAGCACCCAGCACCCTGAGCACTGAGCACCCAGCACCCTGAGTACTGAGCACTGAGCAGCCAGCACCCTGAGCACTGAGCACCCAGCAACCTGAGCACTGAGCACCCAGCACCCTGAGCACTGAGCACCCAGCACCCTGAGCACTGAGCACCCAGCACCCTGAGTACTGAGCACTGAGCACCCAGCACCCCGAGCACTGAGCACCCAGCACCCTGAGTACTGAGCACTGAGCAGCCAGCACCCTGAGCACTGAGCACCCTGCAACCTGAGCACTGAGCACCCAGCGCCCGAGCACTGAGCACCCAGCAACCTGAGCACTGAGCACCCAGCACCCGAGTACTGAGCACCCAGCACCCTGAGTACTGAGCACCCAGCACCCTGAGTACTGAGCACCCAGCACCCCGAGCACTGAGCACCCAGCACCCCGAGTACTGAGCACCCAGCACCCTGGGTACTGAGCACCCAGCACCCTGAGCACTGAGCACCCAGGACCCCGAGCACTGAGCACCCAGCACCCTGAGTACTGAGCACCCAGCACCCTGAGCACTGAGCACCCAGCACCCTGAGCACTGAGCACCCAGCACCCTGAGCACTGAGCACCCAGCACCCTGAGTAGTGAGCATCCAACGTACTGAGCACCGTGCACCCCGAGCACTGAGCACCGAGCACCCTGAGTACTGAGCACCGAGCACCCCGAGCACTGAGCACCCAGCACCCTGAGTACTGAGCTCTGAGCACCCCGAGCACTGAGCACCCAGCGCCCCGAGCACCGAGCACCCTGAGCACTGAGCACCCAGCACCCTGACTACTGAGCACCCAGCACCCTGAGCAATGAGCAACCTGAGTACTGAGCACCCAGCACCTTGAGCACTGAGCACCGAGCACCCCGAGCACTGAGCACCCAGCACCCGTAGTACTGAGCACCCAGCACCCCGAGCACTGAGCACCCAGCACCGTGAGCACTGAGCACCCAGCACCCCGAGTACTGAGCACCCAGCACCCTGAATACTGAACACCCAGCACCCTGACTACTGAGCACCCAGCACCCTGAGCACTGAGTACCCAGCACCCTGAGCAATGAGCACCCAGCACCCTGAGCACTGAGCACCCAGCGCCCCGAGCACTGAGCACCCAGCACCCTGAGTACTGAGCACTGAGCACCCAGCACCCCGAGCACTGAGCACCCTGCACCCTGAGTACTGAGCACTGAGCACCCAGCACCCCGAGCACTGAGCACCCAGCACCCTGATCACTGAGCACCCAGCACCCTGAGTACTGAGCACCCAGCACCCTGAGTACTGAGCAACCAGCACCCTGAGCACTGAGCACTGAGCACCCAGCACCCTGAGCACTGAGCAACCAGCACCCTGAGCACTGAGCATCCAGCACCCTGAGCACTGAGCACCCAGCACCCTGAGCACTGAGCACCCAGCACCCTGAGCACTGAGCACCCAGCACCCTGAGCACTGAGCACCCAGCACCCTGAGTACTGAGCACTGAGCACCCAGCACACCGAGCACTGAGCACCCAGCACCCTGAGTACTGAGCACTGAGCACCCAGCACCCCGAGCACTGAGCACCCAGCAACCTGAGCACTGAGCACCCCGCACCCAAGTACTGAGCACCCAGCACCCTGAGTACTGAGCACCCAGCACCCTGAGTACTGAGCACCCAGCACCCCGAGTACTGAGCACACAGCACCCTGAGTACTGAGCACCCAGCACCCTGAGAACTGAGCACCCAGCAACCCGAGCACTGAGCACCCAGCACCCTGAGTAGTGAGCACCCAGCACCCTGAGCACTGAGCACCCAGCACCCTGAGCACTCAGCACCCAGCACCCTGAGCACTGAGCACCCAGCACCCTGAGTAGTGAGCACCCAACGTACTGAGCACCGAGCTCCCCGAGCACTGAGCACCCAGCACCCTGAGTACTGAGCACCAAGCACCCAGAGCACTGAGCACCCAGCACCCTGAGTACTGAGCTGCGAGCACCCCGAGCACTGAGCAACCAGCGCCCCGAGCACCGAGCACCCTGAGCACTGAGCACCCAGCACCCTGAGTACTGAGCACCCAGCACCCTGAGCAATGAGCACCCTGAGTACTGAGCACCCAGCACCTTGAGCACTGAGCACCGAGCACCCCGAGCACTGAGCACCCAGCACCCGGAGTACTGAGCACCCAGCCCCCTGAGTACTAAGCACCGAGCACCCTGAATACTGAGCACCCAGCACCCTGAGCACTGAACACACAGCACCCTGAGTACTGAGCACCTCGAGCACTGAGCACCCAGCACCCTGAGTACTGAGCACCGAGCACGCCGAGCACTGAGCACCCAGCACCGCGAGCACTGAGCACCCAGCACCCCGAGCACTGAGCACCCAGCACCCTGAGTACTGAGCACCCAGCACCCTGAGCACTGAGCACCCAGCACCCTGAGCACTGAGCACCCAGCACCCTGAGCACTGAGCACCCAGCACCCTGAGTAGTGAGCACCCAACGTACTGAGCACCGAGCACCCCGAGCACTGAGCACCCAGCACCCTGAGTACGGAAGACAGAGCACCCAGCACCCCGAGCACTGAGCACCCAGCACCCTGAGCACTGAGCACCCAGCTCCCGAGTACTGAGCACCCAGCACCCTGAGTACTGAGCACCCAGCACCCTGAGTACTGAGCACCCAGCACCCTGAGCACTGAGCACCCAGCACCCCGAGCACGGAGCACCCAGCACCCTGAGTACTGAGCACCCAGCACCCTGAGCACTGAGCACCCAGCACCCCGAGCACTGAGCACCCAGCACCCTGAGTACTGAGTACCCAGCACCCTGAGCACTGAGCACCCAGCACCCTGAGGACTGAGCACCCAGCACCCTGAGCACTGAGCACCCAGCACCCTGAGTACTGAGCTCCGAGCACCCCGAGCACTGAGCACCCAGCGCCCCGAGCACTGAGCACCCAGCACCCTGAGTACTGAGCACCCAGCACCCTGAGCACCCAGCACCCAACGTACAGAGCACCGAGCACTCCGAGCACTGAGCACCCAGCACCCTGAGTACTGAGCTCCGAGCACCCCGAGCACTGAGCACCCAGCGCCCCGAGCACTGAGCACCCAGCGCTCCGAGCACTGAGCACCAAGCACCCCGAGCAATGAGCACCCAGCACCCCGAGCACTGAGCTCCCAGCACCCCAAGCAATGAGCACCCAGCACCCTGAGTACTGAGCACCCAGCACCCCGAATACTGAGCACCCAGCAACCTGAGCACCGAGCAGCCAGCACCCTCAGCACTGAGCACCCAGCACCCTGAGCACTGAGCACCCAGCTCCCTGAGTACTGAGCACTGAGCACCACGAGTACTGAGCACCCAGCACCCTGATCACTGAGCACCCCACACCCTGAGTACTGAGCACCCAACACCCCAAGCACTGAGCACCCTGCGTACTGAGCACCCAGCACACCAAGCACTGAGCACCCTGAGTATTGAGCACCCAGCAACCTGAGTACTGAGCAGCCAGCACCCTGAGTACTGAGCACCCAGCACCCTGAGTACTGAGCACCCAGCACCCCGAGCACTGAGCACCCAGCACCCTGAGTACTGAGCACCCAGCACCCTGAGCACTGAGCACCGAGCACCCTGAGCACTGAGCACCCAGCACCCTGAGGACTGAGCACCCAGCACCCTGAGCACTGAGCACCCTGAGTACTGAGCACTGAGCACCCTGAGTACTGAGCACTGTGCACCCTGAGTACTGAGCAACCAGCACCCTGAGTACTGAGCACCCAGCACCCTGAGCACTGAGCACCGAGCACCCTGAGCACTGAGCACCCAGCACCCTGAGCACTGAGCACCCAGCACCCTGAGTAGTGAGCACGCAACGTACTGAGCACCGAGCACCCCGAGCACTGAGAACCCAGCACCCTGAGTACTGAGCACCCAGCACCCCGAGCACTGAGCACCCAGCACCCCAAGTACTGAGCACCCAGCACCCTGAGCACTGATCACCCAGCACCCTGAGCACTGAGCACCCAGCACCCTGAGTACTGAGCACCCAGCACCCTGAGTACTGTGCACTCAGCACCCTGAGTACTGAGCACCGAGCACCCCGAGCACTGAGCACCCAGCACCCTGAGCACTGAGTACCCAGCACCCTGAGCAATGAGCACCCCGCACCCTGAGCACTGAGCACCCAGCACCCTGAGTACTGAGCACTGAGCACCCAGCACCCCGAGCACTGAGCACCCAGCACCCTGAGTACTGAGCACTGAGCACCCAGCACCCCGAGCACTGAGCACCCAGCACCCTGATCACTGAGCACCCAGCACCCTGAGTACTGAGCACCCAGCACCCTGAGTACTGAGCAACCAGCACCCTGAGCACTGAGCACTGAGTACCCAGCACCCTGAGCACTGAGCACCCAGCACCCTGAGCACTGAGCACCCAGCACCCTGAGTACTGAGCACTGAGCACCCAGCACACCGAGCACTGAGCACCCAGCACCCTGAGTACTGAGCACTGAGCACCCAGCACCCAGAGCACTGAGCACCCAGCAACCTGAGCACTGAGCACCCAGCACCCGAGTACTGAGCACCCAGCACCCCGAGTACTGAGCACCCAGCACCCCGAGTACTGAGCACACAGCACCCTGAGTACTGAGCACCCAGCACCCTGAGAACTGAGCACCCAGCACCCCGAGCACTGAGCACCCAGCACCCTGAGTAGTGAGCACCCAGCACCCTGAGCACTGAGCACCCAGCACCCTGAGCACTCAGCAGGCAGCACCCTGAGCACTGAGCACCCAGCACCCTGAGTAGTGAGCACCCAACGTACTGAGCACCGAGCTCCCCGAGCACTGAGCACCCAGCACCCTGAGTACTGAGCACCAAGCACCCAGAGCACTGAGCACCCAGCACCCTGAGTACTGAGCTGCGAGCACCCCGAGCACTGAGCAACCAGCGCCCCGAGCACCGAGCACCCTGAGCACTGAGCACCCAGCACCCTGAGTACTGAGCACCCAGCACCCTGAGCAATGAGCACCCTGAGTACTGAGCACCCAGCACCTTGAGCACTGAGCACCGAGCACCCCGAGCACTGAGCACCCAGCACCCGGAGTACTGAGCACCCAGCACCCTGAGTACTAAGCACCGAGCACCCTGAGCACTGAGCACCCAGCACCCTGAGCACTGAACACACAGCACCCTGAGTACTGAGCACCTCGAGCACTGAGCACCCAGTACCCTGAGTACTGAGCACCGAGCACGCCGAGCACTGAGAACCCAGCACCGCGAGCACTGAGCACCCAGCACCCCGAGCACTGAGCACCCAGCACCCTGAGTACTGAGCACCCAGCACCCTGAGCACTGAGCACCCAGCACCCTGAGCACTGAGCACCCAGCACCCTGAGCACTGAGCACCCAGCACCCTGAGTAGTGAGCACCCAACGTACTGAGCACCGAGCACCCCGAGCAGTGAGCACCCAGCACCCCGAGCACTGAGCACCCAGCACCCTGAGCACTGAGCACCCAGCTCCCGAGTACTGAGCACCCAGCACCCTGAGTACTGAGCACAAAGCACCCTGAGTACTGAGCACCCAGCACCCTGAGCACTGAGCACCCAGCACCCCGAGCACGGAGCACCCAGCACCCTGAGTACTGAGCACCCAGCACCCTGAGCACTGAGCACCCAGCACCCCGAGCACTGAGCACCCAGCACCCTGAGTACTGAGCACCCAGCACCCTGAGCACTGAGCACCCAGCACCCTGAGGACTGAGCACCCACTACCCTGAGCACTGAGCACCCAGCACCCTGAGTACTGAGCTCCGAGCACCCCGAGCACTGAGCACCCAGCGCCCCGAGCACTGAGCACCCAGCACCCTGAGTACTGAGCACCCAGCACCCTGAGCACTGAGCACCCAGCACCCAACGTACAGAGCACCGAGCACTCCGAGCACTGAGCACCCAGCACCCTGAGTACTGAGCTCCGAGCACCCCGAGCACTGAGCACCCAGCGCCCCGAGCACTGAGCACCTAGCACCCCGAGCACTGAGCATCAAGCACCCCGAGCAATGAGCACCCAGCACCCCGAGCACTGAGCTCCCAGCACCCCAAGCAATGAGCACCCAGCACCCTGAGTACTGAGCACCCAGCACCCCGAATACTGAGCACCCAGCAACCTGAGCACCGAGGATCCAGCACCCTGAGCACTGAGCACCCAGCACCCTGAGCACTGAGCACCCAGCTCCCTGAGTACTGAGCACTGAGCACCACGAGTACTGAGCACCCAGCACCCTGATCACTGAGCACCCCACACCCTGAGTACTGAGCACCCAACACCCCTAGCACTGAGCACCCTGAGTACTGAGCACCCAGCACACCAAGCACTGAGCACCCTGAGTATTGAGCACCCAGCAACCTGAGTACTGAGCAGCCAGCACCCTGAGTACTGAGCACCCAGCACCCTGAGTACTGAGCACCCAGCACCCCGAGCACTGAGCACCCAGCACCCTGAGTACTGAGCACCCATCACCCTGAGCACTGAGCACCGAGCACCCTGAGCACTGAGCACCCAGCACCCTGAGGACTGAGCACCCAGCACCCTGAGCACTGAGCACCCTGAGTACTGAGCACTGAGCACCCTGAGTACTGAGCACTGAGCACCCTGAGTACTGAGCAACCAGCACCCTGAGTACTGAGCACCCAGCACCCTGAGCACTGAGCACCGAGCACCCTGAGCACTGAGCACCCAGCACCCTGAGCACTGAGCACCCAGCACCCTGAGTAGTGAGCACGCAACGTACTGAGCACCGAGCACCCCGAGCACTGAGAACCCAGCACCCTGAGTACTGAGCACCCAGCACCCCGAGCACTGAGCACCCAGCACCCTGAGCACTGAGCACCCAGCACCCTGAGCACTGATCACCCAGCACCCTGAGCACTGAGCACCCAGCACCCTGAGTACTGAGCACCCAGCACCCTGAGTACTGTGCACTCAGCACCCTGAGTACTGAGCACCGAGCACCCCGAGCACTGAGCACCCAGCACCCTGAGCACTGAGCACCCTGAGGACTGAGCACCCAGCACCCTGAGCACTGAGCACCCAGCACCCTGAGTACTGAGCACCGATCACCCTGAGCACTGAGCACCCAGCACCGCGAGCACTGAGCACCCAGCACCCTGAGTACTGAGCACCTTGAGTACTGAGCACCCAGCACCATGAGCACTGAGCACCCAGCACCCTGAGTACTGAGCACCCAGCACCCTGAGCACTGAGCACCCAGCACCCTGAGTACTGAGCACCCAGCACCCCGAGCACTGAGCACCCAGCACCCCGAGAATGAGCACCCAGCACCCCGAGCACTGAACACACAGCACCCTGAGTACTGAGCACCTCGAGCACTGAGCTCCCAGCACCCTGAGGACTGAGCACCGAGTACCCCGAGCACTGAGCACCCAGCACCGTGAGCACTGAGCACCCAGCACCCCGAGCACTGAGCACCCAGCACCCTGAGTACTGAGCACCCAGCACCCTGAGTACTGAGCACCCAGCACCCTGAGCACTGAGTACCCAGCACCCTGAGCACTGAGCACCCAGCAACCTGAGCACTGAGCACACAGCACCCTGAGCACTGAGCACCCAGCACCCTGAGTACTGAGCACTGAGCACCCAGCACCCCGAGCACTGAGCACCCAGCACCCTGAGTACTGAGCACTGAACACCCAGCACCCCGAGCACTGAGCACCCAGCACCCTGAGTACTGAGCACCCAGCACCCTGAGTACTGAGCACCCAGCACCCCGAGTACTGAGCACCCAGCACCCTGAGTACTGAGCACCCAGCACCCTGAGCACTGAGCACCCAGCACACCGAGCACTGAGCACCCAGCACAGTGAGCACTGAGCACCGAGCACCCTGAGTACTGAGCATCCAGCACCCCGAGTACTGAACACCCAGCACCCTGAGCACTGAGCACTGAGCACCCTGAGCACTGAGTACTGAGCACTGAGCACCCTGAGCACTGAGCACCCAGCACCCCGAGTACTGAGCACCCAGCACCCCGCGCACTGAGCACCCAGCGCCCCGAGCACTGAGCACCCAGCGCCCCGAGCACTGAGCACTGAGCACCCTGAGCACTGAGCACCCAGCACCCCGAGTACTGAGCAGTGAGCACCCTGAGCACTGAGCACCCAGCACCCCGAGTACTGAGCACTGAGCACCCTGAGTACTGAGCACCCAGCACCCTGAGCACTGAGTACCCAGCACACTGAGCACTGAGCACCCAGCACCCTGAGCACTGAGCACCCAGCACCCTGAGCACTGAGCACCCAGCACCCTGAGTACTGAGCACTGAGCACCCAGCACCCCGAGCACTGAGCACCCAGCACCCTGAGTACTGAGCACCCAGCACCCTGAGAACTGAGCACCCAGCACCCCGAGCACTGAGCACCCAGCACCCTGAGTAGTGAGCACCCAGCAACCTGCGCACTGAGCACCCAGCACCCTGAGCACTCAGCACCCAGCACCCTGAGCACTGAGCACCCAGCACCCTGAGTAGTGAGCACCCAACGTACTGAGCACTGAGCTCCCCGAGCACTGAGCACCCAGCACCCTGAGTACTGAGCACCCAGCACCCTGAGTACTGAGCACCCAGCACCCTGAGCAATGAGTACCCAGCACCCTGAGCACTGAGTACCCAGCACCCTGAGCACTGAGCACAGAGCACCCTGAGCACTGAGCACCCAGCACCCTGAGTACTGAGTACCCAGCACCCTGAGCACTGAGTACCCAGCACCCTGAGCACTGAGCACACAGCACCCTGAGCACTGAGCACCCAGCACCCTGAGTACTGAGCACTGAGCACCCAGCACCCCTAGCACTGAGCACCCAGCACCCTGAGTACTGAGCACTGAGCACCCAGCACCCCGAGCACTGAGCACCCAGCACCCTGAGCACTGAGCACCCAGCACCCGAGTACTGAGCACCCAGCACCCTGAGTACTGAGCACCCAGCACCCTGAGTACTGAGCACCCAGCACCCCGAGTACTGAGCACCCAGCACCCTGAGCACTGAGCACCCAGCACCCAACGTACAGAGCACCGAGCACTCCGAGCACTGAGCACCCAGCACCCTGAGTACTGAGCTCCGAGCACCCCGAGCACTGCGCACCCTGCGCCCCGAGCACTGAGCACCCTGAGTACTGAGCACCCAGCACACCAAGCACTGAGCACCCTGAGTATTGAGCACCCAGCAACCTGAGTACTGAGCAGCCAGCACCCTGAGTACTGAGCACCCAGCACCCTGAGTACTGAGCACCCAGCACCCCGAGCACTGAGCACCCAGCACCCTGAGTACTGAGCACCCAGCACCCTGAGCACTGAGCACCGAGCACCCTGAGCACTGAGCACCCAGCACCCTGAGGACTGAGCACCCAGCACCCTGAGCACTGAGCACCCTGAGTACTGAGCACTGAGCACCCTGAGTACTGAGCACTGAGCACCCTGAGTACTGAGCAACCAGCACCCTGAGTACTGAGCACCCAGCACCCTGAGCACTGAGCACCGAGCACCCTGAGCACTGAGCACCCAGCACCCTGAGCACTGAGCACCCAGCGCCCTGAGTAGTGAGCACGCAACGTACTGAGCACCGAGCACCCCGAGCACTGAGAACCCAGCACACTGAGTACTGAGCACCCAGCACCCCGAGCACTGAGCACCCAGCACCCTGAGCACTGAGCACC
This sequence comes from Microtus oregoni, assembly GCF_018167655.1. Classification (NCBI taxonomy): domain Eukaryota; kingdom Metazoa; phylum Chordata; class Mammalia; order Rodentia; family Cricetidae; genus Microtus; species Microtus oregoni. The sequence goes on from NW_024544813.1 coordinate 704,880, forward strand.
CAGCACCCTGAGCACTGATCACCCAGCACCCTGAGCACTGAGCACCTAGCACCCTGAGTACTGAGCACCCAGCACCCTGAGTACTGTGCACTCAGCACCCTGAGTACTGAGCACCGAGCACCCCGAGCACTGAGCACCCAGCACCCTGAGCACTGAGCACCCTGAGGACTGAGCACCCAGCACCCTGAGCACTGAGCACCCAGCACCCTGAGTACTGAGCACCGATCACCCTGAGCACTGAGCACCCAGCACCGCGAGCACTGAGCACCCAGCACCCTGAGTACTGAGCACCTTGAGTACTTAGCACCCAGCACCCTGAGCACTGAGCACCCAGCACCCTGAGTACTGAGCACCCAGCACCCTGAGCACTGAGAACCCAGCACCCTGAGTACTGAGCACCCAGCGCCCCGAGCACTGAGCAACCAGCACCCCGAGAATGAGCACCCAGCACCCCGAGCACTGAACACACAGCACCCTGAGTACTGAGCACCTCGAGCACTGAGCACACAGCACCCTGAGGACTGAGCACCGAGTACCCCGAGCACTGAGCACCCAGCACCGTGAGCACTGAGCACCCAGCACCCCGAGCACTGAGCACCCAGCACCCTGAGTACTGAGCACCCAGCACCCTGAGTACTGAGCACCCAGCACCCTGAGCACTGAGTACCCAGCACCCTGAGCACTGAGCACCCAGCAACCTGAGCACTGAGCACACAGCACCCTGAGCACTGAGCACCCAGCACCCTGAGTACTGAGCACTGAGCACCCAGCACCCCGAGCACTGAGCACCCAGCACCCTGAGTACTGAGCACTGAGCACCCAGCACCCCGAGCACTGAGCACCCAGCACCCTGAGTACTGAGCACCCAGCACCCTGAGTACTGAGCACCCAGCACCCCGAGTACTGAGCACCCAGCACCCTGAGTACTGAGCACCCAGCACCCTGAGCACTGAGCACCCAGCACACCGAGCACTGAGCACCCAGCACCCTGAGTACTGAGCACCCAGCGCCCCGAGCACTGAGCACCCAGCACCCTGAGCACTGAGCACCGAGCACCCTGAGTACTGAGCATCCAGCACCCCGAGTACTGAACACCCAGCACCCTGAGCACTGAGCACTGAGCACCCTGAGCACTGAGTACTGAGCACTGAGCACCCTGAGCACTGAGCACCCAGCACCCCGAGTACTGAGCACCCAGCACCCCGCGCACTGAGCACCCAGCGCCCCGAGCACTGAGCACCCAGCGCCCCGAGCACTGAGCACTGAGCACCCTGAGCACTGAGCACCCAGCACCCCGAGTACTGAGCAGTGAGCACCCTGAGCACTGAGCACCCAGCACCCCGAGTACTGAGCACTGAGCACCCTGAGTACTGAGCACCCAGCACCCTGAGCACTGAGTACCCAGCACACTGAGCACTGAGCACCCAGCACCCTGAGCACTGAGCACCCAGCACCCTGAGCACTGAGCACCCAGCACCCTGAGTACTGAGCACTGAGCACCCAGCACCCCGAGCACTGAGCACCCAGCACCCTGAGTACTGAGCACTGAGCACCCAGCACCCCGAGCACTGAGCACCCAGCACCCTGAGTACTGAGCACCCAGCACTCTGAGTACTGAGCACCCAGCACCCCGAGTACTGAGCACCCAGCACCCTGAGTACTGAGCACCCAGCACCCTGAGAACTGAGCACCCAGCACCCCGAGCACTGAGCACCCAGCACCCTGAGTAGTGAGCACCCAGCAACCTGCGCACTGAGCACCCAGCACCCTGAGCACTCAGCACCCAGCACCCTGAGCACTGAGCACCCAGCACCCTGAGTAGTGAGCACCCAACGTACTGAGCACTGAGCTCCCCGAGCACTGAGCACCCAGCACCCTGAGTACTGAGCACCCAGCACCCTGAGTACTGAGCACCCAGCACCCTGAGCACTGAGTACACAGCACCCTGAGCACTGAGCACCCAGCACCCTGAGCACTGAGCACACAGCACCCTGAGCACTGAGCACCCAGCACCCTGAGTACTGAGCACCCAGCACCCTGAGTACTGAGCACCCAGCACCCTGAGCACTGAGTACCCAGCACCCTGAGCACTGAGTACCCAGCACCCTGAGCACTGAGAACACAGCACCCTGAGCACTGAGCACCCAGCACCCTGAGTACTGAGCAATGAGCACCCAGCACCCCTAGCACTGAGCACCCAGCACCCTGAGTACTGAGCACTGAGCACCCAGCACCCCGAGCACTGAGCACCCAGCACCCTGAGCACTGAGCACCCAGCACCCGAGTACTGAGCACGCAGCACCCTGAGTACTGAGCACCCAGCACCCTGAGTACTGAGCACCCAGCACCCCGAGTACTGAGCACCCAGCACCCTGAGTACTGAGCACCCAGCACCCCGAGCACTGAGCACCCAGCACCCCGAGTACTGAACACCCAGCACCCTGAGCACTGAGCACTGAGCACCCTGAGCACTGAGTACTGAGCACTGAGCACCCTGAGCACTGAGCACCCAGCACCCCGAGTACTGAGCACCCAGCACCCCGAACACTGAGCACCCAGCGCCCCGAGCACTGATCACCCAGCACCCCGAGCACTGAGCACTGAGCATCCTGATCACTGAGCACCCAGCACCCCGAGTACTGAGAAGTGAGCACCCTGAGCACTGAGCACCCAGCACCCCGAGTACTGAGCACTGAGCACCCTGAGTACTGAGCACCAAGCACCCTGAGCACTGAGTACCCAGCACCCTGAGCACTGAGCACCCAGCACCCTGAGCACTGAGCACCCAGCACCCTGAGCACTGAGCACCCAGCACCCTGAGAACTGAGCACTGAGCACCCAGCACCCCGAGCACTGAGCACCCAGCACCCTGAGTACTGAGCACTGAGCACCCAGCACCCCGAGCACTGAGCACCCAGCACCCTGAGCACTGAGCACCCAGCACCCGAGTACTGAGCACCCAGCACCCTGAGTACTGAGCACCCAGCACCCTGAGTACTGAGCACCCAGCACCCTGAGTAGTGAGCACCCAGCACCCTGAGCACTGAGCACCCAGCACCCTGAGCACTCAGCACCCAGCACCCTGAGCACTGAGCACCCAGCACCCTGAGTAGTGAGCACCCAACGTACTGAGCACCGAGCTCCCCGAGCACTGAGCACCCAGCACCCTGAGTACTGAGCACCAAGCACCCAGAGCACTGAGCACCCAGCACCCTGAGTACTGAGCACCGAGCACCCCGAGCACTGAGCACCCAGCACCGCGAGCACTGAGCACCCAGCACCCCGAGACTGAGCACCCAGCACCCTGAGTACTGAGCACCCAGCACCCTGAGCACTGAGCACCCAGCACCCTGAGCACTGAGCACCCAGCACCCTGAGCACTGAGCACCCAGCACCCTGAGTAGTGAGCACCCAACGTACTGAGCACCGAGCACCCCGAGCACTGAGCACCCAGCACCCTGAGTACTGAGCACTGAGCACCCGGCACCCCGAGCACTGAGCACCCAGCACCCTGAGCACTGAGCACCCAGCACCCGAGTACTGAGCACCCAGCACCCTGAGTACTGAGCACCCAGCACCCTGAGTACTGAGCACCCAGCACCCTGAGCACTGAGCACCCAGCACCCCGAGCACTGAGCACCCAGCACCCTGAGTACTGAGCACCCAGCACCCTGAGCACTGAGCACTGAGCACCCAGCACCCCGAGCACTGAACACGCAGCACCCTGAGTACTGAGCACCCAACACCCTGAGCACTGAGCACCCAGCACCCTGAGCACTGAGCACCCAGCACCCTGAGCACTGAGCACCCAGCACCCTGAGTACTGAGCTCCGAGCACCCCGAGCACTGAGCACCCTGCGCCCCGAGCACTGAGCACCCAGCACCCTGAGTACTGAGCACCCAGCACCCTGAGCACTGAGCACCCAGCACCCAACGTACTGAGCACCGAGCACCCCGAGCACTGAGCACCCAGCACCCTGAGTACTGAGCTCCGAGCACCCCGAGCACTGAGCACCCAGCGCCCCGAGCACAGAGCACCCAGCGCCCCGAGCACTGAGCACCAAGCACCCTGAGCACTGAGCACCCAGCACCCTGAGTACTGAGCTCCGAGCACCCCGAGCAATGAGCACCCAGCACCCCGAGCACTGAGCACCCAGCACCCCAAGCAATGAGCACCCAGCACCCTGAGTACTGAGCACCCAGCACCCCGAATACTGAGCACCCAGCAACCTGAGCACCGAGCAGCCAGCACCCTGAGCACTGAGCACCCAGCACCCTGAGCACTGAGCACCAAGCACCCTGAGCACTGAGCACCCTGAGTACTGAGCACTGAGCACCACGAGTACTGAGCACCCAGCACCCTGATCACTGAGCACCCAACACCCTGAGTACTGAGCACCCAACACCCAAAGCACTGAGCACCCTAAGTACTGAGCACCCAGCACCCCAAGCACTGAGCACCCTGAGTATTGAGCACCCAGCAACCTGAGTACTGAGCAGCCAGCACCCTGAGTACTGAGCACCCAGCACACTGAGTACTGAGCACCCAGCACCCCGAGCACTGAGCACCCAGCACCCTGAGTACTGAGCACCCAGCACCCTGAGCACTGAGCACCGAGCACCCTGAGCACTGACCACCCAGCACCCTGAGGACTGAGCACCCAGCACCCTGAGCACTGAGCACTCTGAGTACTGAGCACTGAGCACCCTGAGTACTGAGCACTGAGCACCCTGAGTACTGAGCAACCAGCACCCTGAGTACTGAGCACCCAGCACCCTGAGCACTGAGCACCGAGCACCCTGAGCACTGAGCACCCAGCACCCTGAGCACTGAGCACCCAGCACCCTGAGTAGTGAGCACCCAACGTACTGAGCAGCGAGCACCCCGATCACTGAGCACCCAGCTCCCTGAGTACTGAGCACCCAGCACCCCGAGCACTGAGCACCCAGCACCCTGAGCACTGAGCACCCAGAACCCTGAGCACTGATCACCAAGCACCCTGAGCACTGAGCACCCAGCACCCTGAGTACTGAGCACCCAGCACCCTGAGTACTGAGCACTCAGCACCCTGAGTACAGAGCACCGAGCACCCCGAGCACTGAGCACCCAACACCCTGAGCACTGAGCACCCTGAGGACTGAGCACCCAGCACCCTGAGCACTGAGCACCCAGCACCCTGAGTACTGAGCACCGATCACCCTGAGCACTGTGCACCCAGCACCCCGAGCCTTGAGCACCCAGCACCCTGAGTACTGAGCAACCTAAGTACTGAGCACCCAGCACCCTGAGCACTGAGCACCCAGCACCCTGAGTACTGAGCACCCAGCACCCTGAGCACTGAGCACCCAGCACCCTGAGTACTGAGCACCCAGCACCCCGAGCACTGAGCACCCAGCACCCCGAGAATGAGCACCCAGCACCCGAGTACTGAGCACCGAGCACCCTGAGCACTGAGTACCCAGCACCCTGAGTACTGAGCACCCAGCACCCTGAGCACTGAGCACCGAGCACCCCGAGTACTGAGCACCCAGCACCCTGAGCACTGATCACCCAGCACCCTGAGCACTGAGCACCCAGCACCCTGAGTACTGAGCACCCAGCACCCTGAGTACTGAGCTGCGAGCACCCGGAGCACTGAGCACCCAGCGCCCCGAGCACCGAGCACCCTGAGCACTGAGCACACAGCACCCTGAGTACTGAGCACTCAGCACCCTGAGCAATGAGCACCCTGAGTACTGAGCACCCAGCACCTTGAGCAGTGACCACCTAGCACCCCGAGCACTGAGCACCCAGCACCCGGAGTACTGAGCACCCAGCACCCTGAGTACTAAGCACCGAGCACCCTGAATACTGAGCACCCAGCACCCTGAGCACTGAACACACAACACCCTGAGTACTGAGCGCCTCGAGCACTGAGCACCCAGCACCCTGAGTACTGAGCACCGAGCACCCCGAGCACTGAGCACCCAGCACCGCGAGCACTGAGCACCCAGCACCCCGAGCACTGAGCACCCAGCACCCTGAGTACTGAGCACCCAGCACCCTGAGCACTGAGCACCCAGCACCCTGAGCACTGAGCACCCAGCACCCTGAGCCCTGAGCACCCAGCACCCTGAGTAGTGAGCACCCAACGTACTGAGCACCGAGCACCCCGAGCAGTGAGCACCCAGCACCCTGAGTACTGAAGACTGAGCACCCAGCACCCCGAGCACTGAGCACCCAGCACCCTGAGCACTGAGCACCCAGCTCCCGAGTACTGAGCACCCAGCACCCTGAGTACTGAGCACCCAGCACCCTGAGTACGGAGCACCCAGCACCCTGAGCACTGAGCACCCAGCACCCCGAGCACTGAGCACCCAGCACACTGAGTAATGAGCACCCAGCACCCTGAGCACTGAGCACCCAGCACCCCGAGCACTGAGCACCCAGCACCCTGAGTACTGAGCACCCAGCACCCTGAGCACTGAGCACCCAGCACCCTGAGCACTGAGCACCCAGCACCCTGAGCACTGAGCACCCAGCACCCTGAGTACTGAGCTCCGAGCACCCCGAGCACTGAGCACCCAGAGCCCCGAGCACTGAGCACGCAGCACCCTGAGTACTGAGCACCCAGCACCCTGAGCACTAAGCACCCCGCACCCAACGTACTGAGCACCGAGCACCCCGAGCACTGAGCACCCAGCACCCTGAGTACTGAGCTCCGAGCACCCCGAGCACTGAGCACCCAGCGCCCCGAGCACTGAGCACCCAGCGCCCCGAGCACTGAGCACCAAGCACCCCGAGCAATGAGTACCCAGCACCCCGAGCACTGAGCACCCAGCACCCCAAGCAATGAGCACCCAGCACCCTGAGTACTGAGCACTGAGCACCACGAGTACTGAGCACCCAGCACCCTGATCACTGAGCACCCAACACCCTGAGTACTGAGCACCCAACACCCCAAGCACTGAGCACCCTGAGTACTGAGCATCCAGCACACCAAGCACTGAGCACCCTGAGTATTGAGCACCCAGCAACCTGAGTACTGAGCAGCCAGCACCCTGAGTACTGAGCACCCAGCACCCTGAGTACTGAGCACCCAGCACCCCGAGCACTGAGCACCCAGCACCCTGAGTACTGAGCACCCAGCACCCTGAGCACTGAGCACCGAGCACCCTGAGCAATGAGCACACAGCACCCTGAGGACTGAGCACCCAGCACCCTGAGCACTGAGCACCCTGAGTACTGAGCACTGAGCACCCTGAGTACTGAGCACTGAGCACCCTGAGTACTGAGCACCCAGCACCCTGAGCACTGAGCACCCAGCACCCTGAGCACTGATCACCCAGCACCCTGAGCACTGAGCACCCAGCACCCTGAGTACTGAGCAACCAGCACCCTGAGTACTGTGCACTCAGCACCCTGAGTACTGAGCACCGAGCACCCCGAGCACTGAGCACCCAGCAGCCTGAGCACTGAGCACCCTGAGGACTGAGCACCCAGCACCCTGAGCACTGAGCACCCAGCACCCTGAGTACGGAGCACCGATCACCCTGAGCACTGAGCACCCAGCACCCCGAGCACTGAGCACCCAGCACCCTGAGTACTGAGCACCCTGAGTACTGAGCACCCAGCACCCTGAGCACTGAACACCCAGCACCCTGAGTACTAAGCGCCCAGCACACTGAGCACTGAGCACCCAGCACCCTGAGTACTGAGCACCCAGCACCCCGAGCACTGAGCACCCAGCACCCCTAGAATGAGCACCCAGCACCCCGAGTACTGAGCACCGAGAACCCTGAGCACTGAGTACCCAGCACCCTGAGCACTGAGCACCGAGCACCCCGAGTACTGAGCACAAAGCACCCTGAGCACTGAGCACCCAGCACCCTGAGTACTGAGCACCCAGCACCGTGAGTACTGAGCACTGAGCACCCAGCACATTGAGCACTGAGCACCCAGCACCCTGAGTACTGAGCACTGAGCACCCAGCACCCCGAGCACTGAGCACCCAACACCCTGAGCACTGAGCACCCAGCACCCTGAGCACTGAGCACCCAGCACCCTGAGTACTGAGCACTGAGCACCCAGCACCCCGAGCATTGAGCACCCAGCACCCCGAGCACTGAGCACCCAGCACCCGAGTACTGAGCACCCAGCATCCTGAGTACTGAGCACCCAGCACCCTGAGTACTGAGCACCCAGCACCCTGAGTACTGAGCACCCAGCACCCCGAGCACTGAGCACCCAGCACCCCGAGTCCTGAGCACCCAGCACCCTGAGTACTGAGCACCCAGCACCCTGAGCACTGAGCACCCAGCACCCCGAGCACTGAGCACCCAGCACCCCGAGCACTGAGCACCCAGCACCCTGAGTACTGAGCTCCGAGCACCCCGAGCACTGAGCACCCAGCGCCGCGAGCACCGAGCACCCTGAGCACTGAGCACCCAGCACCCTGACTACTGAGCACCCAGCACCCTGAGCAATGAGCAACCTGAGTACTGAGCACCCAGCACCCTGAGCACTGAACACACAGCACCCTGAGTACTGAGCACCTCGAGCACTGAGCACCCAGCACCCTGAGGACTGAGCACCGAGTACCCCGAGCACTGAGCACCCAGCACCGTGAGCACTGAGCACCCAGCACCCCGAGCACTGAGCACACAGCACCCTGAGTACTGAGCACAGAGCACCCTGAGTACTGAGCACCCAGCACCCTGAGCACTGAGTACCCAGCACCCTGAGCACTGAGCACCCAGCACCCTGAGCACTGAGCACACAGCACCCTGAGCACTGAGCACCCAGCACCCTGAGTACTGAGCACTGAGCACCCAGCACCCCGAGCACTGAGCACCCAGCACCCTGAGTACTGAGCACTGAGCACCCAGCACCCCGAGCACTGAGCACCCAGCACCCTGAGTACTGAGCACCCAGCGCCCCGAGCACTGAGCACCCAGCACCCTGAACACTGAGCACCCAGCACCCTGAGTACTGAGCATCCAGCACCCCGAGTACTGAACACCCAGCACCCTGAGCACTGAGCACTGAGCACCCTGAGCACTGAGTACTGAGCACTGAGCACCCTGAGCACTGAGCACCCAGCACCCCGAATACTGAGCACCCAGCACCCCGAGCACTGAGCACCCAGCACCCTGAGTACTGAGCACTGAGCACCCAGCACCCCGAGCACTGAGCACCCAGCACCCTGAGTACTGAGCACCCAGCGCCCCGAGCACTGAGCACCCAGCACCCTGAACACTGAGCACCCAGCACCCTGAGTACTGAGCACCCAGCGCCCCAAGCACTGAGCACCCAGCACCCTGAGCACTGAGCACTGAGCACCCTGAGCACTGAGCACCCAGCACCCCGAGTACTGAGCAGTGAGCACCCTGAGCACTGAGCACCCAGCACCCCGAGTACTGAGCACTGAGCACCCTGAGTACTGAGCACCCAGCTCCCTGAGCACTGAGTACCCAGCACCCTGAGCACTGAGCACCCAGCACCCTGAGCACTGAGCACCCATCACCCTGAGCACTGAGCACCCAGCACCCTGAGTACTGAGCACTGAGCACCCAGCACCCCGAGCACAGAGCACCCAGCACCCTGAGTACTGAGCACCCAGCACCCTGAGAACTGAGCACCAAGCACCCCGAGCACTGAGCACCCAGCACCCTGAGTAGTGAGCACCCAGCACCCTGAGCACTGAGCACCCAGCACCCTGAGCACTCAGCACCCAGCACCCTGAGCACTGAGCACCCAGCACCCTGAGATATGAGCACCCAACGTACTGAGCACCGAGCTCCCCGATCACTGAGCACCCAGCACCCCGAGTACTGAGCACCCAGCACCCTGAGAACTGAGCACCCAGCACCCTGAGCACTGAGTACCGAGCACCCTGAGCACTGATCGCCCAGCACCCTGAGCACTGAGCACACAGCACCCTGAGCACTGAGCACCCAGCACCCTGAGTACTGAGCACTGAGCACCCAGCACCCCGAGCACTGAGCACCCAGCACCCTGAGTACTGAGCACTGAGCACCCAGCACCCCGAGCACTGAGCACCCAGCACCCTGAGCACTGAGCACCCAGCACCCGAGTACTGAGCACCCAGCACCCTGAGTACTGAGCACCCAGCACCCTGAGGACTGAGCACCGAGTACCCCGAGCACTGAGCACCCAGCACCGTGAGCACTGAGCACCCAGCACCCCGAGCACTGAGCACCTAGCACCCTGAGTACTGAGCACCCAGCAACCTGAGCACTGAGTACCCAGCACCCTGAGCACTGAGCACCCAGCACCCTGAGCACTGAGCACACAGCACCCTGAGCACTGAGCACCCAGCACCCTGAGTACTGAGCACTGAGCACCCAGCACCCCGAGCACTGAGCACCCAGCACCCTGAGTACTGAGCACTGAGCACCAAGCACCCCGAGCATTGAGCACCCAGCACCCTGAGTACTGAGCACCCAGCACCCTGAGTACTGAGCACCCAGCACCCCGAGTACTGAGCACCCAGCACCCTGAGTACTGAGCACCCAGCACCCTGAGCACTGAGCACCCAGCACCCCGAGCACTGAGCACCCAGCACCCTGAGTACTGAGCACCCAGCGCCCCGAGCACTGAGCACCCAGCACCCTGAGCACTGAGCACCCAGCACCCTGAGTACTGAGCATCCAGCACCCCGAGTACTGAACACCCAGCACCCTGAGCACTGAGCACCCAGCACCCCGAGTACTGAACACCCAGCACCCCGAGCACTGAGCACCCAGCACCCTGAGTACTGAGCACCCAGCACCCTGAGCACTGAGCACCGAGCACCCTGAGCACTGACCACCCAGCACCCTGAGGACTGAGCACCCAGCACCCTGAGCACTGAGCACTCTGAGTACTGAGCACTGAGCACCCTGAGTACTGAGCACTGAGCACCCTGAGTACTGAGCAACCAGCACCCTGAGTACTGAGCACCCAGCACCCTGAGCACTGAGCACCGAGCACCCTGAGCACTGAGCACCCAGCACCCTGAGCACTGAGCACCCAGCACCCTGAGTAGTGAGCACCCAACGTACTGAGCAGCGAGCACCCCGATCACTGAGCACCCAGCTCCCTGAGTACTGAGCACCCAGCACCCCGAGCACTGAGCACCCAGCACCCTGAGCACTGAGCACCCAGAACCCTGAGCACTGATCACCAAGCACCCTGAGCACTGAGCACCCAGCACCCTGAGTACTGAGCACCCAGCACCCTGAGTACTGAGCACTCAGCACCCTGAGTACAGAGCACCGAGCACCCCGAGCACTGAGCACCCAACACCCTGAGCACTGAGCACCCTGAGGACTGAGCACCCAGCACCCTGAGCACTGAGCACCCAGCACCCTGAGTACTGAGCACCGATCACCCTGAGCACTGAGCACCCAGCACCCCGAGCCTTGAGCACCCAGCACCCTGAGTACTGAGCAACCTAAGTACTGAGCACCCAGCACCCTGAGCACTGAGCACCCAGCACCCTGAGTACTGAGCACCCAGCACCCTGAGCACTGAGCACCCAGCAACCTGAGTACTGAGCACCCAGCACCCCGAGCACTGAGCACCCAGCACCCCGAGAATGAGCACCCAGCACCCGAGTACTGAGCACCGAGCACCCTGAGCACTGAGTACCCAGCACCCTGAGTACTGAGCACCCAGCACCCTGAGCACTGAGCACCGAGCACCCCGAGTACTGAGCACCCAGCACCCTGAGTACTGAACACCCAGCACCCTGAGCACTGAGCACTGAGCACCCTGATCACTGAGTACTGAGCACCGAGCACCCCGAGAACTGAGCACCCAGCACCCGGAGTACTGAGCACCCAGCACCCTGAGTACTGAGCACCCAGCACCCTGAGCACTGATCACCCAGCACCCTGAGCACTGAGCACCCAGCACCCTGAGTACTGAGCACCCAGCACCCTGAGTACTGAGCTGCGAGCACCCAGAGCACTGAGCACCCAGCGCCCCGAGCACCGAGCACCCTGAGCACTGAGCACCCAGCACCCTGAGTACTGAGCACTCAGCACCCTGAGCAATGAGCACCCTGAGTACTGAGCACCCAGCACCTTGAGCAGTGAGCACCTAGCACCCCGAGCACTGAGCACCCAGCACCCGGAGTACTGAGCACCCAGCACCCTGAGTACTAAGCACCGAGCACCCTGAATACTTAGCACCCAGCACCCTGAGCACTGAACACACAACACCCTGAGTACTGAGCGCCTCGAGCACTGAGCACCCAGCACCCTGAGTACTGAGCACCGAGCACCCCGAGCACTGAGCACCCAGCACCGCGAGCACTGAGCACCCAGCACCCCGAGCACTGAGCACCCAGCACCCTGAGTACTGAGCACCCAGCACCCTGAGCACTGAGCACCCAGCACCCTGAGCACTGAGCACCCAGCACCCTGAGCCCTGAGCACCCAGCACCCTGAGTAGTTAGCACCCAACGTACTGAGCACCGAGCACCCCGAGCAGTGAGCACCCAGCACCCTGAGTACTGAAGACTGAGCACCCAGCACCCCGAGCACTGAGCACCCAGCACCCTGAGCACTGAGCACCCAGCTCCCGAGTACTGAGCACCCAGCACCCTGAGTACTGAGCACCCAGCACCCTGAGTACGGAGCACCCAGCACCCTGAGCACTGAGCACCCAGCACCCCGAGCACTGAGCACCCAGCACACTGAGTAATGAGCACCCAGCACCCTGAGCACTGAGCACTCAGCACCCCGAGCACTGAGCACCCAGCACCCTGAGTACTGAGCACCCAGCACCCTGAGCACTGAGCACCCAGCACCCTGAGCACTGAGCACCCAGCACCCTGAGCACTGAGCACCCAGCACCCTGAGTACTGAGCTCCGAGCACCCCGAGCACTGAGCACCCAGAGCCCCGAGCACTGAGCACGCAGCACCCTGAGTACTGAGCACCCAGCACCCTGAGCACTAAGCACCCCGCACCCAACGTACTGAGCACCGAGCACCCCGAGCACTGAGCACCCAGCACCCTGAGTACTGAGCTCCGAGCACCCCGAGCACTGAGCACCCAGCGCCCCGAGCACTGAGCACCCAGCGCCCCGAGCACTGAGCACCAAGCACCCCGAGCAATGTGTACCCAGCACCCCGAGCACTGAGCACCCAGCACCCCAAGCAATGAGCACCCAGCACCCTGAGTACTGAGCACCCAGCACCCCGAATACTGAGCACCCAGCAACCTGAGCACCGAGCAGCCAGCACCCTGAGCACTGAGCACCCAGCATCCTGAGCACTGAGCACCCAGCACCCTGAGTACTGAGCACTGAGCACCACGAGTACTGAGCACCCAGCACCCTGATCACTGAGCACCCAACACCCTGAGTACTGAGCACCCAACACCCCAAGCACTGAGCACCCTGAGTACTGAGCATCCAGCACACCAAGCACTGAGCACCCTGAGTATTGAGCACCCAGCAACCTGAGTACTGAGCAGCCAGCACCCTGAGTACTGAGCACCCAGCACCCTGAGTACTGAGCACCCAGCACCCCGAGCACTGAGCACCCAGCACCCTGAGTACTGAGCACCCAGCACCCTGAGCACTGAGCACCGAGCACCCTGAGCACTGAGCACACAGCACCCTGAGGACTGAGCACCCAGCACCCTGAGCACTGAGCACCCTGAGTACTGAGCACTGAGCACCCTGAGTACTGAGCACTGAGCACCCTGAGTACTGAGCACCCAGCACCCTGAGCACTGAGCACCCAGCACCCTGAGCACTGATCACCCAGCACCCTGAGCACTGAGCACCCAGCACCCTGAGTACTGAGCAACCAGCACCCTGAGTACTGTGCACTCAGCACCCTGAGTACTGAGCACCGAGCACCCCGAGCACTGAGCACCCAGCAGCCTGAGCACTGAGCACCCTGAGGACTGAGCACCCAGCACCCTGAGCACTGAGCACCCAGCACCCTGAGTACGGAGCACCGATCACCCTGAGCACTGAGCACCCAGCACCCCGAGCACTGAGCACCCAGCACCCTGAGTACTGAGCACCCTGAGTACTGAGCACCCAGCACCCTGAGCACTGAACACCCAGCACCCTGAGTACTAAGCGCCCAGCACACTGAGCACTGAGCACCCAGCACCCTGAGTACTGAGCACCCAGCACCCCGAGCACTGAGCACCCAGCACCCCTAGAATGAGCACCCAGCACCCCGAGTACTGAGCACCGAGCACCCTGAGCACTGAGTACCCAGCACCCTGAGCACTGAGCACTGAGCACCCCGAGTACTGAGCACAAAGCACCCTGAGCACTGAGCACCCAGCACCCTGAGTACTGAGCACCCAGCACCGTGAGTACTGAGCACTGAGCACCCAGCACATCGAGCACTGAGCACCCAGCACCCTGAGTACTGAGCACTGAGCACCCAGCACCCCGAGCACTGAGCACCCAGCACCCTGAGCACTGAGCACCCAGCACCCTGAGCACTGAGCACCCAGCACCCTGAGTACTGAGCACTGAGCACCCAGCACCCCGAGCATTGAGCACCCAGCACCCCGAGCACTGAGCACCCAGCACCCGAGTACTGAGCACCCAGCATCCTGAGTACTGAGCACCCAGCACCCTGAGTACTGAGCACCCAGCACCCTGAGTACTGAGCACCCAGCACCCCGAGCACTGAGCACCCAGCACCCCGAGTCCTGAGCACCCAGCACCCTGAGTACTGAGCACCCAGCACCCTGAGCACTGAGCACCCAGCACCCCGAGCACTGAGCACCCAGCACCCCGAGCACTGAGCACCCAGCACCCTGAGTACTGAGCTCCGAGCACCCCGAGCACTGAGCACCCAGCGCCCCGAGCACCGAGCACCCTGAGCACTGAGCACCCAGCACCCTGACTACTGAGCACCCAGCACCCTGAGCAATGAGCAACCTGAGTACTGAGCACCCAGCACCCTGAGCACTGAACACACAGCACCCTGAGTACTGAGCACCTCGAGCACTGAGCACCCAGCACCCTGAGGACTGAGCACCGAGTACCCCGAGCACTGAGCACCCAGCACCCCGAGTACTGAGCAGTGAGCACCCTGAGCACTGAGCACCCAGCACCCCGAGTACTGAGCACTGAGCACCCTGAGTACTGAGCACCCAGCTCCCTGAGCACTGAGTACCCAGCACCCTGAGCACTGAGCACCCAGCACCCTGAGCACTGAGCACCCATCACCCTGAGCACTGAGCACCCAGCACCCTGAGTACTGAGCACTGAGCACCCAGCACCCCGAGCACTGAGCACCCAGCACCCTGAGTACTGAGCACCCAGCACCCTGAGAACTGAGCACCCAGCACCCCGAGCACTGAGCACCCAGCACCCTGAGTAGTGAGCACCCAGCACCCTGAGCACTGAGCACCCAGCACCCTGAGCACTCAGCACCCAGCACCCTGAGCACTGAGCACCCAGCACCCTGAGATATGAGCACCCAACGTACTGAGCACCGAGCTCCCCGATCACTGAGCACCCAGCACCCCGAGTACTGAGCACCCAGCACCCTGAGTACTGAGCACCCAGCACCCTGAGCACTGAGTACCGAGCACCCTGAGCACTGATCGCCCAGCACCCTGAGCACTGAGCACACAGCACCCTGAGCACTGAGCACCCAGCACCCTGAGTACTGAGCACTGAGCACCCAGCACCCCGAGCACTGAGCACCCAGCACCCTGAGTACTGAGCACTGAGCACCCAGCACCCCGAGCACTGAGCACCCAGCACCCTGAGCACTGAGCACCCAGCACCCGAGTACTTAGCACCCAGCACCCTGAGTACTGAGCACCCAGCACCCTGAGGACTGAGCACCGAGTACCCCGAGCACTGAGCACCCAGCACCGTGAGCACTGAGCACCCAGCACCCCGAGCACTGAGCACCTAGCACCCTGAGTACTGAGCACCCAGCACCCTGAGCACTGAGTACCCAGCACCCTGAGCACTGAGCACCCAGCACCCTGAGCACTGAGCACACAGCACCCTGAGCACTGAGCACCCAGCACCCTGAGTACTGAGCACTGAGCACCCAGCACCCCGAGCACTGAGCACCCAGCACCCTGAGTACTGAGCACTGAGCACCAAGCACCCCGAGCATTGAGCACCCAGCACCCTGAGTACTGAGCACCCAGCACCCTGAGTACTGAGCACCCAGCACCCCGAGTACTGAGCACCCAGCACCCTGAGTACTGAGCACCCAGCACCCTGAGCACTGAGCACCCAGCACCCCGAGCACTGAGCACCCAGCACCCTGAGTACTGAGCACCCAGCGCCCCGAGCACTGAGCACCCAGCACCCTGAGCACTGAGCACCCAGCACCCTGAGTACTGAGCATCCAGCACCCCGAGTACTGAACACCCAGCACCCTGAGCACTGAGCACTGAGCACCCTGAGCACTGAGTACTGAGCACTGAGCACCCTGAGCACTGAGCACCCAGCACCCCGAGTACTGAGCACCCAGCACCCCGAGCACTGAGCACCCAGCGCCCCGAGCACTGAGCACCCAGCACCCCGAGCACTGAGCACTGAGCACCCTGAGCACTGAGCACCCAGCACCCCGAGTACTGAGCAGTGAGCACCCTGAGCACTGAGCACCCAGCACCCCGAGTACTGAGCACTGAGCACCCTGAGTACTGAGCACCCAGCACCCTGAGCACTGAGTACCCAGCACCCTGAGCACTGAGCACCCAGCACCCTGAGCACTGAGCACCCAGCACCCTGAGCACTGAGCACCCAGCACCCTGAGTACTGAGCACTGAGCACCTAGCACCCCGAGCACTGAGCACCCAGCACCCTGAGTACTGAGCACTGAGCACCCAGCACCCCGAGCACTGAGCACCCAGCACCCTGAGTACTGAGCACCCAGCACCCTGAGTACTGAGCACCCAGCACCCCGAGTACTGAGCACCCAGCACCCTGAGCACTGAGCACCCAGCACCCTGAGCACTGATCACCCAGCACCCTGAGCACTGAGCACCCAGCACCCTGAGTACTGAGCAACCAGCACCCTGAGTACTGTGCACTCAGCACCCTGAGTACTGAGCACCGAGCACCCCGAGCACTGAGCACCCAGCAGCCTGAGCACTGAGCACCCTGAGGACTGAGCACCCAGCACCCTGAGCACTGAGCACCCAGCACCCTGAGTACGGAGCACCGATCACCCTGAGCACTGAGCACCCAGCACCCCGAGCACTGAGCACCCAGCACCCTGAGTACTGAGCACCCTGAGTACTGAGCACCCAGCACCCTGAGCACTGAACACCCAGCACCCTGAGTACTAAGCGCCCAGCACACTGAGCACTGAGCACCCAGCACCCTGAGTACTGAGCACCCAGCACCCCGAGCACTGAGCACCCAGCACCCCTAGAATGAGCACCCAGCACCCCGAGTACTGAGCACCGAGCACCCTGAGCACTGAGTACCCAGCACCCTGAGCACTGAGCACCGAGCACCCCGAGTACTGAGCACAAAGCACCCTGAGCACTGAGCACCCAGCACCCTGAGTACTGAGCACCCAGCACCGTGAGTACTGAGCACTGAGCACCCAGCACATCGAGCACTGAGCACCCAGCACCCTGAGTACTGAGCACTGAGCACCCAGCACCCCGAGCACTGAGCACCCAGCACCCTGAGCACTGAGCACCCAGCACCCTGAGCACTGAGCACCCAGCACCCTGAGTACTGAGCACTGAGCACCCAGCACCCCGAGCATTGAGCACCCAGCACCCCGAGCACTGAGCACCCAGCACCCGAGTACTGAGCACCCAGCATCCTGAGTACTGAGCACCCAGCACCCTGAGTACTGAGCACCCAGCACCCTGAGTACTGAGCACCCAGCACCCCGAGCACTGAGCACCCAGCACCCCGAGTCCTGAGCACCCAGCACCCTGAGTACTGAGCACCCAGCACCCTGAGCACTGAGCACCCAGCACCCCGAGCACTGAGCACCCAGCACCCCGAGCACTGAGCACCCAGCACCCTGAGTACTGAGCTCCGAGCACCCCGAGCACTGTGCACCCAGCGCCCCGAGCACCGAGCACCCTGAGCACTGAGCACCCAGCACCCTGACTACTGAGCACCCAGCACCCTGAGCAATGAGCAACCTGAGTACTGAGCACCCAGCACCCTGAGCACTGAACACACAGCACCCTGAGTACTGAGCACCTCGAGCACTGAGCACCCAGCACCCTGAGGACTGAGCACCGAGTACCCCGAGCACTGAGCACCCAGCACCGTGAGCACTGAGCACCCAGCACCCCGAGCACTGAGCACACAGCACCCTGAGTACTGAGCACAGAGCACCCTGAGTACTGAGCACCCAGCACCCTGAGCACTGAGTACCCAGCACCCTGAGCACTGAGCACCCAGCACCCTGAGCACTGAGCACACAGCACCCTGAGCACTGAGCACCCAGCACCCTGAGTACTGAGCACTGAGCACCCAGCACCCCGAGCACTGAGCACCCAGCACCCTGAGTACTGAGCACTGAGCACCCAGCACCCCGAGCACTGAGCACCCAGCACCCTGAGTACTGAGCACCCAGCGCCCCGAGCACTGAGCACCCAGCACCCTGAACACTGAGGACCCAGCACCCTGAGTACTGAGCATCCAGCACCCCGAGTACTGAACACCCAGCACCCTGAGCACTGAGCACTGAGCACCCTGAGCACTGAGTACTGAGCACTGAGCACCCTGAGCACTGAGCACCCAGCACCCCGAATACTGAGCACCCAGCACCCCGAGCACTGAGCACCCAGCACCCTGAGTACTGAGCACTGAGCACCCAGCACCCCGAGCACTGAGCACCCAGCACCCTGAGTACTGAGCACCCAGCGCCCCGAGCACTGAGCACCCAGCACCCTGAACACTGAGCACCCAGCACCCTGAGTACTGAGCACCCAGCGCCCCAAGCACTGAGCACCCAGCACCCCGAGCACTGAGCACTGAGCACCCTGAGCACTGAGCACCCAGCACCCCGAGTACTGAGCAGTGAGCACCCTGAGCACTGAGCACCCAGCACCCCGAGTACTGAGCACTGAGCACCCTGAGTACTGAGCACCCAGCTCCCTGAGCACTGAGTACCCAGCACCCTGAGCACTGAGCACCCAGCACCCTGAGCACTGAGCACCCATCACCCTGAGCACTGAGCACCCAGCACCCTGAGTACTGAGCACTGAGCACCCAGCACCCCGAGCACTGAGCACCCAGCACCCTGAGTACTGAGCACCCAGCACCCTGAGAACTGAGCACCCAGCACCCCGAGCACTGAGCACCCAGCACCCTGAGTAGTGAGCACCCAGCACCCTGAGCACTGAGCACCCAGCACCCTGAGCACTCAGCACCCAGCACCCTGAGCACTGAGCACCCAGCACCCTGAGATATGAGCACCCAACGTACTGAGCACCGAGCTCCCCGATCACTGAGCACCCAGCACCCCGAGTACTGAGCACCCAGCACCCTGAGTACTGAGCACCCAGCACCCTGAGCACTGAGTACCGAGCACCCTGAGCACTGATCGCCCAGCACCCTGAGCACTGAGCACACAGCACCCTGAGCACTGAGCACCCAGCACCCTGAGTACTGAGCACTGAGCACCCAGCACCCCGAGCACTGAGCACCCAGCACCCTGAGTACTGAGCACTGAGCACCCAGCACCCCGAGCACTGAGCACCCAGCACCCTGAGCACTGAGCACCCAGCACCCGAGTACTTAGCACCCAGCACCCTGAGTACTGAGCACCCAGCACCCTGAGGACTGAGCACCGAGTACCCCGAGCACTGAGCACCCAGCACCGTGAGCACTGAGCACCCAGCACCCCGAGCACTGAGCACCTAGCACCCTGAGTACTGAGCACCCAGCACCCTGAGCACTGAGTACCCAGCACCCTGAGCACTGAGCACCCAGCACCCTGAGCACTGAGCACACAGCACCCTGAGCACTGAGCACCCAGCACCCTGAGTACTGAGCACTGAGCCCCCAGCACCCCGAGCACTGAGCACCCAGCACCCTGAGTACTGAGCACTGAGCACCAAGCACCCCGAGCATTGAGCACCCAGCACCCTGAGTACTGAGCACCCAGCACCCTGAGTACTGAGCACCCAGCACCCCGAGTACTGAGCACCCAGCACCCTGAGTACTGAGCACCCAGCACCCTGAGCACTGAGCACCCAGCACCCCGAGCACTGAGCACCCAGCACCCTGAGTACTGAGCACCCAGCGCCCCGAGCACTGAGCACCCAGCACCCTGAGCACTGAGCACCCAGCACCCTGAGTACTGAGCATCCAGCACCCCGAGTACTGAACACCCAGCACCCTGAGCACTGAGCACTGAGCACCCTGAGCACTGAGTACTGAGCACTGAGCACCCTGAGCACTGAGCACCCAGCACCCCGAGTACTGAGCACCCAGCACCCCGAGCACTGAGCACCCAGAGCCCCGAGCACTGAGCACCCAGCACCCCGAGCACTGAGCACTGAGCACCCTGAGCACTGAGCACCCAGCACCCCGAGTACTGAGCAGTGAGCACCCTGAGCACTGAGCACCCAGCACCCCGAGTACTGAGCACTGAGCACCCTGAGTACTGAGCACCCAGCACCCTGAGCACTGAGTACCCAGCACCCTGAGCACTGAGCACCCAGCACCCTGAGCACTGAGCACCCAGCACCCTGAGCACTGAGCACCCAGCACCCTGAGTACTGAGCACTGAGCACCCAGCACCCCGAGCACTGAGCACCCAGCACCCTGAGTACTGAGCACTGAGCACCCAGCACCCCGAGCACTGAGCACCCAGCACCCTGAGTACTGAGCACCCAGCACCCTGAGTACTGAGCACCCAGCACCCCGAGTACTGAGCACCCAGCACCCTGAGTACTGAGCACCCAGCACCCTGAGAGCTGAGCACCCAGCACCCCGAGCACTGAGCACCCAGCACCCTGAGTAGTGAGCACCCAGCACCCTGAGCACTGAGCACCCAGCACCCTGAGCACTCAGCACCCAGCACCCTGAGCACTGAGCAGCCAGCACCCTGAGTAGTGAGCACCCAACGTACTGAGCACCGAGCTCCCCGAGCACTGAGCACCCAGCACCCTGAGTACTGAGCACCCAGCACCCTGAGTACTGAGCACCCAGCACCCTGAGCACTGAGTACCCAGCACACTGAGCACTGAGCACCCAGCACCCTGAGCACTGAGCACACAGCACCCTGAGCACTGAGCACCCAGCACCCTGAGTACTGAGCACTGAGCACCCAGCACCCCGAGCACTGAGCACCCAGCACCCTGAGTACTGAGCACTGAGCAACCAGCACCCCGAGCACTGAGCACCCAGCACCCTGAGCACTGAGCACCCAGCACCCGAGTACTGAGCACCCAGCACCCTGAGTACTGAGCACCCAGCACCCTGAGTACTGAGCACCCAGTACCCCGAGTACTGAGCACCCAGCACCCTGAGTACTGAGCACCCAGCACCCTGAGCACTGAGCACCCAGCACCCCGAGCACTGCGCACCCAGCACCCTGAGTACTGAGCACCCAGCGACTCGAGCACTAAGCACCCAGCACCCTGAGCACTGAGCACCCAGCACCCTGAGTACTGAGCATCCAGCACCCCGAGTACTGAACACCCAGCACCCTGAGCACTGAGCACTGAGCACCCTGAGCACTGAGTACTGAGCACTGAGCACCCTGAGCACTGAGCACCCAGCACCCCGAGTACTGAGCACCCAGCACCCCGAGCACTGAGCACCCAGCGCCCCGAGCACTGAGCACCCAGCACCCCGAGCACTGAGCACTGAGCACCCTGAGCACTGAGCACCCAGCACCCCGAGTACTGAGCAGTGAGCACCCTGAGCACTGACCACCCAGCACCCCGAGTACTGAGCACTGAGCACCCTGAGTACTGAGCACCCAGCACCCTGAGCACTGAGTACCCAGCACACTGAGCACTGAGCACCCAGCACCCTGAGCACTGAGCACCCAGCACCCTGAGCACTGAGCACCCAGCACCCTGAGTACTGAGCACTGAGCACCCAGCACCCCGAGCACTGAGCACACAGCACCCTGAGTTCTGAGCACTGAGCACCCAGCACCCCGAGCACTGAGCACCCAGCACCCTGAGCACTGAGCACCCAGCATCCGAGTACTGAGCACCCAGCACCCTGAGTACTGAGCACCCAGCACCCTGAGTACTGAGCACCCAGCACCCCGAGTACTGAGCACCCAGCACCCTGAGTACTGAGCACCCAGCACCCTGAGCACTGAGTACCGAGCACCCTGAGCACTGAGCACCCAGCACCCTGAGTAGTGAGCACCCAGCACCCTGAGCACTGAGCACCCAGCACCCTGAGTACTGAGCACTGAGCACCCAGCACCCCGAGCACTGAGCACCCAGCACCCTGAGTAGTGAGCACCCAACGTACTGAGCACCGAGCTCCCCGAGCACTGAGCACCCAGCAACCTGAGTACTGAGCACCAAGCACCCAGAGCACTGAGCACCCAGCACCCTGAGTACTGAGTTCCGAGCAGCCTGAGCACTGAGCACCCAGCGCCCCGAGCACCGAGCACCCTGAGCACTGAGCACCCAGCACCCTGAGTACTGAGCACCCAGCACCCTGAGCAATGAGCACCCTGAGTACTGAGCTCCCAGCACCTTGAGCACTGAGCACCGAGCACCCCGAGCACTGAGCACCCAGCACCCGGAGTACTGAGCACCCAGCACCCTGAGTACTAAGCACCGAGCACCCTGAATACTGAGCACCCAGCACCCTGAGCACTGAACACACAGCACCCTGAGTACTGAGCACCTCGAGCACTGAGCACCCAGCACCCTGAGTACTGAGCACCGAGCACCCCGAGCACTGAGCACCCAGCACCGCGAGCACTGAGCACCCAGCACCCCGAGACTTAGCACCCAGCACCCTGAGTACTGAGCACCCAGCACCCCGAGTACTGAGCACCCAGCACCCCGAGCACTGAGCACCCAGCGCCCCGAGCACTGAGCACCCAGCACCCCGAGCACTGAGCACTGAGCACCCTGAGCACTGAGCACCCAGCACCCCGAGTACTGAGCAGTGAGCACCCTGAGCACTGACCACCCAGCACCCCGAGTACTGAGCACTGAGCACCCTGAGTACTGAGCACCCAGCACCCTGAGCACTGAGTACCCAGCACACTGAGCACTGAGCACCCAGCACCCTGAGCACTGAGCACCCAGCACCCTGAGCACTGAGCACCCAGCACCCTGAGTACTGAGCACTGAGCACCCAGCACCCCGAGCACTGAGCACACAGCACCCTGAGTTCTGAGCACTGAGCACCCAGCACCCCGAGCACTGAGCACCCAGCACCCTGAGCACTGAGCACCCAGCATCCGAGTACTGAGCACCCAGCACCCTGAGTACTGAGCACCCAGCACCCTGAGTACTGAGCACCCAGCACCCCGAGTACTGAGCACCCAGCACCCTGAGTACTGAGCACCCAGCACCCTGAGCACTGAGTACCGAGCACCCTGAGCACTGAGCACCCAGCACCCTGAGTAGTGAGCACCCAGCACCCTGAGCACTGAGCACCCAGCACCCTGAGTACTGAGCACTGAGCACCCAGCACCCCGAGCACTGAGCACCCAGCACCCTGAGTAGTGAGCACCCAACGTACTGAGCACCGAGCTCCCCGAGCACTGAGCACCCAGCAACCTGAGTACTGAGCACCAAGCACCCAGAGCACTGAGCACCCAGCACCCTGAGTACTGAGTTCCGAGCAGCCCGAGCACTGAGCACCCAGCGCCCCGAGCACCGAGCACCCTGAGCACTGAGCACCCAGCACCCTGAGTACTGAGCACCCAGCACCCTGAGCAATGAGCACCCTGAGTACTGAGCTCCCAGCACCTTGAGCACTGAGCACCGAGCACCCCGAGCACTGAGCACCCAGCACCCGGAGTACTGAGCACCCAGCACCCTGAGTACTAAGCACCGAGCACCCTGAATACTGAGCACCCAGCACCCTGAGCACTGAACACACAGCACCCTGAGTACTGAGCACCTCGAGCACTGAGCACCCAGCACCCTGAGTACTGAGCACCGAGCACCCCGAGCACTGAGCACCCAGCACCGCGAGCACTGAGCACCCAGCACCCCGAGACTTAGCACCCAGCACCCTGAGTACTGAGCACCCAGCACCCTGAGCACTGAGCACCCAGCACCCTGAGCACTGAGAAACCAGCACCCTGAGCACTGAGCACCCAGCACCCTGAGTAGTGAGCACCCAACGTACTGAGCACCGAGCACCCCGAGCACTGAGCACCCAGCACCCTGAGTACTGAGCACTGAGCACCCGGCACCCCGAGCACTGAGCACCCAGCACCCTGAGCACTGAGCACCCAGCACCCGAGTACTGAGCACCCAGCACTCTGAGTACTGAGCACCCAGCACCCCGAGCACTGAGCACAAAGCACCCTGAGTACTGAGCACCCAGCACCCTGAGCACTGAGCACTGAGCACCCAGCACCCCGAGCACTGAGCACGCAGCACCCTGAGTACTGAGCACCCAACACCCTGAGCACTGAGCACCCAGCACCATGAGCACTGAGCACCCAGCTCCCTGAGCACTGAGCACCCAGCACCCTGAGTACTGAGCTCCGAGCACCCCGAGCACTGAGCACCCAGTGCCCCGAGCACTGAGCACCCAGCACCCTGAGTACTGAGCACCCAGCACCCTGAGCACTGAGCACCCAGCACCCATCGTACTGAGCACCGAGCACCCCGAGCACTGAGCACCCAGCACCCTGAGTACTGAGCTCCGAGCACCCCGAGCACTGAGCACCCAGCGCCCCGAGCACTGAGCACCCAGCGCCCCGAGCACTGAGCACAAAGCACCCCGAGCAATGAGCACCCAGCACCCCGAGCACTGAGCACCCAGCACCCCAAGCAATGAGCACCCAGCACCCTGAGTACTGAGCACCCAGCACCCCGAATACTGAGGACCCAGCAACCTGAGCACCGAGCACCCAGCACCCTGAGTACTGAGCACCCAGCACCCTGAGTACTGAGCACCCAGCACCCCGAGTAGTGAGCACCCAGCACCCTGAGCACTGAGCACCCAGCACCCCGAGCACTGAGCACCCAGCACCCTGAGTACTGAGCACCCAGCGCCCCGAGCACTGAGCACCCAGCACCCTGAGCGCTGAGCACCCAGCACCCTGAGTACTGAGCATCCAGCACCCCGAGTACTGAACACCCAGCACCCTGAGCACTGAGCACTGAGCACCCTGAGCACTGAGTACTGAGCACTGAGCACCCTGAGCACTGAGCACCCAGCACCCCGAGTACTGAGCACCCAGCACCCCGAGCACTGAGCACCCAGCGCCCCGAGCACAGAGCACCAGCACCCCGAGCACTGAGCACTGAGCACCCTGAGCACTGAGCACCCAGCACCCCGAGTACTGAGCAGTGAGCACCCTGAGCACTGAGCACCCAGCACCCCGAGTACTGAGCACTGAGCACCCTGAGTACTGAGCACCCAGCACCCTGAGCACGGAGTACCCAGCACACTGAGCACTGAGCACCCAGCACCCTGAGCACTGAGCACCCAGCACCCTGAGCACTGAGCACCCAGCACCCTGAGTACTGAGCACTAAGCACCCAGCACCCCGAGCACTGAGCACACAGCACCCTGAGTTCTGAGCACTGAGCACCCAGCACCCCGAGCACTGAGCACCCAGCACCCTGAGTACTGAGCACCCAGCATCCAAGTACTGAGCACCCAGCACCCTGAGTACTGAGCACCCAGCACCCTGAGTACTGAGCACCCAGCACCCCGAGTACTGAGCACCCAGCACCCTGAGTACTGAGCACCCAGCACCCCGAGCACTGAGCACCCAGCACCCTGAGTACTGAGCACCCTGAGCACTGAGTACTGAGCACTGAGCACCCTGAGCACTGAGCACCCAGCACCCCGAATACTGAGCACCCAGCACCCCGAGCACTGAGCACCCAGCACCCTGAGTACTGAGCACTGAGCACCCAGCACCCCGAGCACTGAGCACCCTGAGCACTGATTACTGAGCACTGAGCACCCTGAGCACTGAGCACCCAGCACCCCGAATACTGAGCACCCAGCACCCCGAGCACTGAGCACCCAGCACCCTGAGTACTGAGCACTGAGCACCCAGCACCCCGAGCACTGAGCACCCAGCACCCTGAGTACTGACCACCCAGCGCCCCGAGCACTGAGCACCCAGCACCCTGAACACTGAGCACCCAGCACCCTGAGTACTGAGCACCCAGCGCCCCAAGCACTGAGCACCCAGCACCCCGAGCACTGAGCACTGAGCACCCTGAGCACTGAGCACCCAGCACCCCGAGTACTGAGCAGTGAGCACCCTGAGCACTGAGCACCTAGCACCCCGAGTACTGAGCACTGAGCACCCTGAGTACTGAGCACCCAGCTCCCTGAGCACTGAGTACCCAGCACCCTGAGCACTGAGCACCCAGCACCCTGAGCACTGAGCACCCAGCACCCTGAGCACTGAGCACCCAGCACCCTGAGTACTGAGCACTGAGCACCCAGCACCCCGAGCACTGAGCACCCAGCACCCTGAGTACTGAGCACCCAGCACCCTGAGAACTGAGCAACAAGCACCCCGAGCACTGAGCACCCAGCACCCTGAGTAGTGAGCACCCAGCACCCTGAGCACTGAGCACCCAGCACCCTGAGCACTCAGCACCCAGCACCCTGAGCACTGAGCACCCAGCACCCTGAGATATGAGCACCCAACGTACTGAGCACCGAGCTCCCCGAGCACTGAGCACCCAGCACCCCGAGTACTGAGCACCCAGCACCCTGAGTACTGAGCACCCAGCACCCTGAGCACTGAGTACCGAGCACCCTGAGCACTGAGCACCCAGCACCCTGAGCACTGAGCACACAGCACCCTGAGCACTGAGCACCCAGCACCCTGAGTACTGAGCACTGAGCACCCAGCACCCCGAGCACTGAGCACCCAGCACCCTGAGTACTGAGCACTGAGCACCCAGCACCCCGAGCACTGAGCACCCAGCACCCTGAGCACTGAGCACCCAGCACCCGAGTACTGAGCACCCAGCACCCTGATTACTGAGCACCCAGCACCCTGAGGACTGAGCACCGAGTACCCCGAGCACTGAGCACCCAGCACCGTGAGCACTGAGCACCCAGCACCCCGAGCAGTGAGCACCCAGCACCCTGAGTACTGAGCACCCAGCACCCTGAGTACTGAGCACCCAGCACCCTGAGCACTGAGTACCCAGCACCCTGAGCACTGAGCACCCAGCACCCTGAGCACTGAGCACACAGCACCCTGAGCACTGAGCACCCAGCACCCTGAGTACTGAGCACTGAGCACCCAGCACCCCGAGCACTGAGCACCCAGCACCCTGAGTACTGGGCACTGAGCACCAAGCACCCCAAGCATTGAGCACCCAGCACCCTGAGTACTGAGCACCCAGCACCCTGAGTACTGAGCACCCAGGACCCCGAGTACTGAGCACCCAGCACCCTGAGTACTGAGCACCCAGCACCCTGAGCACTGAGCACCCAGCACCCCGAGCACTGAGCACCCAGCACCCTGAGTACTGAGAACCCAGCGCCCCGAGCACTGAGCACCCAGCACCCTGAGCACTGAGCACCCAGCACCCTGAGTACTGAGCATCCAGCACCCCGAGTACTGAACACCCAGCACCCTGAGCACTGAGCACTGAGCACCCTGAGCACTGAGTACTGAGCACTGAGCACCCTGAGCACTGAGCACCCAGCACCCCGAGTACTGAGCACCCAGCACCCCGAGCACTGAGCACCCAGCGCCCCGAGCACTGAGCACCCAGCACCCCGAGCACTGAGCACTGAGCACCCTGAGCACTGAGCACCCAGCACCCCGAGTACTGAGCAGTGAGCACCCTGAGCACTGAGCACCCAGCACCCCGAGTACTGAGCACTAAGCACCCTGAGTACTGAGCACCCAGCACCCTGAGCACTGAGTACCCAGCACCCTGAGCACTGAGCACCCAGCACCCTGAGCACTGAGCACCCAGCACCCTGAGCACTGAGCACCCACCACCCTGAGTACTGAGCACTGAGCACCCAGCACCCCGAGCACTGAGCACCCAGCACCCTGAGTACTGAGCACTGAGCACCCAGCACCCCGAGCACTGAGCACCCAGCACCCTGAGTACTGAGCACCCAGCACCCTGAGTACTGAGCACGGAGCACCCCGAGTACTGAGCACCCAGCACCCTGAGAACTGAGCACCCAGCACCCTGAGAGCTGAGCACCCAGCACCCCGAGCACTGAGCACCCAGCACCCTGAGTAGTGAGCACCCAGCACCCTGAGCACTGAGCACCCAGCACCCTGAGCACTCAGCACCCAGCACCCTGAGCACTGAGCACCCAGCACCCTGAGTAGTGAGCACCCAACGTACTGAGCACCGAGCTCCCCGAGCACTGAGCACCCAGCACCCTGAGTACTGAGCACCCAGCACCCTGAGTACTGAGCACCCAGCACCCTGAGCACTGAGTACCCAGCACACTTAGCACTGAGCACCCAGCACCCTGAGCACTGAGCACACAGCACCCTGAGCACTGAGCACCCAGCACCCTGAGTACTGAGCACTGAGCACCCAGCACCCCGAGCACTGAGCACCCAGCACCCTGAGTACTGAGCACTGAGCAACCAGCACCCCGAGCACTGAGCACCCAGCACCCTGAGCACTGAGCACCCAGCACCCGAGTACTGAGCACCCAGCACCCTGAGTACTGAGCACCCAGCACCCTGAGTACTGAGCACCCAGCACCCCGAGTACTGAGCACCCAGCACCCTGAGTACTGAGCACCCAGCACCCTGAGCACTGAGCACCCAGCACCCCGAGCACTGCGCACCCAGCACCCTGAGTACTGAGCACCCAGCGACCCGAGCACTGAGCACCCAGCACCCTGAGTACTGAGCACTGAGCACCCAGCACCCCGAGCACTGAGCACCCTGAGCACTGATTACTGAGCACTGAGCACCCTGAGCACTGAGCACCCAGCACCCCGAATACTGAGCACCCAGCACCCCGAGCACTGAGCACCCAGCACCCTGAGTACTGAGCACTGAGCACCCAGCACCCCGAGCACTGAGCACCCAGCACCCTGAGTACTGAGCACCCAGCGCCCCGAGCACTGAGCACCCAGCACCCTGAACACTGAGCACCCAGCACCCTGAGTACTGAGCACCCAGCGCCCCAAGCACTGAGCACCCAGCACCCCGAGCACTGAGCACTGAGCACCCTGAGCACTGAGCACCCAGCACCCCGAGTACTGAGCAGTGAGCACCCTGAGCACTGAGCACCTAGCACCCCGAGTACTGAGCACTGAGCACCCTGAGTACTGAGCACCCAGCTCCCTGAGCACTGAGTACCCAGCACCCTGAGCACTGAGCACCCAGCACCCTGAGCACTGAGCACCCAGCACCCTGAGCACTGAGCACCCAGCACCCTGAGTACTGAGCACTGAGCACCCAGCACCCCGAGCACTGAGCACCCAGCACCCTGAGTACTGAGCACCCAGCACCCTGAGAACTGAGCACCAAGCACCCCGAGCACTGAGCACCCAGCACCCTGAGTAGTGAGCACCCAGCACCCTGAGCACTGAGCACCCAGCACCCTGAGCACTCAGCACCCAGCACCCTGAGCACTGAGCACCCAGCACCCTGAGATATGAGCACCCAACGTACTGAGCACCGAGCTCCCCGAGCACTGAGCACCCAGCACCCCGAGTACTGAGCACCCAGCACCCTGAGTACTGAGCACCCAGCACCCTGAGCACTGAGTACCGAGCACCCTGAGCACTGAGCACCCAGCACCCTGAGCACTGAGCACACAGCACCCTGAGCACTGAGCACCCAGCACCCTGAGTACTGAGCACTGAGCACCCAGCACCCCGAGCACTGAGCACCCAGCACCCTGAGTACTGAGCACTGAGCACCCAGCACCCCGAGCACTGAGCACCCAGCACCCTGAGCACTGAGCACCCAGCACCCGAGTACTGAGCACCCAGCACCCTGATTACTGAGCACCCAGCACCCTGAGGACTGAGCACCGAGTACCCCGAGCACTGAGCACCCAGCACCGTGAGCACTGAGCACCCAGCACCCCGAGCAGTGAGCACCCAGCACCCTGAGTACTGAGCACCCAGCACCCTGAGTACTGAGCACCCAGCACCCTGAGCACTGAGTACCCAGCACCCTGAGCACTGAGCACCCAGCACCCTGAGCACTGAGCACACAGCACCCTGAGCACTGAGCACCCAGCACCCTGAGTACTGAGCACTGAGCACCCAGCACCCCGAGCACTGAGCACCCAGCACCCTGAGTACTGGGCACTGAGCACCAAGCACCCCAAGCATTGAGCACCCAGCACCCTGAGTACTGAGCACCCAGCACCCTGAGTACTGAGCACCCAGGACCCCGAGTACTGAGCACCCAGCACCCTGAGTACTGAGCACCCAGCACCCTGAGCACTGAGCACCCAGCACCCCGAGCACTGAGCACCCAGCACCCTGAGTACTGAGCACCCAGCGCCCCGAGCACTGAGCACCCAGCACCCTGAGCACTGAGCACCCAGCACCCTGAGTACTGAGCATCCAGCACCCCGAGTACTGAACACCCAGCACCCTGAGCACTGAGCACTGAGCACCCTGAGCACTGAGTACTGAGCACTGAGCACCCTGAGCACTGAGCACCCAGCACCCCGAGTACTGAGCACCCAGCACCCCGAGCACTGAGCACCCAGCGCCCCGAGCACTGAGCACCCAGCACCCCGAGCACTGAGCACTGAGCACCCTGAGCACTGAGCACCCAGCACCCCGAGTACTGAGCAGTGAGCACCCTGAGCACTGAGCACCCAGCACCCCGAGTACTGAGCACTAAGCACCCTGAGTACTGAGCACCCAGCACCCTGAGCACTGAGTACCCAGCACCCTGAGCACTGAGCACCCAGCACCCTGAGCACTGAGCACCCAGCACCCTGAGCACTGAGCACCCACCACCCTGAGTACTGAGCACTGAGCACCCAGCACCCCGAGCACTGAGCACCCAGCACCCTGAGTACTGAGCACTGAGCACCCAGCACCCCGAGCACTGAGCACCCAGCACCCTGAGTACTGAGCACCCAGCACCCTGAGTACTGAGCACGGAGCACCCCGAGTACTGAGCACCCAGCACCCTGAGTACTGAGCACCCAGCACCCTGAGAGCTGAGCACCCAGCACCCCGAGCACTGAGCACCCAGCACCCTGAGTAGTGAGCACCCAGCACCCTGAGCACTGAGCACCCAGCACCCTGAGCACTCAGCACCCAGCACCCTGAGCACTGAGCACCCAGCACCCTGAGTAGTGAGCACCCAACGTACTGAGCACCGAGCTCCCCGAGCACTGAGCACCCAGCACCCTGAGTACTGAGCACCCAGCACCCTGAGTACTGAGCACCCAGCACCCTGAGCACTGAGTACCCAGCACACTTAGCACTGAGCACCCAGCACCCTGAGCACTGAGCACACAGCACCCTGAGCACTGAGCACCCAGCACCCTGAGTACTGAGCACTGAGCACCCAGCACCCCGAGCACTGAGCACCCAGCACCCTGAGTACTGAGCACTGAGCAACCAGCACCCCGAGCACTGAGCACCCAGCACCCTGAGCACTGAGCACCCAGCACCCGAGTACTGAGCACCCAGCACCCTGAGTACTGAGCACCCAGCACCCTGAGTACTGAGCACCCAGCAGCCCGAGTACTGAGCACCCAGCACCCTGAGTACTGAGCACCCAGCACCCTGAGCACTGAGCACCCAGCACCCCGAGCACTGCGCACCCAGCACCCTGAGTACTGAGCACCCAGCGACCCGAGCACTAAGCACCCAGCACCCTGAGCACTGAGCACCCAGCACCCTGAGTACTGAGCATCCAGCACCCCGAGTACTGAACACCCAGCACCCTGAGCACTGAGCACTGAGCACCCTGAGCACTGAGTACTGAGCACTGAGCACCCTGAGCACTGAGCACCCAGCACCCCGAGTACTGAGCACCCAGCACCCCGAGCACTGAGCACCCAGCGCCCCGAGCACTGAGCACCCAGCACCCCGTGCACTGAGCACTGAGCACCCTGAGCACTGAGCACTCAGCACCCCGAGTACTGAGCACTGAGCACCCTGAGCACTGAGCACCCAGCACCCCGAGTACTGAGCACTGAGCACCCTGAGTACTGAGCACCCAGCACCCTGAGCACTGAGTACCCAGCACACTGAGCACCCAGCACCCTGAGCACTGAGCACCCAGCACCCTGAGCACTGAGCACCCAGCACCCTGAGTACTGAGCACTGAGCACCCAGCACCCCGAGCACTGAGCACACAGCACCCTGAGTTCTGAGCACTGAGCAACGAGCACCCCGAGCACTGAGCACCCAGCACCCTGAGCACTGAGCACCCAGCATCCGAGTACTGAGCACCCAGCACCCTGAGTACTGAGCACCCAGCACCCTGAGTACTGAGCACCCAGCACCCCGAGTACTGAGCACCCAGCACCCTGAGTACTGAGCACCCAGCACCCTGAGCACTGAGTACCGAGCACCCTGAGCACTGAGCACCCAGCACCCTGAGTAGTGAGCACCCAGCACCCTGAGCACTGAGCACCCAGCACCCTGAGTACTGAGCACTGAGCACCCAGCACCCCGAGCACTGAGCACCCAGCACCCTGAGTAGTGAGCACCCAACGTACTGAGCACCGAGCTCCCCGAGCACTGAGCACCCAGCAACCTGAGTACTGAGCACCAAGCACCCAGAGCACTGAGCACCCAGCACCCTGAGTACTGAGTTCCGAGCAGCCCGAGCACTGAGCACCCAGCGCCCCGAGCACCGAGCACCCTGAGCACTGAGCACCCAGCACCCTGAGTACTGAGCACCCAGCACCCTGAGCAATGAGCACCCTGAGTACTGAGCTCCCAGCACCTTGAGCACTGAGCACCGAGCACCCCGAGCACTGAGCACCCAGCACCCGGAGTACTGAGCACCCAGCACCCTGAGTACTAAGCACCGAGCACCCTGAATACTGAGCACCCAGCACCCTGAGCACTGAACACACAGCACCCTGAGTACTGAGCACCTCGAGCACTGAGCACCCAGCACCCTGAGTACTGAGCACCGAGCACCCCGAGCACTGAGCACCCAGCACCGCGAGCACTGAGCACCCAGCACCCCGAGCACTGAGCACCCAGCACCCAGAGTACTGAGCACCCAGCACCCTGAGCACTGAGCACCCAGCACCCTGAGCACTGAGCACCCAGCACCCTGAGCACTGAGCACCCAGCACCCTGAGTAGTGAGCACCCAACGTACTGAGCACCGAGCACCCCGAGCACTGAGCACCCAGCACCCTGAGTACTGAGCACTGAGCACCCGGCACCCCGAGCACTGAGCACCCAGCACCCTGAGCACTGAGCACCCAGCACCCGAGTACTGAGCACCCAGCACCCTGAGTACTGAGCACCCAGCACCCCGAGCACTGAGCACAAAGCACCCTGAGTACTGAGCACCCAGCACCCTGAGCACTGAGCACTGAGCACCCAGCACCCCGAGCACTGAGCACGCAGCACCCTGAGTACTGAGCACCCAACACCCTGAGCACTGAGCACCCAGCACCATGAGCACTGAGCACCCAGCTCCCTGAGCACTGAGCACCCAGCACCCTGAGTACTGAGCTCCGAGCACCCCGAGCACTGAGCACCCAGTGCCCCGAGCACTGAGCACCCAGCACCCTGAGTACTGAGCACCCAGCACCCTGAGCACTGAGCACCCAGCACCCATCGTACTGAGCACCGAGCACCCCGAGCACTGAGCACCCAGCACCCTGAGTACTGAGCTCCGAGCACCCCGAGCACTGAGCACCCAGCGCCCCGAGCACTGAGCACCCAGCGCCCCGAGCACTGAGCACAAAGCACCCCGAGCAATGAGCACCCAGCACCCCGAGCACTGAGCACCCAGCACCCCAAGCAATGAGCACCCAGCACCCTGAGTACTGAGCACCCAGCACCCCGAAAACTGAGGACCCAGCAACCTGAGCACCGAGCACCCAGCACCCTGAGTACTGAGCACCCAGCACCCTGAGTACTGAGCACCCAGCACCCCGAGTACTGAGCACCCAGCACCCTGAGCACTGAGCACCCAGCACCCCGAGCACTGAGCACCCAGGACCCTGAGTACTGAGCACCCAGCGCCCCGAGCACTGAGCACCCAGCACCCTGAGCGCTGAGCACCCAGCACCCTGAGTACTGAGCATCCAGCACCCCGAGTACTGAACACCCAGCACCCTGAGCACTGAGCACTGAGCACCCTGAGCACTGAGTACTGAGCACTGAGCACCCTGAGCACTGAGCACCCAGCACCCCGAGTACTGAGCACCCAGCACCCCGAGCACAGAGCACCCAGCACCCCGAGCACTGAGCACTGAGCACCCTGAGCACTGAGCACCCAGCACCCCGAGTACTGAGCAGTGAGCACCCTGAGCACTGAGCACCCAGCACCCCGAGTACTGAGCACTGAGCACCCTGAGTACTGAGCACCCAGCACCCTGAGCACGGAGTACCCAGCACACTGAGCACTGAGCACCCAGCACCCTGAGCACTGAGCACCCAGCACCCTGAGCACTGAGCACCCAGCACCCTGAGTACTGAGCACTAAGCACCCAGCACCCCGAGCACTGAGCACACAGCACCCTGAGTTCTGAGCACTGAGCACCCAGCACCCCGAGCACTGAGCACCCAGCACCCTGAGTACTGAGCACCCAGCATCCAAGTACTGAGCAACCAGCCCCCTGAGTACTGAGCACCCAGCTCCCTGAGTACTGAACACCCAGCACCCCGAGTACTGAGCACCCAGCACCCTGAGTACTGAGCACCCAGCACCCCGAGCACTGAGCACCCAGCACCCTGAGTACTGAGCACCCTGAGCACTGAGTACTGAGCACTGAGCACCCTGAGCACTGAGCACCCAGCACCCCGAATACTGAGCACCCAGCACCCCGAGCACTGAGCACCCAGCACCCTGAGTACTGAGCACTGAGCACCCAGCACCCCGAGCACTGAGCACCCTGAGCACTGAGTACTGAGCACTGAGCACCCTGAGCACTGAGCACCCAGCACCCCGAATACTGAGCACCCAGCACCCCGAGCACTGAGCGCCCAGCACCCTGAGTACTGAGCACTGAGCACCCAGCACCCCGAGCACTGAGCACCCAGCACCCTGAGTACTGAGCACCCAGCGCCCCGAGCACTGAGCACCCAGCACCCTGAACACTGAGCACCCAGCACCCTGAGTACTGAGCACCCAGCGCCCCAAGCACTGAGCACCCAGCACCCCGAGCACTGAGCACTGAGCACCCTGAGCACTGAGCACCCAGCACCCCGAGTACTGAGCAGTGAGCACCCTGAGCACTGAGCACCCAGCACCCCATGTACTGAGCACTGAGCACCCTGAGTACTGAGCACCCAGCTCCCTGAGCACTGAGTACCCAGCACCCTGAGCACTGAGCACCCAGCACCCTGAGCACTGAGCACCCAGCACCCTGAGCACTGAGCACCCAGCACCCTGAGTACTGAGCACTGAGCACCCAGCACCCCGAGCACTGAGCACCCAGCACCCTGAGTACTGAGCACCCAGCACCCTGAGAACTGAGCACCCAGCACCCCGAGCACTGAGCACCCAGCACCCTGAGTAGTGAGCACCCAGCACCCTGAGCACTGAGCACCCACCACCCTGAGCACTCAGCACCCAGCACCCTGAGCACTGAGCACCCAGCACCCTGAGATATGAGCACCCAACGTACTGAGCACCGAGCTCCCCGAGCACTGAGCACCCAGCACCCCGAGTACTGAGCACCCAGCACCCTGAGTACTGAGCACCCAGCACCCTGAGCACTGAGTACCGAGCACCCTGAGCACTGAGCACCCAGCACCCTGAGCACTGAGCACACAGCACCCTGAGCACTGAGCACCCAGCACCCTGAGTACTGAGCACTGAGCACCCAGCACCCCGAGCACTGAGCACCCAGCACCCTGAGTACTGAGCACTGAGCACCCAGCACCCCGAGCACTGAGCACCCAGCACCCTGAGCACTGAGCACCCAGCACCCGAGTACTGAGCACCCAGCACCCTGATTACTGAGCACCCAGCACCCTGAGGACTGAGCACCGAGTACCCCGAGCACTGAGCACCCAGCACCGTGAGCACTGAGCACCCAGCACCCCGAGCACTGAGCACCCAGCACCCTGAGTACTGAGCACCCAGCACCCTGAGTACTGAGCACCCAGCACCCTGAGCACTGAGTACCCAGCACCCTGAGCACTGAGCACCCAGCACCCTGAGCACTGAGCACACAGCACCCTGAGCACTGAGCACCCAGCACCCTGAGTACTGAGCACTGAGCACCCAGCACCCCGAGCACTGAGCACCCAGCACCCTGAGTACTGGGCACTGAGCACCAAGCACCCCGAGCATTGAGCACCCAGCACCCTGAGTACTGAGCACCCAGCACCCTGAGTACTGAGCACCCAGCACCCCGAGTACTGAGCACCCAGCACCCTGAGTACTGAGCACCCAGCACCCTGAGCACTGAGCACCCAGCACCCCGAGCACTGAGCACCCAGCACCCTGAGTACTGAGCACCCAGCGCCCCGAGCACTGAGCACCCAGCACCCTGAGCACTGAGCACCCAGCACCCTGAGTACTGAGCATCCAGCACCCCGAGTACTGAACACCCAGCACCCTGAGCACTGAGCACTGAGCACCCTGAGCACTGAGTACTGAGCACTGAGCACCCTGAGCACTGAGCACCCAGCACCCCGAGTACTGAGCACCCAGCACCCCGAGCACTGAGCACCCAGCGCCCCGAGCACTGAGCACCCAGCACCCCGAGCACTGAGCACTGAGCACCCTGAGCACTGAGCACCCAGCACCCCGAGTACTGAGCAGTGAGCACCCTGAGCACTGAGCACCCAGCACCCCGAGTACTGAGCACTAAGCACCCTGAGTACTGAGCACCCAGCACCCTGAGCACTGAGTACCCAGCACCCTGAGCACTGAGCACCCAGCACCCTGAGCACTGAGCACACAGCACCCTGAGCACTGAGCACCCAGCACCCTGAGTACTGAGCACTGAGCACCCAGCACCCCGAGCACTGAGCACCCAGCACCCTGAGTACTGAGCACTGAGCACCCAGCACCCCGAGCACTGAGCACCCAGCACCCTGAGTACTGAGCACCCAGCACCCTGAGTACTGAGCACGGAGCACCCCGAGTACTGAGCACCCAGCACCCTGAGTACTGAGCACCCAGCACCCTGAGAGCTGAGCACCCAGCACCCCGAGCACTGAGCACCCAGCACCCTGAGTAGTGAGCACCCAGCACCCTGAGCACTGAGCACCCAGCACCCTGAGCACTCAGCACCCAGCACCCTGAGCACTGAGCACCCAGCACCCTGAGTAGTTAGCACCCAACGTACTGAGCACCGAGCTCCCCGAGCACTGAGCACCCAGCACCCTGAGTACTGAGCACCCAGCACCCTGAGTACTGAGCACCCAGCACCCTGAGCACTGAGTACCCAGCACACTTAGCACTGAGCACCCAGCACCCTGAGCACTGAGCACACAGCACCCTGAGCACTGAGCACCCAGCACCCTGAGTACTGAGCACTGAGCACCCAGCACCCCGAGCACTGAGCACCCAGCACCCTGAGTACTGAGCACTGAGCAACCAGCACCCCGAGCACTGAGCACCCAGCACCCTGAGCACTGAGCACCCAGCACCCGAGTACTGAGCACCCAGCACCCTGAGTACTGAGCACCCAGCACCCTGAGTACTGAGCACCCAGCACCCCGAGTACTGAGCACCCAGCACCCTGAGTACTGAGCACCCAGCACCCTGAGCACTGAGCACCCAGCACCCCGAGCACTGCGCACCCAGCACCCTGAGTACTGAGCACCCAGCGACCCGAGCACTAAGCACCCAGCACCCTGAGCACTGAGCACCCAGCACCCTGAGTACTGAGCATCCAGCACCCCGAGTACTGAACACCCAGCACCCTGAGCACTGAG
Source organism: Microtus oregoni (assembly GCF_018167655.1). Taxonomy (NCBI): domain Eukaryota; kingdom Metazoa; phylum Chordata; class Mammalia; order Rodentia; family Cricetidae; genus Microtus; species Microtus oregoni. The sequence continues at coordinate 743,030 of NW_024544813.1, forward strand.
CACTGAGCACCCTGAGCACTGAGTACTGAGCACTGAGCACCCTGAGCACTGAGCACCCAGCACCCCGAGTACTGAGCACCCAGCACCCCGAGCACTGAGCACCCAGCGCCCCGAGCACTGAGCACCCAGCACCCCGAGCACTGAGCACTGAGCACCCTGAGCACTGAGCACCCAGCACCCCGAGTACTGAGCAGTGAGCACCCTGAGCACTGACCACCCAGCACCCCGAGTACTGAGCACTGAGCACCCTGAGTACTGAGCACCCAGCACCCTGAGCACTGAGTACCCAGCACACTGAGCACTGAGCACCCAGCACCCTGAGCACTGAGCACCCAGCACCCTGAGTACTGAGCACCCAGCACCCTGAGTACTGAGCACCCAGCACCCCGAGTACTGAGCACCCAGCACCCTGAGTACTGAGCACCCAGCACCCTGAGCACTGAGCACCCAGCACCCCGAGCACTGCGCACCCAGCACCCTGAGTACTGAGCACCCAGCGACCCGAGCACTAAGCACCCAGCACCCTGAGCACTGAGCACCCAGCACCCTGAGTACTGAGCATCCAGCACCCCGAGTACTGAACACCCAGCACCCTGAGCACTGAGCACTGAGCACCCTGAGCACTGAGTACTGAGCACTGAGCACCCTGAGCACTGAGCACCCAGCACCCTGAGCACTGAGTACCCAGCACACTGAGCACTGAGCACCCAGCACCCTGAGCACTGAGCACCCAGCACCCTGAGCACTGAGCACCCAGCACCCTGAGTACTGAGCACTGAGCACCCAGCACCCCGAGCACTGAGCACCCAGCACCCCGAGTACTGAGCAGTGAGCACCCTGAGCACTGACCACCCAGCACCCCGAGTACTGAGCACTGAGCACCCTGAGTACTGAGCACCCAGCACCCTGAGCACTGAGTACCCAGCACACTGAGCACTGAGCACCCAGCACCCTGAGCACTGAGCACCCAGCACCCTGAGCACTGAGCACCCAGCACCCTGAGTACTGAGCACTGAGCACCCAGCACCCCGAGCACTGAGCACCCAGCACCCCGAGTACTGAGCAGTGAGCACCCTGAGCACTGACCACCCAGCACCCCGAGTACTGAGCACTGAGCACCCTCAGTACTGAGCACCCAGCACCCTGAGCACTGAGCACCCAGCACCCTGAGTACTGAGCACCCAGCACCCTGAGCACTGACTACCGAGCACCCTGAGCACTGAGCACCCAGCACCCTGAGTAGTGAGCACCCAGCACCCTGAGCACTGAGCACCCAGCACCCTGAGTACTGAGCACTGAGCACCCAGCACCCCGAGCCCTGAGCACCCAGCACCCTGAGTAGTGAGCACCCAACGTACTGAGCACCGAGCTCCCCGAGCACTGAGCACCCAGCAACCTGAGTACTGAGCACCAAGCACCCTGAGCACTGAGTACCGAGCACCCTGAGCACTGAGCACCCAGCACCCTGAGTAGTGAGCACCCAGCACCCTGAGCACTGAGCACCCAGCACCCTGAGCACTCAGCACCCAGCACCCTGAGCCCTGAGCACCCAGCACCCTGAGTAGTGAACACCCAACGTACTGAGCACCGAGCTCCCCCAGCACTGAGCACCCAGCACCCTGAGTACTGAGCACCCAGCACCATGAGTACTGAGCACCCAGCACCCTGAGCACTGAGTACCCAGCACACTGAGCACTGAGCACCCAGCACCCTGAGCACTGAGCACACAGCACCCTGAGCACTGAGCACCCAGCACCCTGAGTACTGAGCACTGAGCACCCAGCACCCCGAGCACTGAGCACCCAGCACCCTGAGTACTGAGCACTGAGCAACCAGCACCCCGAGCACTGAGGACCCAGCACCCTGAGCACTGAGCACCCAGCACCCGAGTACTGAGCACCCAGCACCCTGAGTACTGAGCACCCAGCACCCTGAGTACTGAGCACCCAGCACCCCGAGTACTGAGCACGGAGCACCCTGAGTATTGAGCACCCAGCACCCTGAGCACTGAGCACCCAGCACCCCGAGCACTGCGCACCCAGCACCCTGAGTACTGAGCACCCAGCGACCCGAGCACTAAGCACCCAGCACCCTGAGCACTGAGCACCCAGCACCCTGAGTACTGAGCATCCAGCACCCCGAGTACTGAACACCCAGCACCCTGAGCACTGAGCACTGAGCACCCTGAGCACTGAGTACTGAGCACTGAGCACCCTGAGCACTGAGCACCCAGCACCCCGAGTACTGAGCACCCAGCACCCCGAGCACTGAGCACCCAGCGCCCCGAGCATTGAGCACCCAGCACCCCGAGCACTGAGCACTGAGCACCCTGAGCACTGAGCACCCAGCACCCCGAGTACTGAGCAGTGAGCACCCTGAGCACTGACCACCCAGCACCCCGAGTACTAAGCACTGAGCACCCTGAGTACTGAGCACCCAGCACCCTGAGCACTGAGTACCCAGCACACTGAGCACTGAGCACCCAGCATCCTGAGCACTGAGCACCCAGCACCCTGAGTTCTGAGCACTGAGCACCCAGCACCCCGAGCACTGAGCACACAGCACCCTGAGTTCTGAGCACTGAGCACCCAGCAACCCGAGCACTGAGCACCCAGCACCCTGAGCACTGAGCACCCAGCATCCGAGTACTGAGCACCCAGCACCCTGAGTACTGAGCACCCAGCACCCTGAGTACTGAGCACCCAGCACCCCGAGTACTGAGCACCCAGCACCCTGAGTACTGAGCACCCAGCACCCTGAGCACTGAGTACCGAGCACCCTGAGCACTGAGCACCCAGCACCCTGAGTAGTGAGCACCCAGCACCCTGAGCACTGAGCACCCAGCAACCTGAGTACTGAGCACTGAGCACCCAGCACCCCGAGCCCTGAGCACCCAGCACCCTGAGTAGTGAGCACCCAACGTACTGAGCACCGAGCTCCCCGAGCACTGAGCACCCAGCAACCTGAGTACTGAGCACCAAGCACCCAGAGCACTGAGCACCCAGCACCCTGAGTACTGAGTTCCGAGCACCCCGAGCACTGAGCACCCAGCGCCCCGAGCACCGAGCACCCTGAGCACTGAGCACCCAGCACCCTGAGTACTGAGCACCCAGCACCCTGAGCAATGAGCACCCTGAGTACTGAGCTCCCAGCACCTTGAGCAATGAGCACCGAGCACCCCGAGCACTGAGCACCCAGCACCCGGAGTACTGAGCACCCAGCACCCTGAGTACTAAGCACCGAGCACCCTGAATACTGAGCACCCAGCACCCTGAGCACTGAACACACAGCACCCTGAGTACTGAGCACCTCGAGCACTGAGCACCCAGCACCCTGAGTACTGAGCACCGAGCACCCCGAGCACTGAGCACCCAGCACCGCGAGCACTGAGCACCCAGCACCCCGAGACTTAGCACCCAGCACCCTGAGTACTGAGCACCCAGCACCCTGAGCACTGAGCACCCAGCACCCTTAGCACTGAGCACCCAGCACCCTGAGCACTGAGCACCCAGCACCCTGAGTAGTGAGCACCCAACGTACTGAGCACCGAGCACCCCGAGCACTGAGCACCCAGCACCCTGAGTACTGAGCACTGAGCACCCGGCACCCCGAGCACTGAGCACCCAGCACCCTGAGCACTGAGCACCCAGCACCCGAGTACTGAGCACCAAGCACCCTGAGTACTGAGCACCCAGCACCCTGAGTACTGAGCACCCAGCACCCTGAGCACTGAGCACCCAGCACCCCGAGCACTGAGCACCCAGCACCCTGAGTACTGAGCACCCAGCACCCTGAGCACTGAGCACTGAGCACCCAGCACCCCGAGCACTGAGCACGCAGCACCCTGAGTACTGAGCACCCAACACCCTGAGCACTGAGCACCCAGCACCATGAGCACTGAGCACCCAGCACCCTGAGCACTGAGCACCCAGCACCCTGAGTACTGAGCTCCGAGCACCCCGAGCACTGAGCACCCAGTGCCCCGAGCACTGAGCACCCAGCACCCTGGGTACTGAGCACCCAGCACCCTGAGCACTGAGCACCCAGCACCCATCGTACTGAGCACCGAGCACCCCGAGCACTGAGCACCCAGCACCCTGAGTACTGAGCTCCGAGCACCCCGAGCACTGAGCACCCAGCGCCCCGAGCACTCAGCACCCAGCACCCTGAGCACTGAGCACCCAGCACCCTGAGTAGTGAGCACCCAACGTACTGAGCACCGAGCTCCCTGAGCACTGAGTACCCAGCACACTGAGCACTGAGCACCCAGCACCCTGAGCACTGAGCACACAGCACCCTGAGCACTGAGCACCCAGCACCCTGAGTACTGAGCACTGAGCACCCAGCACCCCGAGCACTGAGCACCCAGCACCCTGAGTACTGAGCACTGAGCAACCAGCACCCCGAGCACTGAGCACCCAGCACCCTGAGCACTGAGCACCCAGCACCCGAGTACTGAGCACCCAGCACCCTGAGTACTGAGCACCCAGCACCCTGAGTACTGAGCACCCAGCACCCCGAGTACTGAGCACCCAGCACCCTGAGTACTGAGCACCCAGCACCCTGAGTACTGAGCACCCAGCGACCCGAGCACTAAGCACCCAGCACCCTGAGCACTGAGCACCCAGCACCCTGAGTACTGAGCATCCAGCACCCCGAGTACTGAACACCCAGCACCCTGAGCACTGAGCACTGAGCACCCTGAGCACTGAGTACTGAGCACTGAGCACCCTGAGCACTGAGCACCCAGCACCCCGAGTACTGAGCACCCAGCACCCCGAGCACTGAGCACCCAGCGCCCCGAGCACTGAGCACCCAGCACCCCGAGCACTGAGCACTGAGCACCCTGAGCACTGAGCACCCAGCACCCCGAGTACTGAGCAGTGAGCACCCTGAGCACTGACCACCCAGCACCCCGAGTACTGAGCACTGAGCACCCTGAGTACTGAGCACCCAGCACCCTGAGCACTGAGTACCCAGCACACTGAGCACTGAGCACCCAGCACCCTGAGCACTGAGCACCCAGCACCCTGAGCACTGAGCACCCAGCACCCTGAGTACTGAGCACTGAGCACCCAGCACCCCGAGCACTGAGCACACAGCACCCTGAGTTCTGAGCACTGAGCACCCAGCACCCCGAGCACTGAGCACCCAGCACCCTGAGCACTGAGCACCCAGCATCCGAGTACTGAGCACCCAGCACCCTGAGTACTGAGCACCCAGCACCCTGAGTACTGAGCACCCAGCACCCCGAGTACTGAGCACCCAGCACCCTGAGTACTGAGCACCCAGCACCCTGAGCACTGAGTACCGAGCACCCTGAGCACTGAGCACCCAGCACCCTGAGTAGTGAGCACCCAGCACCCTGAGCACTGAGCACCCAGCACCCTGAGTACTGAGCACTGAGCACCCAGCACCCCGAGTACTGAGCACCCAGCACCCTGAGTACTGAGCACCCAGCACCCTGAGCACTGAGTACCGAGCACCCTGAGCACTGAGCACCCAGCACCCTGAGTAGTGAGCACCCAACGTACTGAGCACCGAGCTCCCCGAGCACTGAGCACCCAGCAACCTGAGTACTGAGCACCAAGCACCCAGAGCACTGAGCACCCAGCACCCTGAGTACTGAGTTCCGAGCACCCCGAGCACTGAGCACCCAGCGCCCCGAGCACCGAGCACCCTGAGCACTGAGCACCCAGCACCCTGAGTACTTAGCACCCAGCACCCTGAGCAATGAGCACCCTGAGTACTGAGCTCCCAGCACCTTGAGCAATGAGCACCGAGCACCCCGAGCACTGAGCACCCAGCACCCGGAGTACTGAGCACCCAGCACCCTGAGTACTAAGCACCGAGCACCCTGAGTACTGAGCAATCAGCACCCTGAGCAATGAACACACAGCACCCTGAGTACTGAGCACCTCGAGCACTGAGCACCCAGCACCCTGAGTACTGAGCACCGAGCACCCCGAGCACTGAGCACCCAGCACCGCGAGCACTGAGCACCCAGCACCCCGAGACTTAGCACCCAGCACCCTGAGCACTGAGCACCCAGCACCCTGAGCACTGAGCACCCAGCACCCTGAGCACTGAGCACCCAGCACCCTGAGTAGTGAGCACCCAACGTACTGAGCACCGAGCACCCCGAGCACTGAGCACCCAGCACCCTGAGTACTGAGCACTGAGCACCCGGCACCCCGAGCACTGAGCACCCAGCACCCTGAGCACTGAGCACCCAGCACCCGAGTACTGAGCACCCAGCACCCTGAGTACTGAGCACCCAGCACCCTGAGTACTGAGCACCCAGCACCCTGAGCACTGAGCACCCAGCACCCCGAGCACTGAGCACCCAGCACCCTGAGTACTGAGCACCCAGCACCCTGAGCACTGAGCACTGAGCACCCAGCACCCCGAGCACTGAGCACGCAGCACCCTGAGTACTGAGCACCCAACACCCTGAGCACTGAGCACCCAGCACCATGAGCACTGAGCACCCAGCACCGCGAGACTTAGCACCCAGCACCCTGAGTACTGAGCACCCAGCACCCTGAGCACTGAGCACCCAGCACCCTGAGCACTGAGCACCCAGCACCCTGAGCACTGAGCACCCAGCACCCTGAGTAGTGAGCACCCAACGTACTGAGCACCGAGCACCCCGAGCACTGAGCACCCAGCACCCTGAGTACTGAGCACTGAGCACCCGGCACCCCGAGCACTGAGCACCCAGCACCCTGAGCACTGAGCACCCAGCACCCGAGTACTGAGCACCCAGCACCCTGAGTACTGAGCACCCAGCACCCTGAGCACTGAGCACCCAGCACCCCGAGCACTGAGCACCCAGCACCCTGAGTACTGAGCACCCAGCACCCTGAGCACTGAGCACTGAGCACCCAGCACCCCGAGCACTGAGCACGCAGCACCCTGAGTACTGAGCACCCAACACCCTGAGCACTGAGCACCCAGCACCATGAGCACTGATCACCCAGCACCCTGAGCACTGAGCACCCAGCACCCTGAGTACTGAGCTCCGAGCACCCCGAGCACTGAGCACCCAGTGCCCCAAGCACTGAGCACCCAGCACCCTGAGTACTGAGCACCCAGCACCCTGAGCACTGAGCACCCAGCACCCATCGTACTGAGCACCGAGCACCCCGAGCACTGAGCACCCAGCACCCTGAGTACTGAGCTCCGAGCACCCCGAGCACTGAGCACCCAGCGCCCCGAGCACTGAGCACCCAGCGCCCCGAGCACTGAGCACAAAGCACCCCGAGCAATGAGCACCCAGCACCCCGAGCACTGAGCACCCAGCACCCCAAGCAATGAGCACCCAGCACCCTGAGTACTGAGCACCCAGCACCCCGAATACTGAGGACCCAGCAACCTGAGCACCGAGCACCCAGCACCCTGAGTACTGAGCACCCAGCACCCTGAGTACTGAGCACCCAGCACCCCGAGTACTGAGCTCCCAGCACCCTGAGCACTGAGCACCCAGCACCCCGAGCACTGAGCACCCAGCACCCTGAGTACTGAGCACCCAGCGCCCCGAGCACTGAGCACCCAGCACCCTGAGCGCTGAGCACCCAGCACCCTGAGTACTGAGCATCCAGCACCCCGAGTACTGAACACCCAGCACCCTGAGCACTGAGCACTGAGCACCCTGAGCACTGAGTACTGAGCACTGAGCACCCTGAGCACTGAGCACCCAGCACCCCGAGTACTGAGCACCCAGCACCCCGAGCACTGAGCACCCAGCGCCCCGAGCACAGAGCACCCAGCACCCCGAGCACTGAGCACTGAGCACCCTGAGCACTGAGCACCCAGCACCCCGAGTACTGAGCAGTGAGCACCCTGAGCACTGAGCACCCAGCACCCCAAGTACTGAGCACTGAGCACCCTGAGTACTGAGCACCCAGCACCCTGAGCACGGAGTACCCAGCACACTGAGCACTGAGCACCCAGCACCCTGAGCACTGAGCACCCAGCACCCTGAGCACTGAGCACCCAGCAGCCTGAGTACTGAGCACTGAGCACCCAGCACCCCGAGCACTGAGCACACAGCACCCTGAGTTCTGAGCACTGAGCACCCAGCACCCCGAGCACTGAGCACCCAGCACCCTGAGCACTGAGCACCCAGCATCCGAGTACTGAGCAACCAGCACCCTGAGTACTGAGCACCCAGCACCCTGAGTACTGAGCACCCAGCACCCCGAGTACTGAGCACCCAGCACCCTGAGTACTGAGCACCCAGCACCCTGAGAACTGAACACCCAGCACCCCGATCACTGAGCACCCAGCACCCTGAGTAGTGAGCACCCAGCACCCTGAGCACTGAGCACCCAGCACCCTGAGCACTCAGCACCCAGCACCCTGAGCACTGAGCACCCAGCACCCTGAGCACTGAGCACCCAGCACCCTGAGCAATGAGCACCCAGCACCCTGAGTACTGAGCTCTGAGCACCCCGAGCACTGAGCACCCAGTGCCCGGAGCACTGAGCACCCAGCACCCTGAGTACTGAGCACCCAGCACCCTGAGCACTGAGCACCCAGCACCCATCGTACTGAGCACCGAGCACCCCGAGCACTGAGCACCCAGCACCCTGAGTACTGAGCTCCGAGCACCCCGAGCACTGAGCACCCAGCGCCCCGAGCACTGAGCACCCAGGGCCCCGAGCACTGAGCACAAAGCACCCCGAGCAATGAGCACCCAGCACCCCGAGCACTGAGCACCCAGCACCCCAAGCAATGAGCACCCAGCACCCTGAGTACTGAGCACCCAGCACCCCGAATACTGAGGACCCAGCAACCTGAGCACCGAGCACCCAGCACCCTGAGTACTGAGCACCCAGCACCCTGAGTACTGAGCACCCAGCACCCCGAGTACTGAGCACCCAGCACCCTGAGTACTGAGCACCCAGCACCCTGAGCACTGAGCACCCAGCACCCTGAGTACTGAGCACTGAGCACCCAGCACCCCGAGCACTGAGCACCCAGCACCCTGAGTACTGAGCACTGAGCACCCAGCACCCCGAGCACTGAGCACCCAGCACCCTGAGCACTAAGCACCCAGCACCCGAGTACTGAGCACCCAGCACCCTGAGTACTGAGCACCCAGCACCCTGAGTACTGAGCACCCAGCACCCAGAGTACTGAGCACCCAGCACCCTGAGTACTGAGCACCCAGCACCCTGAGCACTGAGCACCCAGCACCCCGAGCACTGAGCACCCAGCACCCTGAGTACTGAGCACCCAGCGCCCCGAGCACTGAGCACCCAGCACCCTAACCACTGAGCACCCAGCACCCTGAGTACTGAGCATCCAGCATCCCGAGTACTGAACACCCAGCACCCTGAGCACTGAGTACCCAGCACCCTGAGCACTGAGCACCCAGCACCCTGAGCATTGAGCACCCAGCACCCTGAGCACTGAGCACCCAGCACCCTGAGTACTGAGCACTGAGCACGCAGCACCCCGAGCACTGAGCACCCAGCACCCTGAGTACTGAGCACTGAGCACCCAGCACCCCGAGCACTGAGCACCCAGCACCCTGAGCACTGAGCACCCAGCATCCGAGCACTGAGCACCCAGCACCCTGAGCATTGAGCACCCAGCACCCTGAGCACTGAGCACCCAGCACCCTGAGTACTGAGCACTGAGCACCCAGCACCCCGAGCACTGAGCACCCAGCACCCTGAGTACTGAGCACTGAGCACCCACCACCCCGAGCACTGAGCACCCAGCACCCTGAGCACTGAGCACCCAGCATCCGAGTACTGAGCACCCAGCACCCTGAGTACTGAGCACCCAGCACCCTGAGTACTGAGCACCCAGCACCCCGAGTACTGAGCACCCAGCACCCTGAGTACTGAGCACCCAGCACCCTGAGAACTGAACACCCAGCACCCCGATCACTGAGCACCCAGCACCCTGAGTAGTGAGCACCCAGCACCCTGAACACTGAGCACCCAGCACCCTGAGCACTCAGCACCCAGCACCCTGAGCACTGAGCACCCAGCACCCTGAGTAGTGAGCACCCAACGTACTGAGCACCGAGCTCCCCGAGCACTGAGCACCCAGCACCCTGAGTACTGAGCACCAAGCACCCAGAGCACTGAGCACCCAGCACCCTGAGTACTGAGTTCCGAGCACGCCGAGCACTGAGCACCCAGCGCCCCGAGCACCGAGCACCCTGAGCACTGAGCACCCAGCACCCTGAGTACTGAGCACCCAGCACCCTGAGCAATGAGCACCCTGAGTACTGAGCACCCAGCACCTTGAGCAATGAGCACCGAGCACCCCGAGCACTGAGCACCCAGCACCCGGAGTACTGAGCACCCAGCACCCTGAGTACTAAGCACTGAGCACCCTGAATACTGAGCACCCAGCACCCTGAGCACTGAACACACAGCACCCTGAGTACTGAGCACCTCGTGCACTGAGCACCCAGCACCCTGAGTACTGAGCATCGAGCACCCCGAGCACTGAGCACCCAGCACCGCGAGCACTGAGCACCCAGCACCCCGAGACTGAGCACCCAGCACCCTGAGTACTGAGCACCCAGCAACCTGAGCACTGAGCACCCAGCACCCTGAGCACTGAGCACCCAGCACCCTGAGCACTGAGCACCCAGCACCCTGAGTAGTGAGCACCCAACGTACTGAGCACCGAGCACCTCGAGCACTGAGCACCCCGCACCCTGAGTACTGAGCACTGAGCACCCGGCACCCCGAGCACTGAGCACCCAGCACCCTGAGCACTGAGCACCCAGCACCCGAGTACTGAGCACCCAGCACCCTGAGTACTGAGCACCCAGCACCCTGAGTACTGAGCACCCAGCACCCTGAGCACTGAGCACCCAGCACCCCGAGCACTGAGCACCCAGCACCCTGAGTACTGAGCACCCAGCACCCTGAGCACTGAGCACTGAGCACCCAGCACCCCGAGCACTGAGCACGCAGCACCCTGAGTACTGAGCACCCAACACCCTGAGCACTGAGCACCCAGCACCCTGAGCACTGAGCACCCAGCACACTGAGCACTGAGCACCCAGCACCCTGAGTACTGAGCTCCGAGCACCCCGAGCATTGAGCACCCAGCACCCTAAGTACTGAGCTCCGAGCACCCCGAGCACTGAACACCCAGCGCCCCGAGCACTGAGCACCCAGCGCCCCGAGCACTGAGCAAAAAGCACCCCGAGCAATGAGCACCCAGCACCCCGAGCACTGAGCACCCAGCACCCCAAGCAATGAGCACCCAGCACCCTGAGTACTGAGCACCCAGCACCCCGAATACTGAGCACCCAGCAACCTGAGCACCGAGCAGCCAGCACCCTGAGCACTGAGCACCCAGCACCCTGAGCACTGAGCACCAAGCACCCTGAGTACTGAGCACTGAGCACCACGAGTACTGAGCACCCAGCACCCTGATCACTGAGCACCCTACACCCTGAGTACTGAGCACCCAACACCCCAAGCACTGAGCACCCTAAGTACTGAGCACCCAGCACCCCAAGCACTGAGTACCCTGAGTATTGAGCACCCAGCAACCTGAGTACTGAGCAGCCAGCACCCTGAGTACTGAGCACCGAGCACCCTGAGTACTGAGCACCCAGCACCCCGAGCACTGAGCACCCAGCACCCTGAGTACTGAGCACCCAGCACCCTGAGCACTGAGCACCGAGCACCCTGAGCACTGACCACCCAGCACCCTGAGGACTGAGCACCCAGCACCCGGAGCACTGAGCACTCTGAGTACTGAGCACTGAGCACCCTGAGTACTGAGCACTGAGCACCCTGAGTACTGAGCAACCAGCACCCTGAGTACTGAGCACCCAGCACCCTGAGCACTGAGCACCGAGCACCCTGAGCACTGAGCACCCAGCACCCTGAGCACTGAGCACCCAGCACCCTGAGTAGTGAGCACCCAACGTACTGAGCACCGAGCACCCCGATCACTGAGCACCCAGCTCCCTGAGTACTGAGCACCCAGCACCCCGAGCACTGAGCACCCAGCACCCTGAGCACTGAGCACCCAGCACCCTGAGCACTGATCACCATGCACCCTGAGCACTGAGCACCCAGCACCCTGAGTACTGAGCACCCAGCACCCTGAGTACTGAGCACTCAGCACCCTGAGTACAGAGCACCGAGCAGCCCGAGCACTGAGCACCCAACACCCTGAGGACTGAGCACCCTGAGGACTGAGCACCCAGCACCCTGAGCACTGAGCACCCAGCACCCTGAGAACTGAGCACCGATCACCCTGAGCACTGAGCACCCAGCACCCGGAGTACTGAGCACCCAGCGCCCTGAGTACTAAGCACCGAGCACCCTGAAAACTGAGTACCCAGCACCCTGAGCACTGAGCACCCAGCACCCTGAGCACTGAGCACCCAGCACCCTGAGTAGTGAGCACCCAACGTACTGAGCACCGAGCACCCCGAGCACTGAGCACCCAGCACCCTGAGTACTGAGCACTGAGCACCCGGCACCCCGAGCACTGAGCACCCAGCACCATGAGCACTGAGCACCCAGCACCCGAGTACTGAGCACCCAGCACCCTGAGTACTGAGCACCCAGCACCCTGAGTACTGAGCACCCAGCACCCTGAGCACTGAGCACCCAGCACCCCGAGCACTGAGCACCCAGCACCCTGAGTACTGAGCACCCAGCACCCTGAGCACTGAGCACTGAGCACCCAGCACCCCGAGCACTGAGCACGCAGCACCCTGAGTACTGAGCACCCAACACCCTGTGCACTGAGCACCCAGCATCCTGAGCACTGAGCACCCAGCACCCTGAGCACTGAGCACCCAGCACCCTGAGTACTGAGCTCCGAGCACCCCGAGCATTGAGCACCCAGCGCCCCGAGCACTGAGCACCCAGCACCCTGAGTAATGAGCACCCAGCACCCTGAGCACTGAGCACCCAGCACCCAACGTACTGAGCACCGAGCACCCCGAGCACTGAGCACCCAGCACCCTGAGTACTGAGCTCCGAGCACCCCGAGCACTGAACACCCAGCGCCCCGAGCACTGAGCACCCAGCGCCCTGAGCACTGAGCACAAAGCACCCTGAGCAATGAGCACCCAGCACCCCGAGCACTGAGCACCCAGCACCCCAAGCAATGAGCACCCAGCACCCTGAGTACTGAGCACCCAGCACCCCGAATACTGAGCACCCAGCAACCTGAGCACCGAGCAGCCAGCACCCTGAGCACTGAGCACCCAGCACCCTGAGCAATGAGCACCAAGCACCCTGAGTACTGAGCACTGAGCACCACGAGTACTGAGCACCCAGCACCCTGATCACTGAGCACCCTACACCCTGAGTACTGAGCACCCAACACCCCAAGCACTGAGCACCCTAAGTACTGAGCACGAGGAACCCCAAGCACTGAGTACCCTGAGTATTGAGCACCCAGCAACCTGAGTACTGAGCAGCCAGCACCCTGAGTACTGAGCACCGAGCACCCTGAGTACTGAGCACCCAGCAAACCGAGCACTGAGCACCCAGCACCCTGAGTACTGAGCACCCAGCACCCTGAGCACTGAGCACCGAGCACCCTGAGCACTGACCACCCAGCACCCTGAGGACTGAGCACCCAGCACCCGGAGCACTGAGCACCCTGAGTACTGAGCACTGAGCACACTGAGTACTGAGCACTGAGCACCCTGAGTACTGAGCAACCAGCACCCTGAGTACTGAGCACCCAGCACCCTGAGCACTGAGCACCGAGCACCCTGAGAACTGAGCACCCAGCACCCTGAGCACTGAGCACCCAGCACCCTGAGTAGTGAGCACCCAACGTACTGAGCACCGAGCACCCCGATCACTGAGCACCCAGCTCCCTGAGTACTGAGCACCCAGCACCCCGAGCACTGAGCACCCAGCACCCTGAGCACTGAGCACCCAGCACCCTGAGCACTGATCACCAAGCACCCTGAGCACTGAGCACCCAGCACCCTGAGTACTGAGCACCCAGCACCCTGAGTACTGAGCACTCAGCACCCTGAGAACAGAGCACCGAGCACCCCGAGCACTGAGCACCCAACACCCTGAGGACTGAGCACCCTGAGGACTGAGCACCCAGCACCCTGAGCACTGAGCACCCAGCACCCTGAGTACTGAGCACCAATCACCCTGAGCACTGAGCACCCAGCACCCCGAGCCTTGAGCACCCAGCACCCTGAGTACTGAGCAACCTAAGTACTGAGCACCCAGCACCCTGAGCACTGAGCACCCAGCACCCTGAGTACTGAGCACCCAGCACCCTGAGTACTGAGCACCCAGCACCCCGAGCACTGAGCACCCAGCACCCCGAGAATGAGCACCCAGCACCCCGAGTACTGAGCACCGAGCACCCTGAGCACTGAGTACCCAGCACCCTGAGTACTGAGCACCCAGGACCCTGAGCACTGAGCACCGAGCAACCCAAGTACTGAGCACAAAGCACCCTGAGCACTGAGCACCCAGCACCCTGAGTACTGAGCACCCAGCACCCTGAGTACTGAACACGCAGCACCCTGAGCACTGAGCACTGAGCAATATGATCACTGAGAACTGAGCACCGAGCACCCCGAGAACTGAGCACCCAGCACCCGGAGAACTGAGCACCCAGCACCCTGAGTACTGAGCACCCAGCACCCTGAGCACTGATCACCCAGCACCCTGAGCACTGAGCACCCAGCACCCTGAGTACTGAGCACCCAGCACCCTGAGTACTGAGCAACCTGCACCCTGAGTACTGAGCTCCGAGCACCCCGAGCACTGAGCACCCAGCGCCCCGAGCACCGAGCACCCTGAGCACTGAGCACCCAGCACCCTGAGTACTGAGCACCCAGCACCCTGAGCAATGAGCAACTTGAGTACTGAGCACCCAGCACCTTGAGCACTGAGCACCCAGCACCCGGAGTACTGAGCACCCAGCGCCCTGAGTACTAAGCACCGAGCACCCTGAAAACTGAGTACCCAGCACCCTGAGCACTGAACACACAGCACCCTGAGTACTGAGCACCGAGCACCCTGAGTACTGAGCACCCAGCACCCCGAGCACTGAGCACCCAGCACCCTGAGTACTGAGCACCCAGCACCCTGAGCACTGAGCACCGAGCACCCTGAGCACTGACCACCCAGCACCCTGAGGACTGAGCACCCAGCACCCGGAGCACTGAGCACCCTGAGTACTGAGCACTGAGCACCCTGAGTACTGAGCACTGAGCACCCTGAGTACTGAGCAACCAGCACCCTGAGTACTGAGCACCCAGCACCCTGAGCACTGAGCACCGAGCACCCTGAACACTGAGCACCCAGCACCCTGAGCACTGAGCACCCAGCACCCTGAGTAGTGAGCACCCAACGTACTGAGCACCGAGCACCCCGATCACTCAGCACCCAGCTCCCTGAGTACTGAGCACCCAGCACCCCGAGAACTGAGCACCCAGCACCCTGAGCACTGAGCACCCAGCACCCTGAGCACTGATCACCAAGCACCCTGAGCACTGAGCACCCAGCACCCTGAGTACTGAGCACCCAGCACCCTGAGTACTGAGCACCCACCACCCTGAGCACTGAGTACCCAGCACCCTGAGCACTGAGCACCCAGCACCCTGAGCACTGAGCACACAGCACCCTGAGCACTGAGCACCCAGCACCCTGAGTACTGAGCACTGAGCACCCAGCACCCCGAGCACTGAGCACCCAGCACCCTGAGTACTGAGCACTGAGCACCCAGCACCCCGAGCACTGAGCACCCAGCACCCTGAGCACTGAGAACCCAGAACCCGAGTATTGAGCACCCAGCACCCTGAGTACTGAGCACCCAGCACCCTGAGTACTGAGCACCCAGCACCCCGAGTACTGAGCACCCAGCACCCTGAGTACTGAGCACCCAGCACCCTGAGCACTGAGCACCCAGCACCCCGAGCACTGAGCACCCAGCACCCTGAGTACTGAGCACCCAGCGCCCCGAGCACTGAGCACCCAGCACCCTAAGCACTGAGCACCCAGCACCCTGAGTACTGAGCACCCAGCACCCCGAGTACTGAGCACCCAGCACCCTGAGTACTGAGCACCCAGCACCCTGAGCACTGAGCACCCAGCACCCCGAGCACTGAGCACCCAGCACCCTGAGTACTGAGCACCCAGCATCCCGAGTACTGAACACCCAGCACCCTGAGCACTGAGCACTGAGCACCCTGAGCATTGAGTACTGAGCACTGAGCACCCTGAGCACTGAGCACCCAGCACCCCGAGTACTGAGCACCCAGCACCCCGAGAACTGAGCACCCAGCGCCCCGAGCACTGAGCACCCAGCACCCGAGCACTGAGCACTGAGCACCCTGAGCACTGAGCACCCAGCACCCCGAGTACTGAGCAGTGAGCACCCTGAGTACTGAGCACCCAGCACCCCGAGTACTGAGCACTGAGCACCCTGAGTACTGAGCACCCATCACCCTGAGCACTGAGTACCCAGCACCCTGAGCACTGAGCACCCAGCACCCTGAGCACTGAGCACCCAGCACCCTGAGCACTGAGCACCCAGCACCCTGAGTACTGAGCACTGAGCACCCAGCACCCAGAGCACTGAGCACCCAGCAACCTGAGTACTGAGCACTGAGCACACAGCACCACGAGCACTGAGCACCCAGCACCCTGAGCACTGAGCACCCAGCATCCGAGTACTGAGCACCCAGCACCCTGAGTACTGAGCACCCAGCACCCTGAGTACTGAGCACCCAGCACCCCGAGTACTGAGCACCCAGCACCGTGAGTACTGAGCACCCAGCACCCTGAGAACTGAACACCCAGCACCCCGATCACTGAGCACCCAGCACCCTGAGTAGTGAGCACCCAGCACCCTGAGCACTGAGCACCCAGCACCCTGAGCACTCAGCACCCAGCACCCTGAGCACTGAGCACCCAGCACCCTGAGTAGTGAGCACCCAACGTACTGAGCACCGAGCTCCCCGAGCACTGAGCACCCAGCACCCTGAGTACTGAGCACCAAGCACCCAGAGCACTGAGCACCCAGCACCCTGAGTACTGAGTTCCGAGCACGCCGAGCACTGAGCACCCAGCGCCCCTAGCACCGAGCACCCTGAGCACTGAGCACCCAGCACCCTGAGTACTGAGCACCCAGCACCCTGAGCAATGAGCACCCTGAGTACTGAGCACCCAGCACCTTGAGCAATGAGCACCGAGCACCCCGAGCACTGAGCACCCAGCACCCGGAGTACTGAGCACCCAGCACCCTGAGTACTAAGCACTGAGCACCCTGAATACTGAGCACCCAGCACCCTGAGCACTGAACACACAGCACCCTGAGTACTGAGCACCTCGTGCACTGAGCACCCAGCACCCTGTGTACTGAGCACCGAGCACCCCGAGCACTGAGCACCCAGCACCGCGAGCACTGAGCACCCAGCACCCCGAGACTGAGCACCCAGCACCCTGAGTACTGATCACCCAGCACCCTGAGCACTGAGCACCCAGCACCCTGAGCACTGAGCACCCAGCACCCTGAGCACTGAGAACCCAGCACCCTGAGTAGTGAGCACCCAACGTACTGAGCACCGAACACCCCGAGCACTGAGCACCCAGCACCCTGAGTACTGAGCACTGATCACCCGGCACCCCGAGCACTGAGCACCCAGCACCCTGAGCACTGAGCACCCAGCACCCGAGTACTGAGCACCCAGCACCCTGAGTACTGAGCACCCAGCACCCTGAGTACTGAGCACCCAGCACCCTGAGTAGTGAGCACCAACGTACTGAGCACCGAGCACCCCGATCACTGAGCACCCAGCTCCCTGAGTACTGAGCACCCAGCACCCCGAGCACTGAGCACCCAGCACCCTGAGCACTGAGCACCCAGCACCCTGAGCACTGATCACCAAGCACCCTGAGCACTGAGCACCCAGCACCCTGAGTACTGAGCACCCAGCACCCTGAGTACTGAGCACCCACCACCCTGAGCACTGAGTACCCAGCACCCTGAGCACTGAGCACCCAGCACCCTGAGCACTGAGCACACAGCACCCTGAGCACTGAGCACCCAGCACCCTGAGTACTGAGCACTGAGCACCCAGCAACCCGAGCACTGAGCACCCAGCACCCTGAGAACTGAGCACTGAGCACCCAGCACCCCGAGCACTGAGCACCCAGCACCCTGAGCACTGAGAACCCAGCACCCGAGTATTGAGCACCCAGCACCCTGAGTACTGAGCACCCAGCGCCCCGAGCACTGAGCACCCAGCACCCTAAGCACTGAGCACCCAGCACCCTGAGTACTGAGCATCCAGCATAGCGAGTACTGAACACCCAGCACCCTGAGCACTGAGCACTGAGCACCCTGAGCACTGAGTACTGAGCACTGAGCACCCTGAGCACTGAGCACCCAGCACCCCGAGTACTGAACACCCAGCACCCCGAGAACTGAGCACCCAGCGCCCCGAGCACTGAGCACCCAGCACCCCGAGCACTGAGCACTGAGCACCCTGAGCACTGAGCACCCAGCACCCCGAGTACTGAGCAGTGAGCACCCTGAGTACTGAGCACCCAGCACCCCGAGTACTGAGCACTGAGCACCCTGAGTACTGAGCACCCATCACCCTGAGCACTGAGTACCCAGCACCCTGAGCACTGAGCACCCAGCACCCTGAGCACTGAGCACCCAGCACCCTGAGCACTGAGCACCCAGCACCCTGAGTACTGAGCACTGAGCACCCAGCACCCAGAGCACTGAGCACCCAGCAACCTGAGTACTGAGCACTGAGCACCCAGCACCCCGAGCACTGAGCACCCAGCACCCTGAGTACTGAGCACCCAGCACCCTGAGTACTGAGCACCCAGCACGCCGAGTACTGAGCACCCAGCACCCTGAGTACTGAGCACCCAGCACCCTGAGAACTGAACACCCAGCACCCCGATCACTGAGCACCCATCACCCTGAGTAGTGAGCACCCAGCACCCTGAGCACTGAGCACCCAGCACCCTGAGCACTCAGCACCCAGCACCCTGAGCACTGAGCACCCAGCACCCTGAGTAGTGAGCACCCAACGTACTGAGCACCGAGCTCCCCGATCACTGAGCACCCAGCACCCTGAGTACTGAGCACCAAGCACCCAGAGCACTGAGCACCCAGCACCCTGAGTACTGAGTTCCGAGCACGCCGAGCACTGAGCACCCAGCGCCCCGAGCACCGAGCACCCTGAGCACTGAGCACCCAGCACCCTGAGTACTGAGCACCCAGCACCCTGAGCAATGAGCACCCTGAGTACTGAGCACCCAGCACCTTGAGGAATGAGCACCGAGCACCCCGAGAACTGAGCACCCAGCACCCGGAGTACTGAGCACCCAGCACCCTGAGTACTAAGCACTGAGCACCCTGAATACTGAGCACCCAGCACCCTGAGCACTGAACACACAGCACCCTGAGTACTGAGCACCTCGTGCACTGAGCACCCAGCACCCTGAGTACTGAGCACCGAGCACCCCGAGCACTAAGCACCCAGCACCGCGAGCACTGAGCACCCAGCACCCCGAGACTGAGCACCCAGCACCCTGAGTACTGATCACCCAGCACCCTGAGCACTGAGCACCCAGCACCCTGAGCACTGAGCACCCAGCACCCTGAGCACTGAGCACCCAGCACCCTGAGTAGTGAGCACCCAACGTACTGAGCACCGAGCACCCCGAGCACTGAGCACCCAGCACCCTGAGTACTGAGCACTGAGCACCCGGCACCCCGAGCACTGAGCACCCAGCACCCTGAGCACTGAGCACCCAGCACCCGAGTACTGAGCACCCAGCACCCTGAGTACTGAGCACCCAGCACCCTGTGTACTGAGCACCCAGCACCCTGAGCACTGAGCACCCAGCACCCCGAGCACTGAGCACCAAGCACCCTGAGTACTGAGCACTGAGCACCACGAGTACTGAGCACCCAGCACCCTGATCACTGAGCACCCTACACCCTGAGTACTGAGCACCCAACACCCCAAGCACTGAGCACCCTAAGTACTGAGCACCCAGCACCCCAAGCACTGAGTACCCTGAGTATTGAGCACCCAGCAACCTGAGTACTGAGCAGCCAGCACCCTGAGTACTGAGCACCGAGCACCCTGAGTACTGAGCACCCAGCACGCCGAGCACTGAGCACCCAGCACCCTGAGTACTGAGCACCCAGCACCCTGAGCACTGAGCACCGAGCACCCTGAGCACTGACCACCCAGCACCCTGAGGACTGAGCACCCAGCACCCGGAGCACTGAGCACCCTGAGTACTGAGCACTGAGCACCCTGTGTACTGAGCACTGAGCACCCTGAGTACTGAGCAACCAGCACCCTGAGTACTGAGCACCCAGCACCCTGAGCACTGAGCACCGAGCACCCTGAGCACTGAGCACCCAGCACCCTGAGCACTGAGCACCCAGCACCCTGAGTAGTGAGCACCCAACGTACTGAGCACCGAGCACCCCGATCACTGAGCACCCAGCTCCCTGAGTACTGAGCACCCAGCACCCCGAGCACTGAGCACCCAGCACCCTGAGCACTGAGCACCCAGCACCCTGAGCACTGATCACCAAGCACCCTGAGCACTGAGCACCCAGCACCCTGAGTACTGAGCACGCAGCACCCTGAGTACTGAGCACTCAGCACCCTGAGTACAGAGCACCGAGCACCCCGAGCACTGAGCACCCAACACCCTGAGGACTGAGCACCCTGAGGACTGAGCACCCAGCACCCTGAGCACTGAGCACCCAGCACCCTGAGTACTGAGCACCGATCACCCTGAGCACTGAGCACCCAGCACCCCGAGCCTTGAGCACCCAGCAACCTGAGTACTGAGCAACCTAAGTACTGAGCACCCAGCACCCTGAGTACTGAGCACCCAGGACCCTGAGCACTGAGCACCGAGCAACCCAAGTACTGAGCACAAAGCACCCTGAGCACTGAGCACCCAGCACCCTGAGTACTGAGCACCCAGCACCCTGAGTACTGAGCACCCAGCACCCCGAGCACTGAGCACCCAGCACCCCGAGAATGAGCACCCAGCACCCCGAGTACTGAGCACCGAGCACCCTGAGCACTGAGTACCCAGCACACTGAGTACTGAGCACCCAGGACCCTGAGCACTGAGCACCGAGCAACCCAAGTACTGAGCACAAAGCA
Source organism: Microtus oregoni (assembly GCF_018167655.1). Taxonomy (NCBI): domain Eukaryota; kingdom Metazoa; phylum Chordata; class Mammalia; order Rodentia; family Cricetidae; genus Microtus; species Microtus oregoni. The sequence goes on from NW_024544813.1 coordinate 764,196, forward strand.
CCCTGAGCACTGAGCACCCAGCACCCTGAGTACTGAGCACCCAGCACCCTGAGTACTGAACACCCAGCACCCTGAGTACTGAGCACCCAGCACCCTGAGCACTGATCACCCAGCACCCTGAGCACTGAGCACCCAGCACCCTGAGTACTGAGCACCCAGCACCCTGAGTACTGAGCACCCTGCACCCTGAGTACTGAGCTCCGAGCACCCCGAGCACTGAGCACCCAGCGCCCCGAGGACCGAGCACCCTGAGCACTGAGCACCCAGCACCCTGAGTACTGAGCACCCAGCACCCTGAGCAATGAGCAACTTGAGTACTGAGCACCCAGCACCTTGAGCACTGAGCACCCAGCACCCGGAGTACTGAGCACCCAGCGCCCTGAGTACTAAGCACCGAGCACCCTGAATACTGAGTACCCAGCACCCTGAGCACTGAACACACAGCACCCTGAGTACTGAGCACCGAGCACCCTGAGTACTGAGCACCCAGCACCCCGAGCACTGAGCACCCAGCACCCTGAGTACTGAGCACCCAGCACCCTGAGCACTGAGCACCGAGCACCCTGAGCACTGACCACCCAGCACCCTGAGGACTGAGCACCCAGCACCCGGAGCACTGAGCACCCTGAGTACTGAGCACTGAGCACCCTGAGTACTGAGCACTGAGCACCCTGAGTACTGAGCAACCAGCACCCTGAGTACTGAGCACCCAGCACCCTGAGCACTGAGAACCGAGCACCCTGAGCACTGAGCACCCAGCACCCTGAGCACTGAGCACCCAGCACCCTGAGTAGTGAGCACCCAACGTACTGAGCACCGAGCACCCCGATCACTGAGCACCCAGCTCCCTGAGTACTGAGCACCCAGCACCCTGAGCACTGAGCACCCAGCACCCTGAGCACTGAGCACCCAGCACCCTGAGCACTGATCACCAAACACCCTGAGCACTGAGCACCCAGCACCCTGAGTACTGAGCACCCAGCACCCTGAGTACTGAGCACCCAGCACCCTGAGCACTGAGTACCCAGCACCCTGAGCACTGAGCACCCAGCACCCTGAGCACTGAGCACACAGCACCCTGAGTACTGAGCACCCAGCACCCCGAGCACTGAGCACCCAGCACCCCGAGAATGAGCACCCAGCACCCCGAGTACTGAGCACCGAGCACCCTGAGCACTGAGTACCCAGCACCCTGAGTACTGAGCACCCAGGACCCTGAGCACTGAGCACCGAGCAACCCAAGTACTGAGCACAAAGCACCCTGAGCACTGAGCACCCAGCACCCTGAGTACTGAGCACCCAGCACCCTGAGTACTGAACACCCAGCACCCTGAGTACTGAGCACCCAGCACCCTGAGCACTGATCACCCAGCACCCTGAGCACTGAGCACCCAGCACCCTGAGTACTGAGCACCCAGCACCCTGAGTACTGAGCACCCTGCACCCTGAGTACTGAGCTCCGAGCACCCCGAGCACTGAGCACCCAGCGACCCGAGCACCGAGCACCCTGAGCACTGAGCACCCAGCACCCTGAGTACTGAGCACCCAGCACCCTGAGCAATGAGCAACTTGAGTACTGAGCACCCAGCACCTTGAGCACTGAGCACCCAGCACCCGGAGTACTGAGCACCCAGCGCCCTGAGTACTAAGCACCGAGCACCCTGAATACTGAGTACCCAGCACCCTGAGCACTGAACACACAGCACCCTGAGAACTGAGCACCGAGCACCCTGAGTACTGAGCACCCAGCACCCCGAGCACTGAGCACCCAGCACCCTGAGTACTGAGCACCCAGCACCCTGAGCACTGAGCACCGAGCACCCTGAGCACTGACCACCCAGCACCCTGAGGACTGAGCACCCAGCACCCGGAGCACTGAGCACCCTGAGTACTGAGCACTGAGCACCCTGAGTACTGAGCACTGAGCACCCTGAGTACTGAGCAACCAGCACCCTGAGTACTGAGCACCCAGCACCCTGAGCACTGAGCACCGAGCACCCTGAGCACTGAGCACCCAGCACCCTGAGCACTGAGCACCCAGCACCCTGAGTAGTGAGCACCCAACGTACTGAGCACCGAGCACCCCGATCCCTGAGCACCCAGCTCCCTGAGTACTGAGCACCCAGCACCCTGAGCACTGAGCACCCAGCACCCTGAGAACTGAGCACCCCGCACCCTGAGCACTGATCACCAAACACCCTGAGCACTGAGCACCCAGCACCCTGAGTACTGAGCACCCAGCACCCTGAGTACTGAGCACCCAGCACCCTGAGCACTGAGTACCCAGCACCCTGAGCACTGAGCACCCAGCACCCTGAGCACTGAGCACACAGCACCCTGAGCACTGAGCACCCAGCACCCTGAGTACTGAGCACTGAGCACCCAGCACCCCGAGCACTGAGCACCCAGCACCCTGAGTACTGAGCACTGAGCACCCAGCACCCCGAGCACTGAGCACCCAGCACCCTGAGCACTGAGCACCCAGCACCCGAGTACTGAGCACCCAGCACCCTGAGTACTGAGCACCCAGCACACTGAGTACTGAGCACCCAGCACCCCGAGTACTGAGCACCCAGCACCCTGAGTACTGAGCACCCAGCACCCTGAGCACTGAGCACCCAGCACCCCGAGCACTGAGCACCCAGCATCCTGAGTACTGAGCACCCAGCGCCCCGAGCACTGAGCACCCAGCACCCTAAGCACTGAGCTCCCAGCACCCTGAGTACTGAGCATCCAGCATCCCGAGTACTTAACACCCAGCACCCTGAGCACTGAGCACTGAGCACCCTGAGCACTGAGTACTGAGCACTGAGCACCCTGAGCACTGAGCACCCAGCACCCCGAGTACTGAGCACCCAGCACCCCGAGAACTGAGCACCCAGCGCCCCGAGCACTGAGCACCCAGCACCCCGAGCACTGAGCACTGAGCACCCTGAGCACTGAGCACCCAGCACCCCGAGTACTGAGCAGTGAGCACCCTGAGTACTGAGCACCCAACACCCCGAGTACTGAGCACTGAGCACCCTGAGTACTGAGCACCCATCACCCTGAGCACTGAGTACCCAGCACCCTGAGCACTGAGCACCCAGCACCCTGAGCACTGAGCACCCAGCACCCTGAGCACTGAGCACCCAGCACCCTGAGTACTGAGCACTGAGCACCCAGCACCCCGAGCACTGAGCACCCAGCACCCTGAGTACTGAGCACTGAGCACCCAGCACCCCGAGCACTGAGCACCCAGCACCCTGAGCACGGAGCACCCAGCATCCGAGTACTGAGCACCCAGCACCCTGAGTACTGAGCACCCAGCACCCTGAGTACTGAGCACCCAGCACCCCGAGTACTGAGCACCCAGCACCCTGAGTACTGAGCACCCAGCACCCGGAGCACTGAGCAACCAGCACCCTGAGTACTGAGCACCCAGCACCCTGAGTACTGAACACCCAGCACCCCGATCACTGAGCACCCAGCACCCTGAGTAGTGAGCACCCAGCACCCTGAGCACTGAGCACCCAGCACCCCGAGCACTCAGCACCCAGCACCCTGAGCACTGAGCACCCAGCACCCTGAGTAGTGAGCACCCAACGTACTGAGCACCGAGCTCCCCGAGCACTGAGCACCCAGCACCCTGAGTACTGAGCACCAAGCACCCAGAGCACTGAGCACCCAGCACCCTGAGTACTGAGTTCCGAGAACAACGAGCACTGAGCACCCAGCGCCCCGAGCACCGAGCACCCTGAGCACTGAGCACCCAGCACCCTGAGTACTGAGCACCCAGCACCCTGAGCAATGAGCACCCTGAGTACTGAGCACCCAGCACCTTGAGCAATGAGCACCGAGCACCCCGAGCACTGAGCACCCAGCACCCGGAGTACTGAGCACAAAGCACCCTGAGCACTGAGCACCCAGCACCCTGAGTACTGAGCACCCAGCACCCTGAGTACTGAACACCCAGCACCCTGAGTACTGAGCACCCAGCACCCTGAGCACTGATCACCCAGCACCCTGAGCACTGAGCACCCAGCACCCTGAGTACTGAGCACCCAGCACCCTGAGTACTGAGCACCCTGCACCCTGAGTACTGAGCTCCGAGCACCCCGAGCACTGAGCACCCTGCGCCCCGAGCACCGAGCACCCTGAGCACTGAGCACCCAGCACCCTGAGTACTGAGCACCCAGCACCCTGAGCAATGAGCAACTTGAGTACTGAGCACCCAGCACCTTGAGCACTGAGCACCCAGCACCCGGAGTACTGAGCACCCAGCGCCCTGAGTACTAAGCACCGAGCACCCTGAATACTGAGTACCCAGCACCCTGAGCACTGAACACACAGCACCCTGAGAACTGAGCACCGAGCACCCTGAGTACTGAGCACCCAGCACCCCGAGCACTGAGCACCCAGCACCCTGAGTACTGAGCACCCAGCACCCTGAGCACTGAGCACCGAGCACCCTGAGCACTGACCACCCAGCACCCTGAGGACTGAGCACCCAGCACCCGGAGCACTGAGCACCCTGAGTACTGAGCACTGAGCACCCTGAGTACTGTGCACTGAGCACCCTGAGTACTGAGCAACCAGCACCCTGAGTACTGAGCACCCAGCACCCTGAGCACTGAGCACCGAGCACCCTGAGCACTGAGCACCCAGCACCCTGAGCACTGAGCACCCAGCACCCTGAGTAGTGAGCACCCAACGTACTGAGCACCGAGCACCCCGATCACTGAGCACCCAGCTCCCTGAGTACTGAGCACCCAGCACCCTGAGCACTGAGCACCCAGCACCCTGAGCACTGAGCACCCCGCACCCTGAGCACTGATCACCAAACACCCTGAGCACTGAGCACCCAGCACCCTGAGTACTGAGCACCCAGCAACCTGAGTACTGAGCACCCAGCACCCTGAGCACTGAGTACCCAGCACCCTGAGCACTGAGCACCCAGCACCCTGAGCACTGAGCACACAGCACCCTGAGCACTGAGCACCCAGCACCCTGAGTACTGAGCACTGAGCACCCAGCACCCCGAGCACTGAGCACCCAGCACCCTGAGTACTGAGCACTGAGCACCCAGCACCCCGAGCACTGAGCACCCAGCACCCTGAGCACTGAGCACCCAGCACCCGAGTACTGAGCACCCAGCACCCTGAGTACTGAGCACCCAGCACCCTGAGTACTGAGCACCCAGCACCCCGAGTACTGAGCACCCAGCACCCTGAGTACTGAGCACCCAGCACCCTGAGCACTGAGCACCCAGCACCCCGAGCACTGAGCACCCAGCATCCTGAGTACTGAGCACCCAGCGCCCCGAGCACTGAGTACCCAGCACCCTAAGCACTGAGCACCCAGCACCCTGAGTACTGAGCATCCAGCATCCCGAGTACTGAACACCCAGCACCCTGAGCACTGAGCACTGAGCACCCTGAGCACTGAGTACTGAGCAATGAGCACCCTGAGCACTGAGCACCCAGCACCCTGAGTACTGAGCACCCAGCACCCTGAGTACTGAGCACCCTGCACCCTGAGTACTGAGCTCCGAGCACCCCGAGCACTGAGCACCCTGCGCCCCGAGCACCGAGCACCCTGAGCACTGAGCACCCAGCACCCTGAGTACTGAGCACCCAGCACCCTGAGCAATGAGCAACTTGAGTACTGAGCACCCAGCACCTTGAGCACTGAGCACCCAGCACCCGGAGTACTGAGCACCCAGAGCCCTGAGTACTAAGCACCGAGCACCCTGAATACTGAGTACCCAGCACCCTGAGCACTGAACACACAGCACCCTGAGAACTGAGCACCGAGCACCCTGAGTACTGAGCACCCAGCACCCCGAGCACTGAGCACCCTGAGTACTGAGCACTGAGCACCCTGAGTACTGAGCACTGAGCACCCTGAGTACTGAGCAACCAGCACCCTGAGTACTGAGCACCCAGCACCCTGAGCACTGAGAACCGAGCACCCTGAGCACTGAGCACCCAGCACCCTGAGCACTGAGCACCCAGCACCCTGAGTAGTGAGCACCCAACGTACTGAGCACCGAGCACCCCGATCACTGAGCACCCAGCTCCCTGAGTACTGAGCACCCAGCACCCTGAGCACTGAGCACCCAGCACCCTGAGCACTGAGCACCCAGCACCCTGAGCACTGATCACCAAACACCCTGAGCACTGAGCACCCAGCACCCTGAGTACTGAGCACCCAGCACCCTGAGTACTGAGCACCCAGCACCCTGAGCACTGAGTACCCAGCACCCTGAGCACTGAGCACCCAGCACCCTGAGCACTGAGCACACAGCACCCTGAGTACTGAGCACCCAGCACCCCGAGCACTGAGCACCCAGCACCCCGAGAATGAGCACCCAGCACCCCGAGTACTGAGCACCGAGCACCCTGAGCACTGAGTACCCAGCACCCTGAGTACTGAGCACCCAGGACCCTGAGCACTGAGCACCGAGCAACCCAAGTACTGAGCACAAAGCACCCTGAGCACTGAGCACCCAGCACCCTGAGTACTGAGCACCCAGCACCCTGAGTACTGAACACCCAGCACCCTGAGTACTGAGCACCCAGCACCCTGAGCACTGATCACCCAGCACCCTGAGCACTGAGCACCCAGCACCCTGAGTACTGAGCACCCAGCACCCTGAGTACTGAGCACCCTGCACCCTGAGTACTGAGCTCCGAGCACCCCGAGCACTGAGCACCCAGCGACCCGAGCACCGAGCACCCTGAGCACTGAGCACCCAGCACCCTGAGTACTGAGAACCCAGCACCCTGAGCAATGAGCAACTTGAGTACTGAGCACCCAGCACCTTGAGCACTGAGCACCCAGCACCCGGAGTACTGAGCACCCAGCGCCCTGAGTACTAAGCACCGAGCACCCTGAATACTGAGTACCCAGCACCCTGAGCACTGAACACACAGCACCCTGAGAACTGAGCACCGAGCACCCTGAGTACTGAGCACCCAGCACCCCGAGCACTGAGCACCCAGCACCCTGAGTACTGAGCACCCAGCACCCTGAGCACTGAGCACCGAGCACCCTGAGCACTGACCACCCAGCACCCTGAGGACTGAGCACCCAGCACCCGGAGCACTGAGCACCCTGAGTACTGAGCACTGAGCACCCTGAGTACTGAGCACTGAGCACCCTGAGTACTGAGCAACCAGCACCCTGAGTACTGAGCACCCAGCACCCTGAGCACTGAGCACCGAGCACCCTGAGCACTGAGCACCCAGCACCCTGAGCACTGAGCACCCAGCACCCTGAGTAGTGAGCACCCAACGTACTGAGCACCGAGCACCCCGATCACTGAGCACCCAGCTCCCTGAGTACTGAGCACCCAGCACCCTGAGCACTGAGCACCCAGCACCCTGAGAACTGAGCACCCCGCACCCTGAGCACTGATCACCAAACACCCTGAGAACTGAGCACCCAGCACCCTGAGTACTGAGCACCCAGCACCCTGAGTACTGAGCACCCAGCACCCTGAGCACTGAGTACCCAGCACCCTGAGCACTGAGCACCCAGCACCCTGAGCACTGAGCACACAGCACCCTGAGCACTGAGCACCCAGCACCCTGAGTACTGAGCACTGAGCACCCAGCACCCCGAGCACTGAGCACCCAGCACCCTGAGTACTGAGCACTGAGCAACAAGCACCCCGAGCACTGAGCACCCAGCACCCTGAGCACTGAGCACCCAGCACCCGAGTACTGAGCACCCAGCACCCTGAGTACTGAGCACCCAGCACCCTGAGTACTGAGCACCCAGCACCCCGAGTACTGAGCACCCAGCACCCTGAGTACTGAGCACCCAGCACCCTGAGCACTGAGCACCCAGCACCCCGAGCACTGAGCACCCAGCATCCTGAGTACTGAGCACCCAGCGCCCCGAGCACTGAGCACCCAGCACCCTAAGCACTGAGCTCCCAGCACCCTGAGTACTGAGCATCCAGCATCCCGAGTACTTAACACCCAGCACCCTGAGCACTGAGCACTGAGCACCCTGAGCACTGAGTACTGAGCACTGAGCACCCTGAGCACTGAGCACCCAGCACCCCGAGTACTGAGCACCCAGCACCCCGAGAACTGAGCACCCAGCGCCCCGAGCACTGAGCACCCAGCACCCCGAGCACTGAGCACTGAGCACCCTGAGCACTGAGCACCCAGCACCCTGAGTACTGAGCAGTGAGCACCCTGAGTACTGAGCACCCAACACCCCGAGTACTGAGCACTGAGCACCCTGAGTACTGAGCACCCATCACCCTGAGCACTGAGCACCCAGCACCCTGAGCACTGAGCACCCAGCACCCTGAGCACTGAGCACCCAGCACCCTGAGCACTGAGCACCCAGCACCCTGAGTACTGAGCACTGAGCACCCAGCACCCCGAGCACTGAGCACCCAGCACCCTGAGTACTGAGCACTGAGCACCCAGCACCCCGAGCACTGAGCACCCAGCACCCTGAGCACTGAGCACCCAGCATCCGAGTACTGAGCACCCAGCACCCTGCGTACTGAGCACCCAGCACCCTGAGTACTGAGCACCCAGCACCCCGAGTACTGAGCACCCAGCACCCTGAGTACTGAGCACCCAGCACCCTGAGCACTGAGCACCCAGCACCCTGAGTACTGAGCACCCAGCACCCTGAGTACTGAACACCCAGCACCCCGATCACTGAGCACCCAGCACCCTGAGTAGTGAGCACCCAGCACCCTGAGCACTGAGCACCCAGCACCCCGAGCACTCAGCACCCAGCACCCTGAGCACTGAGCACCCAGCACCCTGAGTAGTGAGCACCCAACGTACTGAGCACCGAGCTCCCCGAGCACTGAGCACCCAGCACCCTGAGTACTGAGCACCAAGCACCCAGAGCACTGAGCACCCAGCACCCTGAGTACTGAGTTCCGAGCACAACGAGCACTGAGCACCCAGCGCCCCGAGCACCGAGCACCCTGAGCACTGAGCACCCAGCACCCTGAGTACTGAGCACCCAGCACCCTGAGCAATGAGCACCCTGAGTACTGAGCACCCAGCACCTTGAGCAATGAGCACCGAGCACCCCGAGCACTGAGCACCCAGCACCCGGAGTACTGAGCACAAAGCACCCTGAGCACTGAGCACCCAGCACCCTGAGTACTGAGCACCCAGCACCCTGAGTACTGAACACCCAGCACCCTGAGTACTGAACACCCAGCACCCTGAGCACTGATCACCCAGCACCCTGAGCACTGAGCACCCAGCACCCTGAGTACTGAGCACCCAGCACCCTGAGTACTGAGCACCCTGCACCCTGAGTACTGAGCTCCGAGCACCCCGAGCACTGAGCACCCTGCGCCCCGAGCACCGAGCACCCTGAGCACTGAGCACCCAGCACCCTGAGTACTGAGCACCCAGCACCCTGAGCAATGAGCAACTTGAGTACTGAGCACCCAGCACCTTGAGCACTGAGCACCCAGCACCCGGAGTACTGAGCACCCAGCGCCCTGAGTACTAAGCACCGAGCACCCTGAATACTGAGTACCCAGCACCCTGAGCACTGAACACACAGCACCCTGAGAACTGAGCACCGAGCACCCTGAGTACTGAGCACCCAGCACCCCGAGCACTGAGCACCCAGCACCCTGAGTACTGAGCACCCAGCACCCTGAGCACTGAGCACCGAGCACCCTGAGCACTGACCACCCAGCACCCTGAGGACTGAGCACCCAGCACCCGGAGCACTGAGCACCCTGAGTACTGAGCACTGAGCACCCTGAGTACTGAGCAACCAGCACCCTGAGTACTGAGCACCCAGCACCCTGAGCACTGAGCACCGAGCACCCTGAGCACTGAGCACCCAGCACCCTGAGCACTGAGCACCCAGCACCCTGAGTAGTGAGCACCCAACGTACTGAGCACCGAGCACCCCGATCACTGAGCACCCAGCTCCCTGAGTACTGAGCACCCAGCACCCTGAGCACTGAGCACCCAGCACCCTGAGCACTGAGCACCCCGCACCCTGAGCACTGATCACCAAACACCCTGAGCACTGAGCACCCAGCACCCTGAGTACTGAGCACCCAGCAACCTGAGTACTGAGCACCCAGCACCCTGAGCACTGAGTACCCAGCACCGTGAGCACTGAGCACCCAGCACCCTGAGCACTGAGCACACAGCACCCTGAGCACTGAGCACCCAGCACCCTGAGTACTGAGCACTGAGCACCCAGCACCCCGAGCACTGAGCACCCAGCACCCTGAGTACTGAGCACTGAGCACCCAGCACCCCGAGCACTGAGCACCCAGCACCCTGAGCACTGAGCACCCAGCACCCGAGTACTGAGCACCCAGCACCCTGAGTACTGAGCACCCAGCACCCTGAGGACTGAGCACCCAGCACCCCGAGTACTGAGCACCCAGCACCCTGAGTACTGAGCACCCAGCACCCTGAGCACTGAGCACCCAGCACCCCGAGCACTGAGCACCCAGCATCCTGAGTACTGAGCACCCAGCGCCCCGAGCACTGAGTACCCAGCACCCTAAGCACTGAGCACCCAGCACCCTGAGTACTGAGCATCCAGCATCCCGAGTACTGAACACCCAGCACCCTGAGCACTGAGCACTGAGCACCCTGAGCACTGAGTACTGAGCACTGAGCACCCTGAGCACTGAGCACCCAGCACCCTGAGTACTGAGCACCCAGCACCCTGAGTACTGAGCACCCTGCACCCTGAGTACTGAGCTCCGAGCACCCCGAGCACTGAGCACCCTGCGCCCCGAGCACCGAGCACCCTGAGCACTGAGCACCCAGCACCCTGAGTACTGAGCACCCAGCACCCTGAGCAATGAGCAACTTGAGTACTGAGCACCCAGCACCTTGAGCACTGAGCACCCAGCACCCGGAGTACTGAGCACCCAGCGCCCTGAGTACTAAGCACCGAGCACCCTGAATACTGAGTACCCAGCACCCTGAGCACTGAACACACAGCACCCTGAGAACTGAGCACCGAGCACCCTGAGTACTGAGCACCCAGCACCCCGAGCACTGAGCACCCAGCACCCTGAGTACTGAGCACCCAGCACCCTGAGCACTGAGCACCGAGCACCCTGAGCACTGACCACCCAGCACCCTGAGGACTGAGCACCCAGCACCCGGAGCACTGAGCACCAAGCACCCTGAGTACTGAGCACTGAGCACCACGAGTACTGAGCACCCAGCACCCTGATCACTGAGCACCCTACACCCTGAGTACTGAGCACCCAACACCCCAAGCACTGAGCACCCTAAGTACTGAGCACCCAGCACCCCAAGCACTGAGTACCCTGAGTATTGAGCACCCAGCAACCTGAATACTGAGCAGCCAGCACCCTGAGTACTGAGCACCGAGCACCCTGAGTACTGAGCACCAAGCACCCTGAGCACTGAGCACCCAGCACCCTGAGTACTGAGCACCCAGCACCCTGAGCACTGAGCACCGAGCACCCTGAGCACTGACCACCCAGCACCCTGAGGACTGTGCACCCAGCACCCGGAGCACTGAGCACCCTGAGTACTGAGCACTGAGCACCCTGAGTACTGAGCACTGAGCACCCTGAGTACTGAGCAACCAGCACCCTGAGTACTGAGCACCCAGCACCCTGAGCACTGAGCACCGAGCACCCTGAGCACTGAGCACCCAGCACCCTGAGCACTGAGCACCCAGCACCCTGAGTAGTGAGCACCCAACGTACTGAGCACCGAGGACCCCGATCACTGAGCACCCAGCTCCCTGAGTACTGAGCACCCAGCACCCTGAGCACTGAGCACCCAGCACCCTGAGCACTGATCACCAAGCACCCTGAGCACTGAGCACCCAGCACCCTGAGTACTGAGCACCCAGCACCCTGAGTACTGAGCACTCAGCACCCTGAGTACAGAGCACCGAGCACCCCGAGCACTGAGCACCCAACACCCTGAGGACTGAGCACCCTGAGGACTGAGCACCCAGCACCCTGAGCACTGAGCACCCAGCATCCTGAGTACTGAGAACCGATCACCCTGATCACTGAGCACCCAGCACCCCGAGCCTTGAGCACCCAGCACCCTGAGTACTGAGCAACCTAAGTACTGAGCACCCAGCACCCTGAGCACTGAGCACCCAGCACCCTGAGTACTGAGCACCCAGCACCCTGAGTACTGAGCACCCAGCACCCCGAGCACTGAGCACCCAGCACCCCGAGAATGAGCACCCAGCACCCCGAGTACTGAGCACCGAGCACCCTGAGCACTGAGTACCCAGCACCCTGAGTACTGAGCACCCAGGAACCTGAGCACTGAGCACCGAGCAACCCAAGTACTGAGCACAAAGCACCCTGAGCACTGAGCACCCAGCACCCTGAGTACTGAGCACCCAGCACCCTGAGTACTGAACACCCCGCACCCTGAGCACTGAGCACTGAGCAATATGATCACTGAGAACTGAGCACCGAGCACCCAGAGAACTGAGCACCCAGCACCCGGAGAACTGAGCACCCAGCACCCTGAGTACTGAGCACCCAGCACCCTGAGCACTGATCACCCAGCAAACTGAGCACTGAGCACCCAGCACCCTGAGTACTGAGCACCCAGCATCCTGAGTACTGAGCACCCTGCATCCTGAGTACTGAGCTCCGAGCACCCCGAGCACTGAGCACCCAGCGCCCCGAGCACCGAGCACCCTGAGCACTGAGCACCCAGCACCCTGAGTACTGAGCACCCAGCACCCTGAGCAATGAGCACCTTGAGTACTGAGCACCCAGCACCTTGAGCACTGAGCACCCAGCACCCGGAGTACTGAGCACCCAGCGCCCTGAGTACTAAGCACCGAGCAACCTGAATACTGAGTACCCAGCACCCTGAGCACTGAACACACAGCACCCTGAGTACTGAGCACCGAGCACCCTGAGTACTGAGCACCGAGCACCCCGAGCACTGAGCACCCAGCACCCTGAGTACTGAGCACCCAGCACCCTGAGCACTGAGCACCGAGCACCCTGAGCACTGACCACCCAGCACCCTGAGGACTGAGCACCCAGCACCCGGAGCACTGAGCACCCTGAGTACTGAGCACTGAGCACCCTGAGTACTGAGCACTGAGCACCCTGAGTACTGAGCAACCAGCACCCTGAGTACTGAGCACCCAGCACCCTGAGCACTGAGCACCGAGCACCCTGAGCACTGAGCACCCAGCACCCTGAGCACTGAGCACCCAGCACCCTGAGTAGTGAGCACCCAACGTACTGAGCACCGAGCACCCCGATCACTGAGCACCCAGCTCCCTGAGTACTGAGCACCCAGCACCCCGAGCACTGAGCACCCAGCACCCTGAGCACTGAGCACCCAGCACCCTGAGCACTGATCACCAAGCACCCTGAGCACTGAGCACCCAGCACCCTGAGTACTGAGCACCCAGCACCCTGAGTACTGAGCACTCAGCACCCTGAGTACAGAGCACCGAGCACCCCGAGCACTGAGCACCCAACACCCTGAGGACTGAGCACCCTGAGGACTGAGCACCCAGCACCCTGAGCACTGAGCACCCAGCACCCTGAGTACTGAGCACCGATCACCCTGAGCACTGAGCACCCAGCACCCCGAGCCTTGAGCACCCAGCACCCTGAGTACTGAGCAACCTAAGTACTGAGCACCCAGCACCCTGAGCACTGAGCACCCAGCACCCTGAGTACTGAGCACCCAGCACCCTGAGTACTGAGCACCCAGCACCCCGAGCACTGAGCACCCAGCACCCCGAGAATGAGCACCCAGCACCCCGAGTACTGAGCACCGAGCACCCTGAGCACTGAGTACCCAGCACCCTGAGTACTGAGCACCCAGGACCCTGAGCACTGAGCACCGAGCAACCCAAGTACTGAGCACAAAGCACCCTGAGCACTGAGCACCCAGCACCCTGAGTACTGAGCACCCAGCACCCTGTGTACTGAACACCCAGCACCCTGAGCACTGAGCACTGAGCAATATGATCACTGAGAACTGAGCACCGAGCACCCCGAGAACTGAGCACCCAGCACCCGGAGAACTGAGCACCCAGCACCCTGAGTACTGAGCACCCAGCACCCTGAGCACTGATCACCCAGCACCCTGAGCACTGAGCACCCAGCACCCTGAGTACTGAGCACCCAGCACCCTGAGTACTGAGCACCCTGCACCCTGAGTACTGAGCTCCGAGCACCCCGAGCACTGAGCACCCAGCGCCCCGAGCACCGAGCACCCTGAGCACTGAGCACCCAGCACCCTGAGTACTGAGCACCCAGCACCCTGAGCAATGAGCACCCTGAGTACTGAGCACCCAGCACCTTGAGCACTGAGCACCCAGCACCTGGAATACTGAGCACCCAGCGCCCTGAGTACTAAGCACCGAGCACCCTGAATACTGAGTACCCAGCACCCTGAGCACTGAACACACAGCACCCTGAGTACTGAGCACCTCGAGCACTGAGCACCCAGCACCCTGAGTACTGATCACCCAGCACCCTGAACACTGAGCACCCAGCACCCTGAGCACTGAGCACCCAGCACCCTGAGCACTGAGCACCCAGCACTCTGAGTAGTGAGCACCCAACGTACTGAGCACCGAGCACCCAGCACCCTGAGCACTGAGCACCCAGCACCCTGAGTACTGAGCACTGAGCACCCCGCACCCCGAGCACTGAGCACCCAGCACCCTGATCACTGAGCACCCAGCACCCGAGTACTGAGCACCCAGCACCCTGAGTACTGAGCACCCAGCACCCTGAGTACTGAGCACCCAGCACCCTGAGCACTGAGCACCCAGCACCCCGAGCACTGAGCACCCAGCACCCTGAGTACTGAGCACCCAGCAACCTGAGCACTGAGCACCCAGCACCCCGAGCACTGAGCACCCAGCACACTGAGTACTGAGCACCCAGCACCCTGAGCACTGAGCACCCAGCACCCTGAGCACTGAGCACCCAGCACCCTGAGCACTGAGCACCCAGCAACCTGAGTACTGAGCTCCGAGCAGACCGAGCACTGAGCACCCAGCGCCCCAAGCACTGAGCACGAAGCACCCTGAGTACTGAGCACCCTGCACCCTGAGTACTGAGCTCCGAGCACCCCGAGCACTGAGCACCCAGCGCCCCGAGCACCGAGCACCCCGAGCACTGAGCACCCAGCGCCCCGAGCACTGAGCACCCAGCGCCCCGAGCACTGAGCACCAAGCACCCCGAGCAATGAGCACCCAGCACCCCGAGCACTGAGCACCCAGCACCCCAAGCAATTAGCACCCAGCACCCTGAGTACTGAGCACCCAGCACCCCGAATACTGAGCACCCAGCAACTTGAGCACCGAGCAGCCAGCACCCTGAGCACTGAGCACCCAGCACCCTGAGCACTGAGCACCCAGCACCCTGAGTACTGAGCACTGAGCACCACGAGTACTGAGCACCCAGCACCCTGATCACTGAGCAACCAACACCCTGAGTACTGAGCACCCAACACCCCAAGCACTGAGCACCCTAAGTACTGAGCACCCAGCACCCCAAGCACTGAGCACCCTGAGTATTGATCACCCAGCAACCTTAGTACTGAGCAGCCAGCACCCTGAGTACTGAGCACCCAGCACCCTGAGTACTGAGCACCCAGCACCCCGAGCACTGAGCACCCAGCACCCTGAGCAGTGAGCACCGAGCACCATGAGCACTGAGCACCCAGCACCCTGAGGACTGAGCACCCAGCACCCTGAGCACTGAGCACCCAGAGTACTGAGCACTGAGCACCCTGAGTACTGAGCACTGAGCACCCTGAGTACTGAGCAACCAGCACCCTGAGTAATGAGCACCCAGCACCCTGAGCACTGAGCACCGAGCACCCTGAGCACTGAGCACCCAGCACCCTGAGGACTGAGCACCCAGCACCCTGAGCACTGAGCACCCTGAGTACTGAGCACTGAGCACCCTGAGTACTGAGCACTGAGCACCCTGAGTACTGAGCAATCAGCACCCTGAGTACTGAGCACCCTGCACCCTGAGTACTGAGCTCCGAGCACCCCGAGCACTGAGCACCCAGCACCCTGAGCACCCAGCACCCTGAGCACTGATCACCCAGCACCCTGAGCACTGAGCACCCAGCACCCTGAGTACTGAGCACCCAGCACCCTGAGTACTGAGCACCCTGCACCCTGAGTACTGAGCTCCGAGCACCCCGAGCACTGAGCACCCAGCGCCCCGAGCACCGAGCACCCTGAGCACTGAGCACCCAGCACCCTGAGTACTGAGCACCCAGCACCCTGAGCAATGAGCACCCTGAGTACTGAGCACCCAGCACCTTGAGCACTGAGCACCCAGCACCTGGAATACTGAGCACCCAGCGCCCTGAGTACTAAGCACCGAGCACCCTGAATACTGAGTACCCAGCACCCTGAGCACTGAACACACAGCACCCTGAGTACTGAGCACCTCGAGCACTGAGCACCCAGCACCCTGAGTACTGATCACCCAGCACCCTGAACACTGAGCACCCAGCACCCTGAGCACTGAGCACCCAGCACCCTGAGCACTGAGCACCCAGCACTCTGAGTAGTGAGCACCCAACGTACTGAGCACCGAGCACCCAGCACCCTGAGCACTGAGCACCCAGCACCCTGAGTACTGAGCACTGAGCACCCCGCACCCCGAGCACTGAGCACCCAGCACCCTGATCACTGAGCACCCAGCACCCGAGTACTGAGCACCCAGCACCCTGAGTACTGAGCACCCAGCACCCTGAGTACTGAGCACCCAGCACCCTGAGCACTGAGCACCCATCACCCCGAGCACTGAGCACCCAGCACCCTGAGTACTGAGCACCCAGCAACCTGAGCACTGAGCACCCAGCACCCCGAGCACTGAGCACCCAGCACACTGAGTACTGAGCACCCAGCACCCTGAGCACTGAGCACCCAGCACCCTGAGCACTGAGCACCCAGCACCCTGAGCACTGAGCACCCAGCAACCTGAGTACTGAGCTCCGAGCAGACCGAGCACTGAGCACCCAGCGCCCCAAGCACTGAGCACGAAGCACCCTGAGTACTGAGCACCCAGCACCCTGAGCACTGAGCACCCAGCACCCAACGTACTGAGAACCGAGCACCCCGAGCACTGAGCACCCAGCACCCTGAGTACTGAGCTCCGAGCACCCCGAGCACTGAGCACCCAGCGCCCCGAGCACTGAGCACCCAGCGCCCCGAGCACTGAGCACCAAGCACCCCGAGCAATGAGCACCCAGCACCCCGAGCACTGAGCACCCAGCACCCCAAGCAATTAGCACCCAGCACCCTGAGTACTGAGCACCCAGCACCCCGAATACTGAGCACCCAGCAACTTGAGCACCGAGCAGCCAGCACCCTGAGCACTGAGCACCCAGCACCCTGAGCACTGAGCACCCAGCACCCTGAGTACTGAGCACTGAGCACCACGAGTACTGAGCACCCAGCACCCTGATCACTGAGCACCCAACACCCTGAGTACTGAGCACCCAACACCCCAAGCACTGAGCACCCTAAGTACTGAGCACCCAGCACCCCAAGCACTGAGCACCCTGAGTATTGATCACCCAGCAACCTGAGTACTGAGCAGCCAGCACCCTGAGTACTGAGCACCCAGCACCCTGAGTACTGAGCACCCAGCACCCCGAGCACTGAGCACCCAGCACCCTGAGCAGTGAGCACCGAGCACCATGAGCACTGAGCACCCAGCACCCTGAGGACTGAGCACCCAGCACCCTGAGCACTGAGCACCCAGAGTACTGAGCACTGAGCACCCTGAGTACTGAGCACTGAGCACCCTGAGTACTGAGCAACCAGCACCCTGAGTAATGAGCACCCAGCACCCTGAGCACTGAGCACCGAGCACCCTGAGCACTGAGCACCCAGCACCCTGAGGACTGAGCACCCAGCACCCTGAGCACTGAGCACCCTGAGTACTGAGCACTGAGCACCCTGAGTACTGAGCACTGAGCACCCTGAGTACTGAGCAATCAGCACCCTGAGTACTGAGCACCCAGCACCCTGAGCACTGAGCACCCAGCACCCTGAGTAGTGAGCACCCAACGTACTGAGCACCGAACACCCCGATCACTGAGCACCCAGCTCCCTGAGTACTGAGCACCCAGCACCCCGAGCACTGAGCACCCAGCACCCTGAGCACTGAGCACCCAGCACCCTGAGCACTGATCACCCAGCACCCTGAGCACTGAGCACCCAGCACCGTGAGTACTGAGCACCCAGCACCCTGAGTACTGAGCACTCAGCTCCCTGAGTACTGACCACCGAGCACCCCGAGCACTGAGCAACCAGCACCCTGAGCACTGAGCACCCTGAGGACTGAGCACCAAGCACCCTGAGCACTGAGGACCCAGCACCCTGAGTACTGAGCACCAATCACCCTGAGCACTGAGCACCCAGCACCCCGAGCACTGAGCACCCAGCACCCTGAATACTGAGCAACCTGAGTACTGAGCACCCAGCACCCTGAGCACTGAGCACCCAGCACCCTGAGTACTGAGCAAACAGCACCCTGAGCACTGAGCCCCCAGCACCCTGAGTACTGAGCACCCAGCACCCTGAGCACTGAGCACCCAGCATCCCGAGAATGAGCACACAGCACCCCGAGTACTGAGCACCGAGCACCCTGAGTACTGAGCACCCAGCACCCTGAGCACTGAGCACTGAGCACCCCGAGTACTGAGCACAAAGCACCCTGAGTACTGAGCACCCAGCACCCTGAGTACAGAGCACCCAGCACCCTGAGTACTGAAAACCCAGCACCCTGAGCACTGAGCACTGAGCACCCTGATCACTGAGTACTGAGCACCGAGCACCCCGAGAACTGAGCAACCAGCACCCGGAGTACTGAGCACCCAGCACCCTGAGTACTGAGCACCCAGCTCCCTGAGCACTGATCACCCAGCACCCTGAGCACTGAGCACCCAGCACCCTGAGTACTGAGCACCCAGCACCCTGAGTACTGAGCACCCAGCACCCTGAGTACTGAGCTCCGAGCACCCCGAGCACTGAGCACCCAGCGCCCCGAGCACCAAGCACCCTGAGCACTGAGCACCCAGCACCCTGAGTACTGAGCACCCAGCACCCTGAGCAATGAGCACCCTGAGTACTGAGCACCCAGCACCTTGAGCACTGAGCACCGAGCACCCTGAATACTGAGCACCCAGCACCCTGAGCACTGAACACACAGCACCCTGAGTACTGAGCACCTCGTGCACTGAGCACCCAGCACCCTGAGTACTGAGCACCGAGCACCGCGAGCACTGAGCACCCAGCACCGCGAGCACTGAGCACCCAGCACCCCGAGACTGAGCACCCAGCACCCTGAGTACTGAGCACCCAGCACCCTGAGCACTGAGCACCCAGCACCCTGAGCACTGAGCACCCAGCATCCTGAGTAGTGAGCACCCAACGTACTGAGCACCGAGCACCCCGAGCACTGAGCACCCAGCACCCTGAGTACTGAGCAACCAGCAGCCTGAGCACTGAGCACTCCGCACCCCGAGCCCTGAGCACCCAGCATCCTGAGCACTGAGCACCCAGCACCCGAGTACTGAGCACCCAGCACCCTGAGTACTGAGCACCCAGCACCCTGAGTACTGAGCACCCAGCAGCCTGAGCACTGAGCACCCAGCACCCCGAGCACTGAGCACCCAGCACCCTGAGTACTGAGCACCCAGGACCCTGAGCACTGAGCACCCAGCACCCCGAGCACTGAGCACCCAGCACCCTGAGTACTGAGAACCCAGCACCCTGAGCACTGAGCACCCAGCACCCTGAGCACTGAGCACCCAGCACCCTGAGCACTGAGCACCCAGCACCCTGAGTACTGAGCTCCGAGCACCCCGAGCACTGAGCACCCAGCGCCCCGAGCACTGAGCACACAGCACCCTGAGTACTGAGCACCCAGCACCCTGAGCACTGAGCACCCAGCACCCAACGTACTGAGCACCGAGCACCCCGAGCACTGAGCACCCAGCACCCTGAGTACTGAGCTCCGAGCACCCCGAGCACTGAGCACCCAGCGCCCCGAGCACTGAGCACCCAGCGCCCCGAGCACTGAGCACCAAGCACCCCGAGCAATGAGCACCCTGCACCCCGAGCACTGAGCACCCAGCACCCCAAGCAGTGAGCACCCAGCACCCTGAGTACTGAGCACCCAGCACCCCTAATACTGAGCACCCAGCAACCTGAGCACCGAGCAGCCAGCACCCTGAGCACTGAGCACCCAGCACCCTGAGCACTGAGCACCCAGCACCCTGAGTACTGAGCACTGAGCACCACGAGTACTGAGCACCCAGCACCCTGATCACTGAGCACCCAACACCCTGAGTACTGAGCACCCAACACCCCACGCACTGAGCACCCTAAGTACTGAGCACCCAGCACCCCAAGCACTGAGCACCCTGAGTATTGAGCACCCAGAAACCTGAGTACTGAGCAGCCAGCACCCTGAGTACTGAGCACCCAGCACCCTGAGTACTGAGCACCCAGCACCCCGAGCACTGAGCACGCAGCACCCTGAGTACTGAGCACCCAGCACCCTGAGCACTGAGCACCCTGAGTACTGAGCACTGAGCACCCTGAGTACTGAGCACTGAGCACCCTGAGTACTGAGCAACCAGCACCCTGAGTACTGAGCACCCAGCACCCTGAGCACTGAGCACCGAGCACCCTGAGCACTGAGCACCCAGCACCCTGAGCACTGAGCACCCAGCACCCTGAGTAGTGAGCACCCAACGTACTGAGCACCGAGCACCCCGATCACTGAGCACCCA
Source organism: Microtus oregoni (assembly GCF_018167655.1). NCBI lineage: Eukaryota > Metazoa > Chordata > Mammalia > Rodentia > Cricetidae > Microtus > Microtus oregoni. Next base: position 784,988 of record NW_024544813.1, read on the forward strand.
GCTCCCTGAGTACTGAGCACCCAGCACCCCGAGCACTGAGCACCCAGCACCCTGAGCACTGAGCACCCAGCACCATGAGCACTGATCACCCAGCACCCGGAGCACTGAGCACCCAGCACCCTGAGCACTGATCACCCAGCAACCTGAGTACTGAGCACCCAGCACCCTGAGTACTGAGCTCCGAGCACCCCGAGCACTGAGCACCCAGCGCCCCGAGCACCAAGCACCCTGAGCACTGAGCACCCAGCACCCTGAGTACTGAGCACCCAGCACCCTGAGCAATGAGCACCCTGAGTACTGAGCACCCAGCACCTTGAGCACTGAGCACCGAGCACCCTGAATACTGAGCACCCAGCACCCTGAGCACTGAACACACAGCACCCTGAGTACTGAGCACCTCGAGCACTGAGCACCCAGCACCCTGAGTACTGAGCACCGAGCACCCCGAGCACTGAGCACCCAGCACCGCGAGCACTGAGCACCCAGCATCCCGAGACTGAGCACCCAGCACCCTGAGTACTGAGCACCCAGCACCCTGAGCACTGAGCACCCAGCACCCTGAGCACTGAGCACCCAGCACCCTGAGCACTGAGCACCCAGCACCCTGAGTAGTGAGCACCCAAAGTACTGAGCACCGAGCACCCCGAGCACTGAGCACCCAGCACCCTGAGTACGCAGCACTGAGCACTCCGCACACCGAGCCCTGAGCACCCAGCATCCTGAGCACTGAGCACCCAGCACCTGAGTACTGAGCACCCAGCACCCTAAGTACTGAGCACCCAGCACCCTGAGTACTGAGCACCCAGCAGCCTGAGCACTGAGCACCCAGCACCCCGAGCACTGAGCACCCAGCACCCTGAGTACTGAGCACCCAGCACCCTGAGCACTGAGCACCCAGCACCCCGAGCACTTAGCACCCAGCACCCTGAGTACTGAGAACCCAGCACCCTGAGCACTGAGCACCCAGCACCCTGAGCACTGAGCACCCAGCACCCTGAGCACTGAGCACCCAGCACCCTGAGCACCGAGCAGCCAGCACCCTGAGCACTGAGCACCCAGCACCCTGAGCACTGAGCACCCAGCACCGTGAGTTCTGAGCACTGAGCACCACGAGTACTGAGCACCCAGCACCCTGATCACTGAGCACCCAACACCCTGAGTACTGAGCACCCAACACCCCAAGCACTGAGCACCCTAAGTACTGAGCACCCAGCACCCCAAGCACTGAGCACCCTGAGTATTGAGCACCCAGAAACCTGAGTACTGAGCAGCCAGCACCCTGAGTACTGAGCACCCAGCACCCTGAGTACTGAGCACCCAGCACCCCGAGCACTGAGCACGCAGCACCCTGAGTACTGAGCACCCAGCACCCAGAGCACTGAGCACCGAGCACCCTGAGCACTGAGCACCCAGCACCCTGAGGACTGAGCACCCAGCACCCTGAGCACTGAGCACCCTGAGTACTGAGCACTGAGCACCCTGAGTACTGAGCACTGAGCACCCTGAGTACTGAGCAACCAGCACCCTGAGTACTGAGCACCCAGCACCCTGAGCACTGAGCACCGAGCACCCTGAGCACTGAGCACCCAGCACCCTGAGCACTGAGCACCCAGCACCCTGAGTAGTGAGCACCCAACGTACTGAGCACCGAGCACCCCGATCACTGAGCACCCAGCTCCCTGAGTACTGAGCACCCAGCACCCCGAGCACTGAGCAACCAGCACCCTGAGCACTGAGCACCCAGCACCATGAGCACTGATCACCCAGCACCCGGAGCACTGAGCACCCAGCACCCTGAGCACTCATCACCCAGCACCCTGAGCACTGAGCACCCAGCACCCTGAGTACTGAGCACCCAGCAACCTGAGTACTGAGCACCCAGCACCCTGAGTACTGAGCTCCGAGCACCCCGAGCACTGAGCACCCAGCGCCCCGAGCACCAAGCACCCTGAGCACTGAGCCCCCAGCACCCTGAGTACTGTGCACCCTGCACCCTGAGCAATGAGCACCCTGAGTACTGAGCACCCAGCACCTTGAGCACTGAGCACCGAGCACCCTGAATACTGAGCACCCAGCACCCTGAGCACTGAACACACAGCACCCTGAGTACTGAGCACCTCGAGCACTGAGCACCCAGCACCCTGAGTACTGAGCACCGAGCACCCCGAGCACTGAGCACCCAGCACCGCGAGCACTGAGCACCCAGCACCCCGAGACTGAGCACCCAGCACCCTGAGTACTGAGCACCCAGCACCCTGAGCACTGAGCACCCAGCACCCTGAGCACTGAGCACCCAGCACCCTGAGCACTGAGCACCCAGCACCCTGAGTAGTGAGCACCCAACGTACTGAGCACCGAGCACCCCGAGCACTGAGCACCCAGCACCCTGAGTACTCAGCACTGAGCACTCCGCACACCGAGCCCTGAGCACCCAGCATCCTGAGCACTGAGCACCCAGCACCCGAGTACTGAGCACCCAGCACCCTGAGTACTGAGCACCCAGCACCCTGAGTACTGAGCACCCAGCAGCCTGAGCACTGAGCACCCAGCACCCCGAGCACTGAGCACCCAGCACCCTGAGTACTGAGCACCCAGCACCCTGAGCACTGAGCACCCAGCACCCCGAGCACTTAGCACCCAGCACCCTGAGTACTGAGAACCCAGCACCCTGAGCACTGAGCACCCAGCACCCTGAGCACTGAGCACCCAGCACCCTGAGCACTGAGCACCCAGCACCCTGAGTACTGAGCTCCGAGCACCCCGAGCACTGAGCACCCAGCGCCCCGAGCACTGAGCACCCAGCACCCTGAGTACTGAGCACCCAGCACCCTGAGCACTGAGCACCCAGCACCCAACGTACTGAGCACCGAGCACCCCGAGCACTGAGCACCCAGCACCCTGAGTACTGAGCTCCGAGCACCCCGAGCACTGAGCACCCAGCGCCCCGAGCACTGAGCACCCAGCGCCCCGAGCACTGAGCACCAAGCACCCCGAGCAATGAGCACCCTGCACCCCGAGCACTGAGCACCCAGCACCCCAAGCAATGAGCACCCAGCACCCTGAGTACTGAGCACCCAGCACCCCGAATACTGAGCACCCAGCAACCTGAGCACCGAGCAGCCAGCACCCTGAGCACTGAGCACCCAGCACCCTGAGCACTGAGCACCCAGCACCCTGAGTACTGAGCACCCAACACCCTGAGTACTGAGCACCCAACACCCCAAGCACTGAGCACCCTAAGTACTGAGCACCCAGAACCCCAAGCACTGAGCACCCTGAGTATTGAGCACCCAGAAACCTGAGTACTGAGCAGCCAGCACCCTGCGTACTGAGCACCCAGCACCCTGAGTACTGAGCACCCAGCACCCCGAGCACTGAGCACGCAGCACCCTGAGTACTGAGCACCCAGCACCCTGAGCACTGAGCACCGAGCACCCTGAGCACTGAGCACCCAGCACCCTGAGGACTGAGCACCCAGCACCCTGAGCACTGAGCACCCTGAGTACTGAGCACTGAGCACCCTGAGTACTGAGCACTGAGCACCCTGAGTACTGAGCAACCAGCACCCTGAGTACTGAGCACCCAGCACCCTGAGCACTGAGCACCGAGCACCCTGAGCACTGAGCACCCAGCACCCTGAGCACTGAGCACCCAGCACCCTGAATAGTGAGCACCCAACGTACTGAGCACCGAGCACCCCGATCACTGAGCACCCAGCTCCCTGAGTACTGAGTACCCAGCACCCCGAGCACTGAGCACCCAGCACCCTGAGCACTGAGCACCCAGCACCATGAGCACTGATCACCCAGCACCCGGAGCACTGAGCACCCAGCACCCTGAGCACTGATCACCCAGCACCCTGAGCACTGAGCACCCAGCACCCTGAGTACTGAGCACCCAGCACCCTGAGTACTGAGCACCCAGCACCCTGAGTACTGAGCTCCGAGCACCCCGAGCACTGAGCACCCAGCGCCCCGAGCACCAAGCACCCTGAACACTGAGCACCCAGCACCCTGAGTACTGAGCACCCAGCACCCTGAGCAATGAGCACCCTGAGTACTGAGCACCCAGCACCTTGAGCACTGAGCACCGAGCACCCTGAATACTGAGCACCCAGCACCCTGAGCACTGAACACACAGCACCCTGAGTACTGAGCACCTCGAGCACTGAGCACCCAGCACCCTGAGTACTGAGCACCGAGCACCCCGAGCACTGAGCACCCAGCACCGTGAGCACTGAGCACCCAGCACCCCGAGACTGAGCACCCAGCACCCTGAGTACTGAGCACCCAGCACCCTGAGCACTGAGCACCCAGCACCCTGAGCACTGAGCACCCAGCACCCTGAGCACTGAGCACCCAGCACCCTGAGTAGTGAGCACCCAACGTACTGAGCACCGAGCACCCCGAGCACTGAGCACCCAGCACCCTGAGTACTGAGCACTGAGCACTCCGCACACCGAGCCCTGAGCACCCAGCATCCTGAGCACTGAGCACCCAGCACCCGAGTACTGAGCACCCAGCACCCTGAGTACTGAGCACCCAGCACCCTGAGTACTGAGCACCCAGCAGCCTGAGCACTGAGCACCCAGCACCCCGAGCACTGAGCACCCAGCACCCTGAGTACTGAGCACCCAGCACCCTGAGCACTGAGCACCCAGCACCCCGAGCACTGAGCACGCAGCACCCTGAGTACTGAGAACCCAGCACCCTGAGCACTGAGCACCCAGCACCCTGAGCACTGAGCACCCAGCACCCTGAGCACTGAGCACCCTTCACCCTGAGTACTGAGCTCCGAGCACCCCGAGCACTGAGCACCCAGCGCCCCGAGCACTGAGCACCCAGGACCCTGAGTACTGAGCACCCAGCACCCTGAGCACTGAGCACCCAGCACCCAACGTACTGAGCACCGAGCACCCCGAGCACTGAGCACCCAGCGCCCCGAGCACTGAGCACCCAGCAACCTGAGCACCGAGCAGCCAGCACTCTGAGCACTGAGCACCCAGCACCCTGAGCACTGAGCACCCAGCACCCTGAGTACTGAGCACTGAGCACCACGAGTACTGAGCACCCAGCACCCTGATCACTGAGCACCCAACACCCTGAGTACTGAGCACCCAATACCCCAAGCACTGAGCACCCTAAGTACTGAGCACCCAGCACCCCAAGCACTGAGCACCCTGAGTATTGAGCACCCAGCAACCTGAGTACTGAGCACCCAGCACCCCGAGCACTGAGCACCCAGCACCCTGAGTACTGAGCACCCAGCACCCTGAGCACTGAGCACCGAGCACCATGAGCACTGAGCACCCAGCACCCCGAGCACTGAGCACCCAGCACCCCGAGAATGAGCACCCAGCACCCCGAGTACTGAGCACCGAGCACCCTGAGCACTGAGTACCCAGCACCCTGTGTACTGAGCACCCAGGACCCTGAGCACTGAGCACCGAGCAACCCAAGTACTGAGCACAAAGCACCCTGAGCACTGAGCACCCAGCACCCTGAGTACTGAGCACCCAGCACCCTGAGTACTGAACACCCAGCACCCTGAGCACTGAGCACTGAGCAATATGATCACTTAGAACTGAGCACCGAGCACCCCGAGAACTGAGCACCCAGCACCCGGAGAACTGAGCACCCAGCGCCCTGAGTACTGAGCACCCAGCACCCTGAGCACTGATCACCCAGCACCCTGAGCACTGAGCACCCAGCACCCTGAGTACTGAGCACCCAGCACCCTGAGTACTGAGCACCCTGCACCCTGAGTACTGAGCTCCGAGCACCCCGAGCACTGAGCACCCAGCGCCCCGAGCACCGAGCACCCTGAGCACTGAGCACCCAGCACCCTGAGCACTGAACACACAGCACCCTGAGTACTGAGCACCTCGAGCACTGAGCACCCAGCACCCTGAGTACTGAGCACCGAGCACCCCGAGCACTGAGCACCCAGCACCGCGAGCACCGTGCACCCAGCACAACGAGACTGAGCACCCAGCACCCTGAGTACTGAGCACCCAGCACCCTGAGCACTGAGCACCCAGCACCCTGAGCACTGAGCACCCAGCACCCTGAGCACTGAGCACCCAGCACCCTGAGTAGTGAGCACCCAACGTACTGAGCACCGAGCACCCAGCACCCTGAGCACTGAGCACCCAGCACCCTGAGTACTGAGCACTGAGCACCCCGCACCCCGAGCACTGAGCACCCAGCACCCTGAGCACTGAGCACCCAGCACCCGAGTACTGAGCACCCAGCACCCTGAGTACTGAGCACCCAGCACCCTGAGTACTGAGCACCCAGCACCCTGAGCACTGAGCACCCAGCACCCCGAGCACTGAGCACCCAGCGCCCCGAGCACTGAGCACCCAGCACCCTGAGTACTGAGCACCCAGCACCCTGAGCACTGAGCACCCAGCACCCAACGTACTGAGAACCGAGCACCCCGAGCACTGAGCACCCAGCACCCTGAGTACTGAGCTCCGAGCACCCCGAGCACTGAGCACCCAGCGCCCCGAGCACTGAGCACCCAGCGCCCCGAGCACTGAGCACCAAGCACCCCGAGCAATGAGCACCCAGCACCCCGAGCACTGAGCACCCAGCACCCCAAGCAATTAGCACCCAGCACCCTGAGTACTGAGCACCCAGCACCCCGAATACTGAGCACCCAGCAACTTGAGCACCGAGCAACCAGCACCCTGAGCACTGAGCACCCAGCACCCTGAGCACTGAGCACCCAGCACCCTGAGTACTGAGCACTGAGCACCACGAGTACTGAGCACCCAGCACCCTGATCACTGAGCACCCAACACCCTGAGTACTGAGCACCCAACACCCCAAGCACTGAGCACCCTAAGTACTGAGCACCCAGCACCCCAAGCACTGAGCACCCTGAGTATTGAGCACCCAGCAACCTGAGTACTGAGCAGCCAGCACCCTGAGTACTGAGCACCCAGCACCCTGAGTACTGAGCACCCAGCACCCCGAGCACTGAGCACCCAGCACCCTGAGCACTGAGCACCGAGCACCATGAGCACTGAGCACCCAGCACCCTGAGGACTGAGCACCCAGCACCCTGAGCACTGAGCACCCAGTGTACTGAGCACTGAGCACCCTGAGGACTGAGCACTGAGCACCCTGAGTACTGAGCAACCAGCACCCTGAGTAATGAGCACCCAGCACCCTGAGCACTGAGCACCGAGCACCCTGAGCACTGAGAACCCAGCACCCTGAGGACTGAGCACCCAGCACCCTGAGCACTGAGCACCCTAAGTACTGAGCACTGAGCACGCTGAGTACTGAGCACTGAGCACCCTGAGTACTGAGCAATCAGCACCCTGAGTACTGAGCACCCAGCACCCTGAGCACTGAGCACACAGCACCCTGAGTAGTGAGCACCCAACGTACTGAGCACCGAACAACCCGATCACTGAGCACCCAGCTCTCTGAGTACTGAGCACCCAGCACCCCGAGCACTGAGCACCCAGCACCCTGAGCACTGAGCACCCAGCACCCTGAGCACTGATCACCCAGCACCCTGAGCACTGAGCACCCAGCACCGTGAGTACTGAGCACCCAGCACCCTGAGTACTGAGCACTCAGCACCCTGAGTACTGACCACCGAGCACCCCGAGCACTGAGCAACCAGCACCCTGAGCACTGAGCACCCTGAGGACTGAGCACCAAGCACCCTGAGCACTGAGGACCCACCACCCTGAGTACTGAGCACCAATCACCCTGAGCACTGAGCACCCAGCACCCCGAGCACTGAGCACCCAGCAACCTGAGTACTGAGCAACCTGAGTACTGAGCACCCAGCACCCTGAGCACTGAGCACCCAGCACCCTGAGTACTGAGCAAACAGCACCCTGAGCACTGAGCACCAAGCACCCTGAGTACTGAGCACCCAGCACCCTGAGCACTGAGCACCCAGCATCCCGAGAATGAGCACACAGCACCCCGAGTACTGAGCACCGAGCACCCTGAGTACTGAGCCCCCAGCACCCTGAGCACTGAGCACTGAGCACCCCGAGTACTGAGCACAAAGCACCCTGAGTACTGAGCACCCAGCACCCTGAGTACTGAGCTCCGAGCACCCCGAGCACTGAGCACCCAGCGCCCCGAGCACCAAGCACCCTGAGCACTGAGCACCCAGCACCCTGAGTACTGAGCACCCAGCACCCTGAGCAATGAGCACCCTGAGTACTTAGCACCCAGCACCTTGAGCACTGAGCACCGAGCACCCTGAATACTGAGCACCCAGCACCCTGAGCACTGAACACACAGCACCCTGAGTACTGAGCACCTCGTGCACTGAGCACCCAGCACCCTGAGTACTGAGCACCTAGCACCGCGAGCACTGAGCAACCAGCACCGCGAGCACTGAGCACCCAGCACCCCGAGACTGAGCACCCAGCACCCTGAGTACTGAACACCCAGCGCCCTGAGCACTGAGCACCCAGCACCCTGAGCACTGAGAACCCAGCACCCTGAGTAGTGAGCACCCAACGTAATGAGCACCGAGCACCCCGAGCACTGAGCACCCAGCACCCTGAGTACTGAGCACCCAGCAGCCTGAGCACTGAGCACTCCGCACCCCGAGCCCTGAGCACCCAGCATCCTGAGCACTGAGCACCCAGCACCCGAGTACTGAGCACCCAGCACCCTGAGTACTGAGCACCCAGCACCCTGAGTACTGAGCATCCAGCAGCCTGAGCACTGAGCACCCAGCACCCCGAGCACTGAGCACCCAGCACCCTGAGTTCTGAGCACCCAGCACCCTGAGCACTGAGCACCCAGCACCCCGAGCACTGAGCACCCAGCACCCTGAGTACTGAGAACCCAGCACCCTGAGCACTGAGCACCCAGCACCCTGAGCACTGAGCACCCAGCACCCTGAGCACTGAGCACCCAGCACCCTGAGTACTGAGCTCCGAGCACCCCGAGCACTGAGCACCCAGCGCCCCGAGCACTGAGCACACAGCACCCTGAGTACTGAGCACCCAGCACCCTGAGCACTGAGCACCCAGCAGCCAACGTACTGAGCTCCGAGCACCCTGAGTACTGAGCACCCAGCACCCTGAGTACTGAGCACCCAGCAGCCTGAGCACTGAGCACCCAGCACCCCGAGCACTGAGCACCCAGCACCCTGAGTACTGAGCACCCAGCACCCTGAGCACTGAGCACCCAGCACCCCGAGCACTGAGCACCCAGCACCCTGAGTACTGAGAACCCAGCACCCTGAGCACTGAGCACCCAGCACCCTGAGCACTGAGCACCCTTCACCCTGAGTACTGAGCTCCGAGCACCCCGAGCACTGAGCACCCAGCGCCCCGAGCACTGAGCACCCAGGACCCTGAGTACTGAGCACCCAGCACCCTGAGCACTGAGCACCCAGCACCCAACGTACTGAGCACCGAGCACCCCGAGCACTGAGCACCCAGCACCCTGAGTACTGAGCTCCGAGCACCCCGAGCACTGAGCACCCAGCGCCCCGAGCACTGAGCACCCAGCGCCCCGAGCACTGAGCACCAAGCACCCCGAGCAATGAGCACCCTGCACCCCGAGCACTGAGCACCCAGCACCCCAAGAGATGAGCACCCAGCACCCTGAGTACTGAGCACCCAGCACCCCGAATACTGAGCACCCAGCAACCTGAGCACCGAGCAACCAGCACCCTGAGCACTGAGCACCCAGCACCCTGAGCACTGAGCACCCAGCACCCTGAGTACTGAGCACTGAGCACCACGAGTACTGAGCACCCAGCACCCTGATCACTGAGCACCCAACACCCTGAGTACTGAGCACCCAACACCCCAAGCACTGAGCACCCTAAGTACTGAGCACCCAGCACCCCAAGCACTGAGCACCCTGAGTATTGAGCACCCAGCAACCTGAGTACTGAGCAGCCAGCACCCTGAGTACTGAGCACACAGCACCCTGAGTACTGAGCACCCAGCACCCCGAGCACTGAGCACCCAGCACCCTGAGTACTGAGCACCCAGCACCCTGAGCACTGAGCACCGAGCACCCTGAGCACTGAGCACCCAGCACCCTGAGGACTGAGCACCCAGCACCCTGAGCACTGAGCACCCTGAGTACTGAGCACTGAGCACCCTGAGTACTGAGCACTGAGCACCCTGAGTACTGAGCACCCAGCACCCTGAGCACTGAGCACCGAGCACCCTGAGCACTGAGCACCCAGCACCCTGAGCACTGAGCACCCAGCACCCTGAGTATTGAGCACCCAACGTACTGAGCACCGAGCACCCCGATCACTGAGCACCCAGCTCCCTGAGTACTGAGCACCCAGCACCATGAGCACTGATCACCCAGCCCCCGGAGCACTGAGCACCCAGCACCCTGAGCACTGATTACCCAGCACCCTGAGCACTGAGCACCCAGCTCCCTGAGTACTGAGCACCCAGCACCATGAGCACTGAGCACCCAGCACCCTGAGCACTGAGCACCCAGCACCCTGAGTATTGAGCACCCAACGTACTGAGCACCGAGCACCCCGAGCACTGAGCACCCAGCACCCTGAGCACTGAGCACCCAGCACCATGAGCACTGATCACCCAGCCCCCGGAGCACTGAGCACCCAGCACCCTGAGCACTGATTACCCAGCACCCTGAGCACTGAGCACCCAGCACCCTGAGTACTGAGCACCCAGCACCCTGAGCAATGAGCACCCTGAGTACTGAGCACCCAGCAGCTTGAGCACTGAGCACCGAGCACCCTGAATACTGAGCACCCAGCACCCTGAGCACTGAACACACAGCACCCTGAGTACTGAGCACCTCGAGCACTGAGCACCCAGCACCCTGAGTACTGAGCACCGAGCACCCCGAGCACTGGGCACCCAGCACCACGAGCAATGAGCACCCAGCACCCCGAGACTGAGCACCCAGCACCCTGAGTACTGAGCTCCCAGCACCCTGAGCACTGAGCACCCAGCACCCTGAGCACTGAGCACCCAGCACCCTGAGCACTGAGCACCCAGCACCCTGAGTAGTGAGCACCCAACGTACTGAGCACCGAGCACCCCGAGCACTGAGCACCCAGCACCCTGAGTACTGAGCACCGAGCACCCTGAGCACTGAGCACCCAGCACCCTGAGTACTGAGCTCCGAGCACCCCAAGCACTGAGCACCCAGCACCCCGAGCACTGAGCACCCAGCACCCGGATTACTGAGCACCCAGCACCCTGAGTACTAAGCACCGAGCACCCTGAGTACTGAGCACCCAGCACCCTGAGCACTGAACACACAGCACCCTGAGTACTGAGCACCTCGCGCACTGAGCACCCTGCACCCTGAGTACTGAGCACCGAGCACCCTGAGCACTGAGCACCCAGCACCCTGAGTACTGAGCACCCAGCACCCTGAGTACTGAGCACTCAGCACCCTGAGTACTGAGCAGCGAGCACCCCGAGCACTGAGCACGCAGCACCCTGAGCACTGAGCACCCTGAGGACTGAGCACCCAGCACCCTGAGCACTGAGCACCCAGCACCCTGAGTACTGAGCACCGATCACCCTGAGCACTGAGCACCCAGCACCCCGGGCACTGAGCACCCAGCACCCTGAGTACTGAGCAACCTGAGTACTGAGCAACCAGCACCCTGAGAACTGAGCACCCACCACCCTGAGTACTGAGCACCCAGCACCCTGAGCACTGAGCACTGAGCACCCAGCACCCTGAGCACTGAGCAACCTGAGTACTGAGCACCGAGCACCCCGAGAACTGAGCACCCAGCACCCGGAGTACTGAGCACCCAGCACCCTGAGTACTGTGCACCCAGCACCCCGAGCACTGAGCACCCAGCACCCTGAGCACTGAGCACCCAGCACCCTGAGTACTGAGCACCCAGCACCCTGAGTACTGAACACCCAGCACCCTGAGCACTGAGCACTGAGCACCCAGATCACTGAGTACTGAGCACCGAGCACCCCGAGAACTGAGCACCCAGCACCCGGAGTACTGAGCACCCAGCATTCTGAGTACTGAGCACCCAGCACCCCGAGCACTGAGCACCCAGCACCCTGAGCACTGAGCACCCAGCACCCTGAGTACTGAGCACTGAGCACCCAGCACACCGAGCACTGAGCACGCAGAACCCTGAGTACTGAGCACTGAGCACCCAGCACCCCGAGCACTGAGCACCAAGCACCCTGAGCACTGAGCACCCAGCACCCTGAGCACTGAGCACCCAGCACCCTGAGTACTGAGCACTGAGCACCCAGCACCCTGAGCACTGAGCACCCAGCACCCTGAGTACTGAGCACTGAGCACCCAGCACCACGAGCACTGAGCACCCAGCACCCTGAGTACTGAGCACTGAGCACCCAGCACCCCGAGCACTGAGCACCCAGCACCCCGAGCACTGAGCACCCAGCACCCTGAGTACTGAGCACTGAGCACCCAGCACCCTGAGCACTGAGCAGCCAGCACCCTGAGTACTGAGCACTGAGAACCCAGAACCCCGAGTACTGAGCACCCAACACCCTGAGTACTGAGCACCCAGCACCCTGAGCACTGTGCACCCAGCACCCCGAGCACTGAGCACCCAGCACCCCGAGCACTGAGCACCCAGCTCCCTGAGTACTGAGCTCCGAGCACCCCGAGCACTGAGCACCCAGCGCCCTGACTACTGAGCACCCAGCACCCTGAGCAATGAGCAACTTGAGTACTGAGCACCCAGCACCTTGAGCACTGAGCACCGAGCACCCCGAGCACTGAGCACCCAGCACCCGGAGTACTGAGCACCCAGCACCCTGAGTACTAAGCACTGAGCACCCTGAGTACTGAGCACCCAGCACCCTGAGCACTGAACACACAGCACCCTGAGTACTGAGCACCTCGAGCACTGAGCACCCAGCACCCTGAGGAATGAGCACCGAGTACCCCGAGCACTGACCACCCAGCAACGTGAGCACTGAGCACCTAGCACCCCGAGCACTGAGCACCCAGCACCCTGAGTACTGAGCACCCAGCACCCTGAGAACTGAGCACCCAGCAACCTGAGCACTGAGTACCCAGCACCCTGAGCACTGAGCACACAGCACCCTGAGCACTGAGCACACAGCACCCTGAGCACTGAGCACCCAGCACCCTGAGTACTGAGCACTGAGCACCCAGCACCCCGAGCACTGAGCACCCAGCACCCTGAGTACTGAGTACCGAGCACCCCGAGCACTGAGCACCCAGCACCCTGAGTACTGAGCTCCGAAAACCCCGAGCACTGAGCACCCTGAGCACTGAGCACCGAGCACCCTGAGCACTGAGTACCCAGCACCCTGAGCACTGAGCACACAGCACCCTGAGCACTGAGCACCCAGCACCCTGAGCACTGAGCACCCAGCACCCTGAGTACTGAGCACTGAGCACCCAGCACCCCGAGCACTGAGCACCCATCACCCGAGTACTGAGCACTGAGCACACTGAGTACTGAGCACCCAGCACCCTGAGCACTGAATACCAAGCACCCTGAGCACTGAGCACCCAGCACCCTGAGCACTGAGCACCCAGCACCCTGAGCACTGAGCACCCAGCACCCTGAGGACTGAGCACTAAGCACCCAGCACCCCGAGCACTGAGCACCCAGCACCCTGAGCAATGAGCACCCAGCACCCGAGTACTGAGCACCCAGCACCCTGAGCACTGAGCACCCAGCACCCTGAGCACTGAGCACACAGCACCCTGAGTACTGAGCACTGAGCACCCAGCACCCTGAGCACTAAGCACCCAGCACCCTGAGCACTGAGCACCCAGCACCCTGAGCACTGAGCACCCAGCACCCTGAACACTGAGCACCCAGCACCCTGAGCACTGAGCACCCAGCACCGTGAGCACTGAGCACCCAGCACCCTGAGCACTGAGCACCGAGCACCCTGAGCACTGAGCACCCAGCGCCCTGACTACTGAGCACCCAGCACCCTGAGCAATGAGCAACTTGAGTACTGAGCACCCAGCACCTTGAGCACTGAGCACCGAGCACCCCGAGCACTGAGCACCCAGCACCAGGAGTACTGAGCACCCAGCACCCTGAGTACTAAGCACTGAGCACCCTGAGTACTGAGCACCCAGCACCCTGAGCACTGAACACACAGCACCCTGAGTACTGAGCAACTCGAGCACTGAGCACCCAGCACCCTGAGGAATGAGCACCTAGCACCCCGAGCACTGAGCACCCAGCACCCTGAGTACTGAGCACCCAGCACCCTGAGAACTGAGCACCCAGCAACCTGAGCACTGAGTATCCAGCACCCTGAGCACTGAGCACACAGCACCCTGAGCACTGAGCACACAGCACCCTGAGCACTGAGCACCCAGCACCCTGAGTACTGAGCACTGAGCACCCAGCACCCCGAGCACTGAGCACCCAGCACCCTGAGTACTGAGTACCGAGCACCCCGAGCACTGAGCACCCAGCACCCCGAGCACTGAGCACCCAGCTCCCTGAGTACTGAGCTCCGAGCACCCCGAGCACTGAGCACCCAGCGGCCTGACTACTGAGCACCCAGCACCCTGAGCAATGAGCAACTTGAGTACTGAGCACCCAGCACCCTGAGTACTGAGCACCCAGCACCCCGAGTACTGAGCACCCAGCACCCTGAGTACTGAGCACCCAGCACCCTGAGCACTGAGTACCCAGCACCCTGAGCACTGAGCACCCAGCACCCTGAGCACTGAGCACCCAGCACCCTGAGCACTGAGCACCCAGCACCCTGAGTACTGAGCACTGAGCACCCAGCACCCCGAGCACTGAGCACCCAGCACCCTGAGTACTGATCACTGAGCACCCAGCACCCCGAGCACTGAGCACCCAGCACCATGAGCACTGAGCACCCAGCACCCTGAGTACTGAGCACTGAGCACCCAGCACACCGAGCACTGAGCACGCAGAACCCTGAGTACTGAGCACTGAGCACCCAGCACCCCGAGCACTGAGCACCAAGCACCCTGAGCACTGAGCACCCAGCACCCTGAGCACTGAGCACCCAGCACCCTGAGCACTGATTACCCAGCACCCTGAGCACTGAGCACCCAGCACCCTGAGTACTGAGCACCCAGCACCCTGAGCAATGAGCACCCTGAGTACTGAGCACCCAGCAGCTTGAGCACTGAGCACCGAGCACCCTGAATACTGAGCACCCAGCACCCTGAGCACTGAACACACAGCACCCTGAGTACTGAGCACCTCGAGCACTGAGCACCCAGCACCCTGAGTACTGAGCACCGAGCACCCCGAGCACTGGGCACCCAGCACCACGAGCAATGAGCACCCAGCACCCCGAGACTGAGCACCCAGCACCCTGAGTACTGAGCTCCCAGCACCCTGAGCACTGAGCACCCAGCACCCTGAGCACTGAGCACCCAGCACCCTGAGCACTGAGCACCCAGCACCCTGAGTAGTGAGCACCCAACGTACTGAGCACCGAGCACCCCGAGCACTGAGCACCCAGCACCCTGAGTACTGAGCACCGAGCACCCTGAGCACTGAGCACCCAGCACCCTGAGTACTGAGCTCCGAGCACCCCAAGCACTGAGCACCCAGCACCCCGAGCACTGAGCACCCAGCACCCGGATTACTGAGCACCCAGCACCCTGAGTACTAAGCACCGAGCACCCTGAGTACTGAGCACCCAGCACCCTGAGCACTGAACACACAGCACCCTGAGTACTGAGCACCTCGCGCACTGAGCACCCTGCACCCTGAGTACTGAGCACCGAGCACCCTGAGCACTGAGCACCCAGCACCCTGAGTACTGAGCACCCAGCACCCTGAGTACTGAGCACTCAGCACCCTGAGTACTGAGCAGCGAGCACCCCGAGCACTGAGCACGCAGCACCCTGAGCACTGAGCACCCTGAGGACTGAGCACCCAGCACCCTGAGCACTGAGCACCCAGCACCCTGAGTACTGAGCACCGATCACCCTGAGCACTGAGCACCCAGCACCCCGGGCACTGAGCACCCAGCACCCTGAGTACTGAGCAACCTGAGTACTGAGCAACCAGCACCCTGAGAACTGAGCACCCACCACCCTGAGTACTGAGCACCCAGCACCCTGAGCACTGAGCACTGAGCACCCAGCACCCTGAGCACTGAGCAACCTGAGTACTGAGCACCGAGCACCCCGAGAACTGAGCACCCAGCACCCGGAGTACTGAGCACCCAGCACCCTGAGTACTGTGCACCCAGCACCCCGAGCACTGAGCACCCAGCACCCTGAGCACTGAGCACCCAGCACCCTGAGTACTGAGCACCCAGCACCCTGAGTACTGAACACCCAGCACCCTGAGCACTGAGCACTGAGCACCCAGATCACTGAGTACTGAGCACCGAGCACCCCGAGAACTGAGCACCCAGCACCCGGAGTACTGAGCACCCAGCATTCTGAGTACTGAGCACCCAGCACCCCGAGCACTGAGCACCCAGCACCCTGAGCACTGAGCACCCAGCACCCTGAGTACTGAGCACTGAGCACCCAGCACACCGAGCACTGAGCACGCAGAACCCTGAGTACTGAGCACTGAGCACCCAGCACCCCGAGCACTGAGCACCAAGCACCCTGAGCACTGAGCACCCAGCACCCTGAGCACTGAGCACCCAGCACCCTGAGTACTGAGCACTGAGCACCCAGCACCCTGAGCACTGAGCACCCAGCACCCTGAGTACTGAGCACTGAGCACCCAGCACCACGAGCACTGAGCACCCAGCACCCTGAGTACTGAGCACTGAGCACCCAGCACCCCGAGCACTGAGCACCCAGCACCCCGAGCACTGAGCACCCAGCACCCTGAGTACTGAGCACTGAGCACCCAGCACCCTGAGCACTGAGCAGCCAGCACCCTGAGTACTGAGCACTGAGAACCCCGAACCCCGAGTACTGAGCACCCAACACCCTGAGTACTGAGCACCCAGCACCCTGAGCACTGTGCACCCAGCACCCCGAGCACTGAGCACCCAGCACCCCGAGCACTGAGCACCCAGCTCCCTGAGTACTGAGCTCCGAGCACCCCGAGCACTGAGCACCCAGCGCCCTGACTACTGAGCACCCAGCACCCTGAGCAATGAGCAACTTGAGTACTGAGCACCCAGCACCTTGAGCACTGAGCACCGAGCACCCCGAGCACTGAGCACCCAGCACCCGGAGTACTGAGCACCCAGCACCCTGAGTACTAAGCACTGAGCACCCTGAGTACTGAGCACCCAGCACCCTGAGCACTGAACACACAGCACCCTGAGTACTGAGCACCTCGAGCACTGAGCACCCAGCACCCTGAGGAATGAGCACCGAGTACCCCGAGCACTGACCACCCAGCAACGTGAGCACTGAGCACCTAGCACCCCGAGCACTGAGCACCCAGCACCCTGAGTACTGAGCACCCAGCACCCTGAGAACTGAGCACCCAGCAACCTGAGCACTGAGTACCCAGCACCCTGAGCACTGAGCACACAGCACCCTGAGCACTGAGCACACAGCACCCTGAGCACTGAGCACCCAGCACCCTGAGTACTGAGCACTGAGCACCCAGCACCCCGAGCACTGAGCACCCAGCACCCTGAGTACTGAGTACCGAGCACCCCGAGCACTGAGCACCCAGCACCCTGAGTACTGAGCTCCGAAAACCCCGAGCACTGAGCACCCTGAGCACTGAGCACCGAGCACCCTGAGCACTGAGTACCCAGCACCCTGAGCACTGAGCACACAGCACCCTGAGCACTGAGCACCCAGCACCCTGAGCACTGAGCACCCAGCACCCTGAGTACTGAGCACTGAGCACCCAGCACCCCGAGCACTGAGCACCCATCACCCGAGTACTGAGCACTGAGCACACTGAGTACTGAGCACCCAGCACCCTGAGCACTGAATACCAAGCACCCTGAGCACTGAGCACCCAGCACCCTGAGCACTGAGCACCCAGCACCCTGAGCACTGAGCACCCAGCACCCTGAGGACTGAGCACTAAGCACCCAGCACCCCGAGCACTGAGCACCCAGCACCCTGAGCAATGAGCACCCAGCACCCGAGTACTGAGCACCCAGCACCCTGAGCACTGAGCACCCAGCACCCTGAGCACTGAGCACACAGCACCCTGAGTACTGAGCACTGAGCACCCAGCACCCTGAGCACTAAGCACCCAGCACCCTGAGCACTGAGCACCCAGCACCCTGAGCACTGAGCACCCAGCACCCTGAACACTGAGCACCCAGCACCCTGAGCACTGAGCACCCAGCACCGTGAGCACTGAGCACCCAGCACCCTGAGCACTGAGCACCGAGCACCCTGAGCACTGAGCACCCAGCGCCCTGACTACTGAGCACCCAGCACCCTGAGCAATGAGCAACTTGAGTACTGAGCACCCAGCACCTTGAGCACTGAGCACCGAGCACCCCGAGCACTGAGCACCCAGCACCAGGAGTACTGAGCACCCAGCACCCTGAGTACTAAGCACTGAGCACCCTGAGTACTGAGCACCCAGCACCCTGAGCACTGAACACACAGCACCCTGAGTACTGAGCAACTCGAGCACTGAGCACCCAGCACCCTGAGGAATGAGCACCTAGCACCCCGAGCACTGAGCACCCAGCACCCTGAGTACTGAGCACCCAGCACCCTGAGAACTGAGCACCCAGCAACCTGAGCACTGAGTATCCAGCACCCTGAGCACTGAGCACACAGCACCCTGAGCACTGAGCACACAGCACCCTGAGCACTGAGCACCCAGCACCCTGAGTACTGAGCACTGAGCACCCAGCACCCCGAGCACTGAGCACCCAGCACCCTGAGTACTGAGTACCGAGCACCCCGAGCACTGAGCACCCAGCACCCCGAGCACTGAGCACCCAGCTCCCTGAGTACTGAGCTCCGAGCACCCCGAGCACTGAGCACCCAGCGGCCTGACTACTGAGCACCCAGCACCCTGAGCAATGAGCAACTTGAGTACTGAGCACCCAGCACCCTGAGTACTGAGCACCCAGCACCCCGAGTACTGAGCACCCAGCACCCTGAGTACTGAGCACCCAGCACCCTGAGCACTGAGTACCCAGCACCCTGAGCACTGAGCACCCAGCACCCTGAGCACTGAGCACCCAGCACCCTGAGCACTGAGCACCCAGCACCCTGAGTACTGAGCACTGAGCACCCAGCACCCCGAGCACTGAGCACCCAGCACCCTGAGTACTGATCACTGAGCACCCAGCACCCCGAGCACTGAGCACCCAGCACCATGAGCACTGAGCACCCAGCACCCTGAGTACTGAGCACTGAGCACCCAGCACACCGAGCACTGAGCACGCAGAACCCTGAGTACTGAGCACTGAGCACCCAGCACCCCGAGCACTGAGCACCAAGCACCCTGAGCACTGAGAACCCAGCACCCTGAGCACTGAGCACCCAGCACCCTGAGTACTGAGCACTGAGCACCCAGCACCCTGAGCACTGAGCACCCAGCACCCTGAGTACTGAGCACTGAGCACCCAGCACCACGAGCACTGAGCACCCAGCACCCTGAGTACTGAGCACTGAGCACCCAGCACCCCGAGCACTGAGCACCCAGCACCCCGAGCACTGAGCACCCAGCACCCTGAGTACTGAGCACTGAGCACCCAGCACCCTGAGCACTGAGCAGCCAGCACCCTGAGTACTGAGCACTGAGAACCCAGAACCCCGAGTACTGAGCACCCAACACCCTGAGTACTGAGCACCCAGCACCCTGAGCACTGTGCACCCAGCACCCCGAGCACTGAGCACCCAGCACCCCGAGCACTGAGCACCCAGCTCCCTGAGTACTGAGCTCCGAGCACCCCGAGCACTGAGCACCCAGCGCCCTGACTACTGAGCACCCAGCACCCTGAGCAATGAGCAACTTGAGTACTGAGCACCCAGCACCTTGAGCACTGAGCACCGAGCACCCCGAGCACTGAGCACCCAGCACCCGGAGTACTGAGCACCCAGCACCCTGAGTACTAAGCACTGAGCACCCTGAGTACTGAGCACCCAGCACCCTGAGCACTGAACACACAGCACCCTGAGTACTGAGCACCTCGAGCACTGAGCACCCAGCACCCTGAGGAATGAGCACCGAGTACCCCGAGCACTGACCACCCAGCAACGTGAGCACTGAGCACCTAGCACCCCGAGCACTGAGCACCCAGCACCCTGAGTACTGAGCACCCAGCACCCTGAGAACTGAGCACCCAGCAACCTGAGCACTGAGTACCCAGCACCCTGAGCACTGAGCACACAGCACCCTGAGCACTGAGCACACAGCACCCTGAGCACTGAGCACCCAGCACCCTGAGTACTGAGCACTGAGCACCCAGCACCCCGAGCACTGAGCACCCCGCACCCTGAGTACTGAGTACCGAGCACCCCGAGCACTGAGCACCCAGCACCCTGAGTACTGAGCTCCGAAAACCCCGAGCACTGAGCACCCTGAGCACTGAGCACCGAGCACCCTGAGCACTGAGTACCCAGCACCCTGAGCACTGAGCACACAGCACCCTGAGCACTGAGCACCCAGCACCCTGAGCACTGAGCACCCAGCACCCTGAGTACTGAGCACTGAGCACCCAGCACCCCGAGCACTGAGCACCCATCACCCGAGTACTGAGCACTGAGCACACTGAGTACTGAGCACCCAGCACCCTGAGCACTGAATACCAAGCACCCTGAGCACTGAGCACCCAGCACCCTGAGCACTGAGCACCCAGCACCCTGAGCACTGAGCACCCAGCACCCTGAGGACTGAGCACTAAGCACCCAGCACCCCGAGCACTGAGCACCCAGCACCCTGAGCAATGAGCACCCAGCACCCGAGTACTGAGCACCCAGCACCCTGAGCACTGAGCACCCAGCACCCTGAGCACTGAGCACACAGCACCCTGAGTACTGAGCACTGAGCACCCAGCACCCTGAGCACTAAGCACCCAGCACCCTGAGCACTGAGCACCCAGCACCCTGAGCACTGAGCACCCAGCACCCTGAACACTGAGCACCCAGCACCCTGAGCACTGAGCACCCAGCACCGTGAGCACTGAGCACCCAGCACCCTGAGCACTGAGCACCGAGCACCCTGAGCACTGAGCACCCAGCGCCCTGACTACTGAGCACCCAGCACCCTGAGCAATGAGCAACTTGAGTACTGAGCACCCAGCACCTTGAGCACTGAGCACCGAGCACCCCGAGCACTGAGCACCCAGCACCCGGAGTACTGAGCACCCAGCACCCTGAGTACTAAGCACTGAGCACCCTGAGTACTGAGCACCCAGCACCCTGAGCACTGAACACACAGCACCCTGAGTACTGAGCAACTCGAGCACTGAGCACCCAGCACCCTGAGGAATGAGCACCGAGTACCCCGAGCACTGACCACCCAGCAACGTGAGCACTGAGCACCTAGCACCCCGAGCACTGAGCACCCAGCACCCTGAGTACTGAGCACCCAGCACCCTGAGAACTGAGCACCCAGCAACCTGAGCACTGAGTATCCAGCACCCTGAGCACTGAGCACACAGCACCCTGAGCACTGAGCACACAGCACCCTGAGCACTGAGCACCCAGCACCCTGAGTACTGAGCACTGAGCACCCAGCACCCCGAGCACTGAGCACCCAGCACCCTGAGTACTGAGTACCGAGCACCCCGAGCACTGAGCACCCAGCACCCCGAGCACTGAGCACCCAGCTCCCTGAGTACTGAGCTCGGAGCACCCCGAGCACTGAGCACCCAGCGGCCTGACTACTGAGCACCCAGCACCCTGAGCAATGAGCAACTTGAGTACTGAGCACCCAGCACCCTGAGTACTGAGCACCCAGCACCCCGAGTACTGAGCACCCAGCACCCTGAGTACTGAGCACCCAGCACCCTGAGCACTGAGTACCCAGCACCCTGAGCACTGAGCACCCAGCACCCTGAGCACTGAGCACCCAGCACCCTGAGCACTGAGCACCCAGCACCCTGAGTACTGAGCACTGAGCACCCAGCACCCCGAGCACTGAGCACCCAGCACCCTGAGTACTGATCACTGAGCACCCAGCACCCCGAGCACTGAGCACCCAGCACCATGAGCACTGAGCACCCAGCACCCGAGTACTGAGCACCCAGCACCCTGAGTACTGAGCACCCAGCACCCTGAGTACTGAGCACCCAGCACCCCGAGTACTGAGCACCCAGCACCCTGAGTACTGAGCACTCAGCACCTTGAGCACTGAGCACCCAGCACCCCGAGCACTGAGCACCCAGCACCCTGAGTACTGAGCACCCAGCACCCTGAGCACTGAGCACCCAGCACCCTGAGCACTGAGCACCCAGCACCCTGAGCACTGAGCACCCAGCACCCTGAGTAGTGAGCACCCAACGGACTGAGCACCGATCACCCCGAGCACTGAACATCCAGCACCCTGAGTACTGAGCACCGAGCACCCTGAGCACTGAGCACCCAGCACCCTGAGTACTGAGCTCCGAGCACCCCGAGCACTGAGCACCCAGCACCCCGAGCACCGAGCACCCTGAGCACTGAGCACCCAGAACCCTGAGTACTGAGCACCCTGCATCCTGAGCAATGAGCACCCTGAGTACTGAGCACCCAGCACCCTGAGCACTGAGCACCCAGCACCCTGAGTACTGAGCACCCAGATCCCTGAGCACTGAGCACCCAGCACCCTGAGCACTGAGCACCCAGCACCCTGAGCACTGAGCACCCAGCACCCTGAGTAGTGAGCACCCAACGTACTGAGCACCGAGCACCCCGAGCACTGAGCACCCAGCACCCTGAGTACTGAGCACCGAGCACCCTGAGCACTGAGCACCCAGCACCCTGAGTACTGAGCTCCGAGCACCCCAAGCACTGAGCACCCAGCACCCCGAGCACTGAGCACCCAGCACCCGGATTACTGAGCACCCAGCACCCTGAGTACTAAGCACCGAGCACGCTGAGTACTGAGCACCCAGCACCCTGAGCACTGAACACACAGCACCCTGAGTACTGAGCACCTCGCGCACTGAGCACCCAGCACGCTGAGTACTGAGCACCGAGCACCCTGAGCACTGAGCACCCAGCACCCTGAGTACTGAGCACCCAGCACCCTGAGTACTGAGCACTCAGCACCCTGAGTACTGAGCAGCGAGCACCCCGAGCACTGAGCACGCAGCACCCTGAGCACTGAGCATCCTGAGGACTGAGCACCCAGCACCCTGAGCACTGAGCACCCAGCACCCTGAGTACTGAGCACCGATCACCCTGAGCACTGAGCACCCAGCACCCCGGGCACTGAGCACCCAGCACCCTGAGTACTGAGCAACCTGAGTACTGAGCAACCAGCACCCTGAGAACTGAGCACCCAGCACCCTGAGTACTGAGCACCCAGCACCCTGAGCACTGAGCACTGAGCACTGAGCACCCAGCACCCTGAGCACTGAGCAACCTGAGTACTGAGCACCGAGCACCCCGAGAACTGAGCACCCAGCACCCGGAGTACTGAGCACCCAGCACCCTGAGTACTGAGCACCCAGCACCCCGAGCACTGAGCACCCAGCACCCTGAGCACTGAGCACCCAGCACCCTGAGTACTGAGCACCCAGCACCCTGAGTACTGAACACCCAGCACCCTGAGCACTGAGCACTGAGCACCCAGATCACTGAGTACTGAGCACCGAGCACCCCGAGAACTGAGCACCCAGCACCCGGAGTACTGAGCACCCAGCATTCTGAGTACTGAGCACCCAGCACCCCGAGCACTGAGCACCCAGCACCCTGAGCACTGAGCACCCAGCACCCTGAGTACTGAGCACTGAGCACCCAGCACACCGAGCACTGAGCACGCAGAACCCTGAGTACTGAGCACTGAGCACCCAGCACCCCGAGCACTGAGCACCCAGCACCCTGAGCACTGAGCACCCAGCACCCTGAGCACTGAGCACCCAGCACCCTGAGTACTGAGCACTGAGCACCCAGCACCCTGAGCACTGAGCACCCAGCACCCTGAGTACTGAGCACTGAGCACCCAGCACCACGAGCACTGAGCACCCAGCACCCTGAGTACTGAGCACTGAGCACCCAGCACCCCGAGCACTGAGCACCCAGCACCCCGAGCACTGAGCACCCAGCACCCTGAGTACTGAGCACTGAGCACCCAGCACCCTGAGCACTGAGCAGCCAGCACCCTGAGTACTGAGCACTGAGAACCCAGAACCCCGAGTACTGAGCACCCAACACCCTGAGTACTGAGCACCCAGCACCCTGAGCACTGAGCACCCAGCACCCCGAGCACTGAGCACCCAGCACCCCGAGCACTGAGCACCCAGCTCCCTGAGTACTGAGCTCCGAGCACCCCGAGCACTGAGCACCCAGCGCCATGACTACTGAGCACCCAGCACCCTGAGCAATGAGCAACTTGAGTACTGAGCACCCAGCACCTTGAGCACTGAGCACCGAGCACCCCGAGCACTGAGCACCCAGCACCCGGAGTACTGAGCACCCAGCACCCTGAGTACTAAGCACTGAGCACCCTGAGTACTGAGCACCCAGCACCCTGAGCACTGAACACACAGCACCCTGAGTACTGAGCACCTCGAGCACTGAGCACCCAGCACCCTGAGGAATGAGCACCGAGTACCCCGAGCACTGACCACCCAGCAACGTGAGCACTGAGCACCTAGCACCCCGAGCACTGAGCACCCAGCACCCTGAGTACTGAGCACCCAGCACCCTGAGAACTGAGCACCCAGCAACCTGAGAACTGAGTACCCAGCACCCTGAGCACTGAGCACACAGCACCCTGAGCACTGAGCACACAGCACCCTGAGCACTGAGCACCCAGCACCCTGAGTACTGAGCACTGAGCACCCAGCACCCCGAGCACTGAGCACCCAGCACCCTGAGTACTGAGTACCGAGCACCCCGAGCACTGAGCACCCAGCACCCTGAGTACTGAGCTCCGAGCACCCCGAGCACTGAGCACCCTGAGCACTGAGCACCGAGCACCCTGAGCACTGAGTACCCAGCACCCTGAGCACTGAGCACACAGCACCCTGAGCACTGAGCACCCAGCACCCTGAGCACTGAGCACCCAGCACCCTGAGTACTGAGCACTGAGCACCCAGCACCCCGAGCACTGAGCACCCATCACCCCGAGTACTGAGCACTGAGCACACTGAGTACTGAGCACCCAGCACCCTGAGCACTGAATACCAAGCACCCTGAGCACTGAGCACCCAGCACCCTGAGCACTGAGCACCCAGCACCCTGAGCACTGAGCACCCAGCACCCTGAGGACTGAGCACTAAGCACCCAGCACCCCGAGCACTGAGCACCCAGCACCCTGAGCAATGAGCACCCAGCACCCGAGTACTGAGCACCCAGCACCCTGAGTACTGAGCACCCAGCACCCTGAGCACTGAGCACCCAGCACCCTGAGTACTGAGCACCCAGATCCCTGAGCACTGAGCACCCAGCACCCTGAGCACTGAGCACCCAGCACCCTGAGCACTGAGCACCCAGCACCCTGAGTAGTGAGCACCCAACGTACTGAGCACCGAGCACCCCGAGCACTGAGCACCCAGCACCCTGAGTACTGAGCACCGAGCACCCTGAGCACTGAGCACCCAGCACCCTGAGTACTGAGCTCCGAGCACCCCAAGCACTGAGCACCCAGCACCCCGAGCACTGAGCACCCAGCACCCGGATTACTGAGCACCCAGCACCCTGAGTACTAAGCACCGAGCACCCTGAGTACTGAGCACCCAGCACCCTGAGCACTGAACACACAGCACCCTGAGTACTGAGCACCTCGCGCACTGAGCACCCAGCACCCTGAGTACTGAGCACCGAGCACCCTGAGCACTGAGCACCCAGCACCCTGAGTATTGAGCACCGAGCACCCCGAGCACTGAGCACCCAGCACCCTGAGTACTGAGCACCGAGCACCCTGAGCACTGAGCACCCAGCACCCTGAGTACTGAGCACCCAGCACCGCGAGCACTGAGCACATAGCACCCCGAGCACTGAGCACCCAGCACCCTGAGTACTGAGCACCCAGCACCCTGAGTACTGAACACCCAGCACCCTGAGCACTGAGTACCCAGCACCCTGAGCACTGAGCACCCAGCACACTGAGCACTGAGCACACAGCACCCTGAGCACTGAGCACCCAGCACCCTGAGTACTGAGCACTGAGCACCCAGCACCCCGAGCACTGAGCACCCAGCACCCCGAGCACTGAGCACCCAGCACCCTGAGTACTGAGCACTGAGCACCCAGCACCCTGAGCACTGAGCAGCCAGCACCCTGAGTACTGAGCACTGAGAACCCAGAACCCCGAGTACTGAGCACCCAACACCCTGAGTACTGAGCACCCAGCACCCTGAGCACTGAGCACCCAGCACCCCGAGCACTGAGCACCCAGCACCCCGAGCACTGAGCACCCAGCTCCCTGAGTACTGAGCTCCGAGCACCCCGAGCACTGAGCACCCAGCGCCCTGACTACTGAGCACCCAGCACCCTGAGCAATGAGCAACTTGAGTACTGAGCACCCAGCACCTTGAGCACTGAGCACCGAGCACCCCGAGCACTGAGCACCCAGCACCCGGAGTACTGAGCACCCAGCACCCTGAGTACTAAGCACTGAGCACCCTGAGTACTGAGCACCCAGCACCCTGAGCACTGAACACACAGCACCCTGAGTACTGAGCACCTCGAGCACTGAGCACCCAGCACCCTGAGGAATGAGCACCGAGTACCCCGAGCACTGACCACCCAGCAACGTGAGCACTGAGCACCTAGCACCCCGAGCACTGAGCACCCAGCACCCTGAGTACTGAGCACCCAGCACCCTGAGAACTGAGCACCCAGCAACCTGAGAACTGAGTACCCAGCACCCTGAGCACTGAGCACACAGCACCCTGAGCACTGAGCACACAGCACCCTGAGCACTGAGCACCCAGCACCCTGAGTACTGAGCACTGAGCACCCAGCACCCCGAGCACTGAGCACCCAGCACCCTGAGTACTGAGTACCGAGCACCCCGAGCACTGAGCACCCAGCACCCTGAGTACTGAGCTCCGAGCACCCCGAGCACTGAGCACCCTGAGCACTGAGCACCGAGCACCCTGAGCACTGAGTACCCAGCACCCTGAGCACTGAGCACACAGCACCCTGAGCACTGAGCACCCAGCACCCTGAGCACTGAGCACCCAGCACCCTGAGTACTGAGCACTGAGCACCCAGCACCCCGAGCACTGAGCACCCATCACCCCGAGTACTGAGCACTGAGCACACTGAGTACTGAGCACCCAGCACCCTGAGCACTGAATACCAAGCACCCTGAGCACTGAGCACCCAGCACCCTGAGCACTGAGCACCCAGCACCCTGAGCACTGAGCACCCAGCACCCTGAGGACTGAGCACTAAGCACCCAGCACCCCGAGCACTGAGCACCCAGCACCCTGAGCAATGAGCACCCAGCACCCGAGTACTGAGCACCCAGCACCCTGAGTACTGAGCACCCAGCACCCTGAGCACTGAGCACCCAGCACCCTGAGTACTGAGCACCCAGATCCCTGAGCACTGAGCACCCAGCACCCTGAGCACTGAGCACCCAGCACCCTGAGCACTGAGCACCCAGCACCCTGAGTAGTGAGCACCCAACGTACTGAGCACCGAGCACCCCGAGCACTGAGCACCCAGCACCCTGAGTACTGAGCACCGAGCACCCTGAGCACTGAGCACCCAGCACCCTGAGTACTGAGCTCCGAGCACCCCAAGCACTGAGCACCCAGCACCCCGAGCACTGAGCACCCAGCACCCGGATTACTGAGCACCCAGCACCCTGAGTACTAAGCACCGAGCACCCTGAGTACTGAGCACCCAGCACCCTGAGCACTGAACACACAGCACCCTGAGTACTGAGCACCTCGCGCACTGAGCACCCAGCACCCTGAGTACTGAGCACCGAGCACCCTGAGCACTGAGCACCCAGCACCCTGAGTACTGAGCACCCAGCACCGCGAGCAATGAGCACATAGCACCCCGAGCACTGAGCACCCAGCACCCTGAGTACTGAGCACCCAGCTCCCTGAGTACTGAGCACCCAGCACCCTGAGCACTGAGTACCCAGCACCCTGAGCACTGAGCACCCAGCACCCTGAGCACTGAGCACACAGCACCATGAGCACTGAGCACCCAGCACCCTGAGTACTGAGCACTGAGCACCCAGCACCCCGAGCACTGAGCACCCAGCACCTTGAGTACTGAGCACCGAGCACCCCGAGCACTGAGCACCCAGCACCCTGAGTACTGAGCTCCGAGCACCCCGAGCACTGAGCACCCTGAGCACTGAGCACCGAGCACCCTGAGCACTGAGCACCCAGCACCCTGAGTACTGAGGACCCAGCACCCTGAGCAATAAGCACCCTGAGTACTGAGCAGCCAGCACCTTGAGCACTGAGCACCGAGCACCCCGAGCACTGAGCACCCAGCACCCGGAGTACTGAGCACCCAGCACCCTGAGTATTAAGCACCGAGCACCCTGAGTACTGAGCACCCAGCACCCTGAGCACAGAACACACAGCACCCTGAGTACTGAGCACCTCGAGCACTGAGCACCCTGCACCCTGAGTACTGAGCACCGAGCACCCCGAGCACTGAGCACCCAGCACTGCGAGCACTGAGCACCCAGCACCCTGAGTACTGAGCACCCAGCACCCTGAGTACTGAGCACCCAGCACCCTGAGTACTGAGCACCCCGCACCCTGAGTACTGAGCTCCGAGCACCCCGAGCACTGAGCACCCAGCACCCCGAGCACCGAGCACCCTGAGCACTGAGCACCCAGAACCCTGAGTACTGAGCACCCTGCACCCTGAGCAATGAGCACCCTGAGTACTGAGCACCCAGCACCTTGAGCACTGAGCACCAAGCACCCCGAGCACTGAGCACCCAGCACCCGGAGTACTGATCACCCAGCACCCTGAGTACTAAGCACCGAGCACACTGAGTACTGAGCACCAAGCACCCTGAGCACTGAACACACAGCACCCTGAGTACTGAGCACCTCGAGCAATGAGCACCCAGCACCCTGAGTACTGAGCACCGAGCACCCCGAGCACTGAGCACCCAGCACCGCGAGCACTGAGCACATAGCACCCCGAGCACTGATCACCCAGCACCCTGAGTACTGAGCACCCAGCACCCTGAGTACTGAGCACCCAGAACCCTGAGCACTGAGTACCCAGCACCCTGAGCACTGAGCACCCAGCACCCTGAGCACTGAGCACACAGCACCCTGAGCACTGAGCACCCAGCACCCTGAGTACTGAGCACTGAGCACCCAGCACCCCGAGCACTGAGCACCCAGCACCCTGAGTACTGAGCACCGAGCACCCCGAGCACTGAGCACCCAGCACCCTGAGTACTGAGCTCCGAGCACCCCGAGCACTCAGCACCCTGAGCACTGAGCACCGAGCACCCTGAGCACTGAGTACCCAGCACCCTGAGCACTGAGCACACAGCACCCTGAGCACTGAGCACCCAGCACCCTGAGCACTGAGCACCCAGCACCCTGAGTACTGAGCACTGAGCACACAGCACCCCGAGCAATGAGCACCCAGCACCCCGAGTACTGAGCACTGAGCACCCTGAGTACTGAGCACCCAGCACCCTGAGGACTGAGTACCAAGCACCCTGAGCACTGAGCACCCAGCACCCTGAGCACTGAGCACCCAGCACCCTGAGCACTGAGCACCCAGCACCCTGAGTACTGAGCACTAAGCACCCAGCACCCCGAACACTGGGCACCCAGCACCCTGAGCAATGAGCACCCAGCACCCGAGTACTGAGCACCCAGCACCCTGAGTACTGAGCACCCAGCACCCTGAGTACTGAGCACTCAGCACCTCGAGTACTGAGCACCCAGCACCGTCAGTACTGAGCACCCAGCACCCTGAGCACTGAGCACCCAGCACACTGAGCACTGAGCACCCAGCACCCTGAGTACTGAGCACCCAGCACCCTGAGCACTGAGCACCCAGCAACCTGAGCACTGAGCACCCAGCACCCTGAGCACTGAGCACCCAGCACCCTGAGTAGTGAGCACCCAACGTACTGAGCACCGAGCACCCCGAGCACTGAGCACCCAGCACCCTGAGTACTGAGCACCGAGCACCCTGAGCACTGAGCACCCAGCACCCTGAGTACTGAGCTCCGAGCACCCCAAGCACTGAGCACCCAGCACCCCGAGCACCGAGCACCCTGAGCACTGAGCACCCAGCACCCTGAGTACTGAGCACCCAGCACACTGAGCAATGAGCACCCTGAGTACTGAGCACCCAGCACCTTGAGCACTGAGCACCGAGCACCCCGAGCACTGAGCACCCAGCACCCGGAGTACTGAGCACCCAGCACCCTGAGTAATAAGCACCGAGCACCCTGAGTACTGAGCACCCAGCACCCTGAGCACTGAACACACAGCACCCTGAGTACTGAACACACAGCACCCTGAGTACTGAGCACCTCGAGCAGTGAGCACCCAGCACCCTGAGTATTGAGCACCGAGCACCCCGAGCACTGAGCACCCAGCACCCTGAGTACTGAGCACCGAGCACCCTGAGCACTGAGCACCCAGCACCCTGAGTACTGAGCACCCAGCACCGCGAGCACTGAGCACATAGCTCCCCGAGCACTGAGCACCCAGCACCCTGAGTACTGAGCACCCAGCACCCTGAGTACTGAACACCCAGCACCCTGAGCACTGAGTACCCAGCACCCTGAGCACTGAGCACCCAGCACCCTGAGCACTGAGCACACAGCACCCTGAGCACTGAGCACCCAGCACCCTGAGTACTGAGCACTGAGCACCCAGCACCCCGAGCACTGAGCACCCAGCACCTTGAGTACTGAGCACCGAGCACCCCGAGCACTGAGCACCCAGCACCCTGAGTACTGAGCTCCGAGCACCCCGAGCACTGAGCACCCTGAGCACTGAGCACCGAGCACCCTGAGCACTGAGCACCCAGCAACCTGAGTACTGAGCACCCAGCACCCTGAGCAATAAGCACCCTGAGTACTGAGCACCCAGCATCTTGAGCACTGAGCACCGAGCACCCCGAGCACTGAGCACCCAGCACCTGGAGTACTGAGCACCCAGCACCCTGAGTACTATGCACCGAGCCTCCTGAGTACTGAGCACCCAGCAACCTGAGCACTGAACACAGAGCACCCTGAGTACTGAGCACCTCGAGCACTGAGCACCCTGCACCCTGAGTACTGAGCACCGAGCACCCCGAGCACTGAGCACCCAGCACTGCGAGCACTGAGCACCCAGCACCCGGAGCACTGAGCACCCAGCACCCTGAGTACTGAGCACCCAGCACCCTGAGTACTGAGTACCCAGCACCCTGAGCACTGAGCACCCAGCACCCTGAGCACTGAGCACACAGCACTCTGAGCACTGAGCACCCAGCACCCTGAGTACTGAGCACTGAGCACCCAGCACCCTGAGCACTGAGCATCCAGCACCCTGAGTACTGAGCACTGAGCACCCAGCACCCCGAGCACTGAGCACAAAGCACCCTGAGCACTGAGCACCCAGCACCCGAGTACTGAGCACCCAGCACCCTGAGTACTGAGCACCCTGCACCCTGAGTACTGAGCACCCAGCACCCCGAGTACTGAGCACCCAGCACCCTGAGTACTGAGCACCCAGCACCCTGAGCACTGAGCACATAGCACCCCGAGCACTGAGCACCCAGCACCCTGAGTACTGAGCACCCAGCACCCTGAGCACTGAGCACCCAGCACCCTGAGCACTGAGCACCTAGCACCCTGAGCACTGAGCACCCAGCACCCTGAGTAGTGAGCACCCAACGTACTGAGCACCGAGCACCCCGAGCACTGAGCACCCAGCACCCTGAGCACTGAGCACCCAGCACCCGAGTACTGAGCACCCAGCACCCTGAGTACTGAGCACCCAGCACCCTGAGTACTGAGCACAAAGCACCCCGAGTACTGAGCACCCATCACCCTGAGTACTGAGCACCCAGCACCCTGAGCACTGAGCACCCAGCACCCTGAGCACTGAGCACCCAGCACCCTGAGTACTGAGCACCCAGCACCCTGAGCAATAAGCACCCTGAGTACTGAGCACCCAGCACCTTGAGCACTGAGCACCGAGCACCCCGAGCACTGAGCACCCAGCACCCGGAGTACTGAGCACCCAGCACCATGAGTACTAAGCACCGAGCCTCCTGAGTACTGAGCACCCAGCACCCTGAGCACTGAACACAGAGCACACTGAGTACTGAGCACCTCGAGCA
Organism: Microtus oregoni; assembly: GCF_018167655.1. Lineage (NCBI taxonomy): Eukaryota > Metazoa > Chordata > Mammalia > Rodentia > Cricetidae > Microtus > Microtus oregoni. Next base: position 817,300 of record NW_024544813.1, read on the forward strand.
CTGAGCACCCTGCACCCTGAGTACTGAGCACCGAGCACCCCGAGCACTGAGCACCCAGCACTGCGAGCACTGAGCACCCAGCACCCGGAGCACTGAGCACCCAGCACCCTGAGTACTGAGCACCCAGCACCCTGAGTACTGAGTACCCAGCACCCTGAGCACTGAGCACCCAGCACCCTGAGCACTGAGCACACAGCACTCTGAGCACTGAGCACCCAGCACCCTGAGTACTGAGCACTGAGCACCCAGCACCCTGAGCACTGAGCATCCAGCACCCTGAGTACTGAGCACTGAGCACCCAGCACCCCGAGCACTGAGCACCCAGCACCCTGAGCACTGAGCACCCAGCACCCGAGTACTGAGCACCCAGCACCCTGAGTACTGAGCACCCTGCACCCTGAGTACTGAGCACCTAGCACCCCGAGTACTGAGCACCCAGCACCCTGAGTACTGAGCACCCAGCACCCTGAGCACTGAGCACATAGCACCCCGAGCACTGAGCACCCAGCACACTGAGTACTGAGCACCCAGCACCCTGAGCACTGAGCACCCAGCACCCTGAGCACTGAGCACCCAGCACCCTGAGCACTGAGCACCCAGCACCCTGAGTAGTGAGCACCCAACGTACTGAGCACCGAGCACCCCGAGCACTGAGCACCCAGCACCCTGAGCACTGAGCACCCAGCACCCGAGTACTGAGCACCCAGCACCCTGAGTACTGAGCACCCAGCACCCTGAGTACTGAGCACAAAGCACCCCGAGTACTGAGCACCCAGCACCCTGAGTACTGAGCACCCAGCACCCTGAGCACTGAGCACCCAGCACCCCGAGAACTGAGCACCCAGCACCCTGAGTACTGAGCACCCAGCGCCCCGAGCACTGAGCACCCAGCACCCTGAGCACTGAGCACCCAGCACCCTGAGTACTGAGCATCCAGCACCCCGAGTACTGAACACCCAGCACCCTGAGCACTGAGCACTGAGCACCCTGAGCACTGAGTACTGAGCACTGAGCACCCTGAGCACTGAGCACCCAGCACCCCGAGTACTGGGCACCCAGCACCCCGAGCACTGGTCACCCAGTGCCCCGAGCACTGAGCACATACCACCCCGAGCACTGAGCACTGAGCACCCTGAGCACTGAGCACCCAGCACCCCGAGTACTGAGCAGTGAGCACCCAGAGCACTGAGCACCCAGCACCCTGAGCAATGAGCACCCTGAGTACTGAGCACCCAGCACCTTGAGCACTGAGCACCGAGCACCCTGAGCACTGAGCACCCAGCATCCGGAGTACTGAGCACCCAGCACCCTGAGTACTCAGCACCGAGCACCCTGAGTACTGAGCACCCAGCACCCTGAGCACTGAACACACAGCACCCTGAGTACTGAGCACCTCGAGCACTGAGCACCCAGCACCCTGAGTACTGAGCACCGAGCACCCTGAGCACTGAGCACCCAGCACCCTGAGTACTGAGCACCCAGCACCGCGAGCACTGAGCACATAGCACCCCGAGCACTGAGCACCCAGCACCCTGAGTACTGAGCACCCAGCACCCTGAGCACTGAGCACCCAGCACCCTGAGCACTGAGTACCCAGCACCCTGAGCACTGAGCACCCAGCACCCTGAGCACTGAGCACACAGCACCCTGAGCACTGAGCACCCAGCACCCTGAGTACTGAGCACTGAGCACCCAGCACCCCGAGCACTGAGCACCCAGCACCTTGAGTACTGAGCACTGAGCACCCTGAGCACTGAGCACCCAGCACCCCGAGTACTGGGCACCCAGCACCCCGAGCACTGGTCACCCAGCGCCCCGAGCACTGAGCACATACCACCCCGAGCACTGAGCACTGAGCACCCTGAGCACTGAGCACCCAGCACCCCGAGTACTGAGCAGTGAGCACCCAGAGCACTGAGCACCCAGCACCCTGAGCAATGAGCACCCTGAGTACTGAGCACCCAGCACCTTGAGCACTGAGCACCGAGCACCCTGAGCACTGAGCACCCAGCATCCGGAGTACTGAGCACCCAGCACCCTGAGTACTCAGCACCGAGCACCCTGAGTACTGAGCACCCAGCACCCTGAGCACTGAACACACAGCACCCTGAGTACTGAGCACCTCGAGCACTGAGCACCCAGCACCCTGAGTACTGAGCACCGAGCACCCTGAGCACTGAGCACCCAGCACCCTGAGTACTGAGCACCCAGCACCCTGAGTACTGAGCACCCAGCACCCTGAGCAATAAGCACCCTGAGTACTGAGCACCCAGCACCTTGAGCACTGAGCACCGAGCACCCCGAGCACTGAGCACCCAGCACCCGGAGTACTGAGCACCCAGCACCCTGAGTACTGAGCACCGAGCACCCCGAGCACTGAGCACCCAGCACCGCGAGCACTGAGCACCCAGCACCCCGAGCACTGAGCACCCAGCACCCTGAGTACTGAGCACTGAGAACCCAGCACCCCGAGTACTGAGCACCCAGCACCCTGAGCACTGAGTACTGAGCACCCAGCACCCTGAGCACTGAGCACCCAGCACCCTGAGAACTGAGCACTGAGAACACAGCACCCCGAGTACTGAGCACCCAGCACCCTGAGCACTGAGCACCCAGCACCCTGAGCACTGATCACCCAGCACCCTGAGCACAGAGCACCCAGCACCGTGAGTACTGAGCACCCAGCACCCTGAGTACTGAGCACTCAGCACCCTGAGTACTGAGCACCGAGCACCCCGAGCACTGAGCACCCAGCACTCTGAGCACTGAGCACCCTGAGGACTGAGCACCCAGCACCCTGAGCACTGAGCACCCAGCACCGTGAGAACTGAGCACCGATCACCCTGAGCACTGAGCACCCAGCACCCCGAGCACTGAGCACCCAGCACCCTGAGTACTGAGCAACCTGAGTACTGAGCACCCAGCACCCTGAGCACTGAGCACCCAGCACCCTGAGTACTGAGCACCCAGCACCCTGAGCACTGAGCACCCAGCACCCTGAGTACTGAGCAACCTGAGTACTGAGCACCCAGCACCCCGAGCACTGTGCACCCAGCACCCTGAGTACTGAGCAACCTGAGTACTGAGCACCCAGCACCCTGAGCACTGAGCACCCAGCACCCTGAGCACTGAGCACCCAGCACCCTGAGTACTGAGCACCCAGCACCCTGAGCACTGAGCACCCAGCACCCCGAGAATGAGCACCCAGCACCCCGAGTACTGAGCACCGAGCACCCTGAGCACTGAGTACCCAGCACCCTGAGTACTGAGCACCCAGCACCCTGAGCACTGAGCACCGAGCACCCCGAGTACTGAGCACAAAGCACCCTGAGTACTGAGCACCCAGCACCCTGAGTACTGAGCACCCAGCACCCTGAGTACTGAACACCCAGCACCCTGAGCACTGAGCACTGAGCACCCAGCACCCTGAGTACTGAGCACCCAACACCCTGACTACTGAGCACCCAGCACCCTGAGTACTGAGCTCCGAGCACCCCGAGCACTGAGCACTCAGCGCCCCGAGCACCGAGCACCCTGAGCACTGAGCACCCAGCACCCTGAGTACTGAGCACCCAGCACCCTGAGTACTGAGCACCTCGAGCACTGATCACCCAGCACCCTGAGTACTGAGCACCGAGCACCCCGAGCACTGAGCACCCAGCACCGCGAGCACTGAGCACCCAGCACCCCGAGACTGATCACCCAGCACCCTGAGTACTGAGCACCCAGCACCCTGAGCACTGAGCACCCAGCACCCTGAGCACTGAGCACACAGCACCCTGAGCACTGAGCACCCAGCACCCTGAGTAGTGAGCACCCAACGTACTGAGCACCGAGCACCCCGAGCACTGAGCACCCAGCACCCTGAGTACTGAGCACTGAGCACCCTGCACCCCGAGCCCTGAGCACCCAGCACCATGAGCACTGAGCACCCAGCACCCGAGTACTGAGCACCCAGCACCCTGAGTACTGAGCACACAGCACCCTGAGTACTGAGCACCCAGCACCCTCAACACTGAGCACCCAGCACCCCGAGGACTTAGCACCCAGCACCCTGAGTACTGAGCACCCAGCACCCTGAGCACTGAGCACCCAGCACCCCGAGCACTGAGCACCCAGCACCCTGAGTACTGAGCACCCAGCACCCTGAGCACTGAGCACCCAGCACCCTGAGCACTGAGCACCCAGCACCCTGAGTACTGAGCTCCGAGGACCCCGAGCACTGAGCACCCAGCGCCCCGAGCACTGAGCACCCAGCACCCTGAGTACTGAGCACCCAGCACCCTGAGCACTGAACACACAGCACCCTGAGTACTGAGCACCTCGAGCACTGAGCACCCAGCACCCTGAGTACTGAGCACCGAGCACCCTGAGTACTGAGCACCCAGCACCCTGAGCACTGAGCACCCAGCACCCTGAGCACTGAGCACCCAGCACCCTGAGCACTGAGCACCCAGCACCCGAGTACTGAGCACCCAGCACCCTGAGTACTGAGCACCCAGTACCCTGAGTACTGAGCACAAAGCACCCCGAGTACTGAGCACCCAGCACCCTGAGTACTGAGCACCCAGCACCCTGAGCACTGAGCACCCAGCACCCTGAGCACTGAGCACCCAGCACCCTGAGTACTGAGCACCCAGCGCCCCGAGCACTGAGCACCCAGCACCCTGAGCACTGAGCACCCAGCACCCTGAGTACTGAGCATCCAGGACCCCGAGTACTGAACACCCAGCACCCTGAGCACTGAGCACTGAGCACCCTGAGCACTGAGCACCCAGCACCCCGAGTACTGAGCACCCAGCACCCCGAGCACTGGTCACCCAGCGCCCCGAGCACTGAGCACATAGCACCCCGAGCACTGAGCACTGAGCAACCTGAGCACTGAGCACCCAGCACCCCGAGTACTGAGCAGTGAGCACCCAGAGCACTGAGCACCCAGCACCCTGAGCAATGAGCACCCTGAGTACTGAGCACCCAGCACCTTGAGCACTGAGCACCGAGCACCCCGAGCACTGAGCACCCAGCACCCGGAGTACTGAGCACCCAGCACCCTGAGTACTAAGCACCGAGCACCCTGAGTACTGAGCACCCAGCACCCTGAGCACTGAACACACAGCACCCTGAGTACTGAGCACCTCGAGCACTGAGCACCCAGCACCCTGAGTACTGAGCACCGAGCACCCTGAGCTCTGAGCACCCAGCACCCTGAGTACTGAGCACCCAGCACCGCGAGCACTGAGCACATAGCAGCCCGAGCACTGAGCACCCAGCACCCTGAGTACTGAGCACCCAGCACCCTGAGTACTGAGCACCCAGCACCCTGAGCACTGAGTACCCAGCACCCTGAGCACTGAGCACCCAGCACCCTGAGCACTGAGCACACAGCACCCTGAGTACTGAGCACCCAGCACCCTGAGTACTGAGCACTGAGCAACCAGCACCCCGAGCACTGAGCACCCAGCACCTTGAGTACTGTGCACCGAGCACCCCGAGCACTGAGCACCCAGCACCCTGAGTACTGAGCTCCGAGCACCCCGAGCACTGAGCACCCTGAGCACTGAGCACCGAGCACCCTGAGCACTGAGCACCCAGCACCCTGAGTACTGAGCACCCAGCACCCTGAGCAATAAGCACCCTGAGTAGTGAGCACAAAGCACCTTGAGCACTGAGCACCGAGCAACCCGAGCACTGAGCACCCAGCACCCTGAGCACTGAGCACCCAGCACCCTGAGCACTGATCACCCAGCACCCTGAGCACAGAGCACCCAGCACCGTGAGTACTGAGCACCCAGCACCCTGAGTACTGAGCACTCAGCACCCTGAGTACTGAGCACCGAGCACCCCGAGCACTGAGCACCCAGCACCCTGAGCACTGAGCACCCTGAGGACTGAGCACCCAGCACCCTGAGCACTGAGCACCCAGCACCGTGAGAACTGAGCACCGATCACCCTGAGCACTGAGCACCCAGCACCCCGAGCACTGAGCACCCAGCACCCTGAGTACTGAGCAACCTGAGTACTGAGCACCCAGCACCCTGAGCACTGAGCACCCAGCACCCTGAGTACTGAGCACCCAGCACCCTGAGCACTGAGCACCCAGCACCCTGAGTACTGAGCAACCTGAGTACTGAGCACCCAGCACCCCGAGCACTGAGCACCCAGCACCCTGAGTACTGAGCAACCTGAGTACTGAGCACCCAGCACCCTGAGCACTGAGCACCCAGCACCCTGAGCACTGAGCACCCAGCACCCTGAGTACTGAGCACCCAGCACCCTGAGCACTGAGCACCCAGCACCCCGAGAATGAGCACCCAGCACCCCGAGTACTGAGCACCGAGCACCCTGAGCACTGAGTACCCAGCACCCTGAGTACTGAGCACCCAGCACCCTGAGCACTGAGCACCGAGCACCCCGAGTACTGAGCACAAAGCACCCTGAGTACTGAGCACCCAGCACCCTGAGTACTGAGCACCCAGCACCCTGAGTACTGAACACCCAGCACCCTGAGCACTGAGCACTGAGCACCCAGCACCCTGAGTACTGAGCACCCAACACCCTGACTACTGAGCACCCAGCACCCTGAGTACTGAGCTCCGAGCACCCCGAGCACTGAGCACTCAGCGCCCCGAGCACCGAGCACCCTGATCACTGAGCACCCAGCACCCTGAGTACTGAGCACCAGCACCCTGAGTACTGAGCACCTCGAGCACTGAGCACCCAGCACCCTGAGTACTGAGCACCGAGCACCCCGAGCACTGAGCACCCAGCACCGCGAGCACTGAGCACCCAGCACCCCGAGACTGATCACCCAGCACCCTGAGTACTGAGCACCCAGCACCCTGAGCACTGAGCACCCAGCACCCTGAGCACTGAGCACCCAGCACCCTGAGCACTGAGCACCCAGCACCCTGAGCACTGAGCACCCCGCACCCCGAGCCCTGAGCACCCAGCACCCTGAGCACTGAGCACCCAGCACCCGAGTACTGAGCACCCAGCACCCTGAGTACTGAGCACACAGCACCCTGAGTACTGAGCACCCAGCACCCTCAACACTGAGCACCCAGCACCCCGAGGACTTAGCACCCAGCACCCTGAGTACTGAGCACCCAGCACCCTGAGCACTGAGCACCCAGCACCCGAGTACTGAGCACCCAGCACCCTGAGTACTGAGCACCCAGTACCCTGAGTACTGAGCACAAAGCACCCCGAGTACTGAGCACCCAGCACCCTGAGTACTGAGCACCCAGCACCCTGAGCACTGAGCACCCAGCACCCTGAGCACTGAGCACCCAGCACCCTGAGTACTGAGCACCCAGCGCCCCGAGCAATGAGCACCCAGCACCCTGAGCACTGAGCACCCAGCACCCTGAGTACTGAGCATCCAGGACCCCGAGTACTGAACACCCAGCACCCTGAGCACTGAGCACTGAGCACCCTGAGCACTGAGTACTGAGCACTGAGCACCCTGAGCACTGAGCACCCAGCACCCCGAGTACTGAGCACCCAGCACCCCGAGCACTGGTCACCCAGCGCCCCGAGCACTGAGCACATAGCACCCCGAGCACTGAGCACTGAGCAACCTGAGCACTGAGCACCCAGCACCCCGAGTACTGAGCAGTGAGCACCCAGAGCACTGAGCAACCAGCACCCTGAGCAATGAGCACCCTGAGTACTGAGCACCCAGCACCTTGAGCACTGAGCACCGAGCACCCCGAGCACTGAGCACCCAGCACCCGGAGTACTGAGCACCCAGCACCCTGAGTACTAAGCACCGAGCACCCTGAGTACTGAGCACCCAGCACCCTGAGCACTGAACACACAGCACCCTGAGTACTGAGCACCTCGAGCACTGAGCACCCAGCACCCTGAGTACTGAGCACCGAGCACCCTGAGCACTGAGCACCCAGCACCCTGAGTACTGAGCACCCAGCACCGCGAGCACTGAGCACATAGCAGCCCGAGCACTGAGCACCCAGCACCCTGAGTACTGAGCACCCAGCACCCTGAGTACTGAGCACCCAGCACCCTGAGCACTGAGTACCCAGCACCCTGAGCACTGAGCACCCAGCACCCTGAGCACTGAGCACACAGCACCCTGAGCACTGAGCACCCAGCACCCTGAGTACTGAGCACTGAGCAACCAGCACCCCGAGCACTGAGCACCCAGCACCTTGAGTACTGTGCACCGAGCACCCCGAGCACTGAGCACCCAGCACCGAGTACTGAGCTCCGAGCACCCCGAGCACTGAGCACCCTGAGCACTGAGCACCGAGCAACCTGAGCACTGAGCACCCAGCACGCTGAGTACTGAGCACCCAGCACCCTGAGCAATAAGCACCCTGAGTAGTGAGCACAAAGCACCTTGAGCACTGAGCACCGAGCAACCCAAGCACTGAGCACCCAGCACCCGGAGTACTGAGCACCCAGCACCCTGAGTACTAAGCACCAAGCACCCTGAGTACTGAGCACCCAGCACCCTGAGCACTGAACACACAGCACCCTGAATACTGAGCACCTCGAGCACTGAGCACCCTGCACCCTGAGAACTGAGCACCGAGCACCCCGAGCACTGAGCACCCAGCACCGCGAGCACTGAGCACCCAGCACCCTGAGTACTGAGCACTGAGAACCCAGCACCCCGAGTACTGAGCACCCAGCACCCTGAGCACTGAGCACTGAGCACCCAGCACCCTGAGCACTGAGCACCCAGCACCCTGAGTACTGAGCACTGAGAACCCAGCACCCCGAGTACTGAGCACCCAGCACCCTGAGCACTGAGCACCCAGCACCCTGAGCACTGATCACCCAGCACCCTGAGCACTGAGCACCCAGCACCGTGAGTAATGAGCACCCAGCACCCTGAGTACTGAGCACTCAGCACCCTGAGCACTGAGCACCGAGCACCCTGAGCACTGAGCACCCAGCACCCTGAGTACTGAGCACCCAGCACCCTGAGCAATAAGCACCCTGAGTAGTGAGCACAAAGCACCTTGAGCACTGAGCACCGAGCAACCCAAGCACTGAGCACCCAGCACCCGGAGTACTGAGCACACAGCACCCTGAGTACTAAGCACCAAGCACCCTGAGTACTGAGCACCCAGCACCCTGAGCACTGAACACACAGCACCCTGAGTACTGAGCACCTCGAGCACTGAGCACCCTGCACCCTGAGAACTGAGCACCGAGCACCCCGAGCACTGAGCACCCAGCACCGCGAGCACTGAGCACCCAGCACCCTGAGTACTGAGCACTGAGAACCCAGCACCCCGAGTACTGAGCACCCAGCACCCTGAGCACTGAGCACTGAGCACCCAGCACCCTGAGCACTGAGCACCCAGCACCCTGTGTACTGAGCACTGAGAACCCAGCACCCCGAGTACTGAGCACCCAGCACCCTGAGCACTGAGCACCCAGCACCCTGAGCACTGTTCACACAGCACCCTGAGCACTGAGCACCCAGCACCGTGAGTACTGAGCACCCAGCACCCTGAGTACTGAGCACTCAGCACCCTGAGTACTGAGCACCGAGCACCCCGAGCACTGAGCACCCAGCACCCTGAGCACTGAGCACCCTGAGGACTGAGCACCCAGCACCCTGAGCACTGAGCACCCAGCACCGTGAGAACTGAGCACCGATCACCCTGAGCACTGAGCACCCAGCACCCCGAGCACTGAGCACCCAGCACCCTGAGTACTGAGCAACCTGAGTACTGAGCACCCAGCACGCTGAGCACTGAGCACCCAGAACCCTGAGTACTGAGCACCCAGCACCCTGAGCACTGAGCACCCAGCACCCTGAGTACTGAGCACCCAGCACCCTGAGCACTGAGCACCCAGCACCCCGAGAATGAGCACCCAGCACCCCGAGTACTGAGCACCGAGCACACTGAGCACTGAGTACCCAGCACCCTGAGTACTGAGCACCCAGCACCCTGAGCACTGTGCACCGAGCACCCCGAGTACTGAGCACAAAGCACCCTGAGTACTGAGCACCCAGCCCCCTGAGTACTGAGCACCCAGCACCCTGAGTACTGAACACCCAGCACCCTGAGCACTGAGCACTGAGCACCCTGATCACTGAGTACTGAGCACCGAGCACACCGAGAACTGAGCACCCAGCACCCCGAGCACTGAGCACCCAGCACCCTGAGTACTGAGCACCCAGCACCCTGAGCACTGAGCACCCAGCACCCTGACTACTGAGCACCCAGCACCCTGAGTACTGAGCTCCGAGCACCCTGAGTACTGAGCTCCGAGCACCCCGAGCACTGAGCACTCAGCGCCCCGAGAATGAGCACCCAGCTCCCCGAGTACTGAGCACCCAGCACCCTGACTACTGAGCACCCAGCACCCTGAGTACTGAGCTCCGAGCACCCCGAGCACTGAGCCCTCAGCGCCCCGAGCACCGAGCACCCTGAGCACTGAGCACCCAGCACCCTGAGTACTGAGCACCCAGCACCCTGAGTACTGAGCACCTCGAGCACTGAGCACCCAGCACCCTGAGTACTGAGCACCGAGCACCCCGAGCACTGAGCACCCAGCACCGCGAGCACTGAGCACCCAGCACCCCGAGACTGAGCACCCAGCACCCTGAGTACTGAGCACCCAGCACCCTGAGCACTGAGCACCCAGCATCCTGAGCACTGAGCACCCAGCACCCTGAGCACTGAGCACCCAGCACCCTGATTAGTGAGCACCCAACGTACTGAGCACCGAGCAACCCGAGCACTGAGCACCCAGCACCCTGAGTACTGAGCACTGAGCAACCCGCACCCCGAGCCCTGAGCACCCAGCACCCTGAGCACTGAGCACCCAGCACCCGAGTACTGAGCACCCAGCACCCTGAGTACTGAGCACCCAGCACCCTGAGTACTGAGCACCCAGCACCCTCAACACTGAGCACCCAGCACCCCGAGTACTGAGAACTGAGCACCCAGCACCCCGAGCACTGAGCACCGAGCACCCCGAGCACTGAGCACCCAGCACCCGGAGTACTGAGCACCCAGCACCCTGAGTACTAAGCACTGAGCACCCTGAGTACTGAGCACCCAGAACCCTGAGCACTGAACACACAGCACCCTGAGTACTGAGCACCTTGAGCACTGAGCACCCAACACCCTGAGGACTGAGCACCGAGTACCCCGAGCACTGAGCACCCAGCAACGTGAGCACTGAACACCCAGCACCCCGAGCACTGAGCACCCAGCACCCTGAGTACTGAGCACCCAGCACCCTGAGTACTGAGCACCCAGCAACCTGAGCACTGAGTACCCAGCACCCTGAGCACTGAGCACCCAGCACCCTGAGCACTGAGCACACAGCACCCTGAGCACTGAGCACCCAGCACCCTGAGTACTGAGCACTGAGCACCAAGCACCCCGAGCACTGAGCACCCAGCACCCTGAGTACTGAGCACTGAGCACCCAGCACCCCGAGCACTGAGCACCCAGCACCCTGAGCACTGAGCACCCAGCTCCCGAGTACTGAGCACCCAGCACCCTGAGTACTGAGCACCCAGCACCCTGTGTACTGAGCACCCAGCACCCCGAGTACTGAGCACCCAGCACCCTGAGTACTGAGCACCCAGCACCCTGAGCACTGAGCACCCAGCAACCCGAGCACTGAGCACCCAGCACCCTGAATACTGAGCACCCAGCGCCCCGAGCACTGAGCACCCAGCAGCCTGAGCACTGAGCACCCAGCACCCTGAGTACTGAGCATCCAGCACCCCGAGTACTGAACACCCAGCACCCCGAGCACTGAGCACTGAGCAACCTGAGCACTGAGCACACAGCACCCCGAGTACTGAGCAGTGAGCACCCTGAGCACTGAGCACCCAGCACCCCGAGTACTGAGCACTGAGCACCCTGAGTACTGAGCACCCAGCACCCTGAGCACTGAGTACCCAGCACCCTGAGCACTGAGCACCCAGCACCCTGAGCACTGAGCACCTAGCACCCTGAGCACTGAGCACCCAGCACCCTGAGTACTGAGCACTAAGCACCCAGCACCCCGAGCACTGAGCACCCAGCACCCTGAGTACTGAGCACTGAGCACCCAGCACCCCGAGCACTGAGCACCCAGCACCCTGAGCACTGAGCACCCAGCACCCGAGTACTGAGCACCCAGCACCCTGAGTACTGAGCACCCAGCACCCTGAGTACTGAGCACCCAGCACCCCGAGTACTGAGCACCCAGCACCCTGAGTACTGAGCAGCCAGCACCTTGAGCACTGAGCACCCAGCACCCCGAGCACTGAGCACCCAGCACCCTGAGTACTGAGCACCCAGGACCCTGAGCACTGAGCACCCAGCACCCTGAGCACTGAGCTCCCAGCACCCTGAGCACTGAGAACCCAGCACCCTGAGTAGTGAGCACCCAACGTACTGAGCACCGATCACCCCGAGCACTGAGCATCCAGCACCCTGAGTACTGAGCACCGAGCACCCTGAGCACTGAGCACCCAGCACCCTGAGTACTGAGCTCTGAGCACCCCGAGAACTGAGCACCCAGCACCCCGAGCACCAAGCACCCTGAGCACTGAGCACCCAGAACCCTGAGTACTGAGCACCCTGCACCCTGAGCAATGAGCACCCTGAGAACTGAGCACCCAGCACCCTGAGCACTGAGCACCCTGAGTACTGAGCACCCTGAGTACTGAGCACTGAGCACCCTGAGTATTGAGCAACCAGCACCCTGAGTACTGAGAACCCAGCACCCTGAGCACTGAGCACCGAGCACCCTGAGCACTGAGCACCCAGCACCCTGAGCACTGAGCACCCAGCACCCTGAGTAGTGAGCACCCAACGTACTGAGCACCGAGCACCCCGATCACTGAGCACCCAGCTCCCTGAGTACTGAGCACACAGCACCCCGAGCACTGAGCACCCAGCACCCTGAGCACTGAGCACCCAGCACCATGAGCACTGATCACCCAGCACCCTGAGCACTGAGCACCCAGCACCCTGAGTACTGAGCACCCAGCACCCTGAGTACTGAGCACACAGCAACCTGAGTACTGAGCACCGAGCACCCCGAGCACTGAGCACGCAGCACCCTGAGCACTGAGCACCCTGAGGACTGAGCACCCAGCACCCTGAGCACTGAGCACCCAGCACCCTGAGTACTGAGCACCGATCACCCTGAGCACTGAGCACCCAGCACCCCGAGCACTGAGCACCCAGCACCCTGAGTACTGAGCAACCTGAGTACTGAGCACCCAGCACCCTGAGCACTGAGCATCCAGCACCCTGAGTACTGAGCACCCAGCACCCTGAGCACTGAGCACCCAGCACCCTGAGTACTGAGCACCCAGCACCCCGAGCACTGAGCACCCAGCACCCCGAGAATGAGCACCCAGCACCCCGAGTACTGAGCACCGAGCACCCTGAGCACTGAGTACCCAGCACCCTGAGTACTGAGCACCCAGCACCCTGAGTACTGAACACCCAGCACCCTGAGCACTGAGCACTGAGCACCCTGAGCACTGAGCACCCAGCACCCTGAGTACTGAGCACCCAGCACCCTGAGCACTGTGCACCGAGCACCCCGAGTACTGAGCACAAAGCACCCTGAGTACTGAGCACCCAGCCCCCTGAGTACTGAGCACCCAGCACCCTGAGTACTGAACACCCAGCACCCTGAGCACTGAGCACTGAGCACCCTGATCACTGAGTACTGAGCACCGAGCACACCGAGAACTGAGCACCCAGCACCCCGAGCACTGAGCACCCAGCACCCTGAGTACTGAGCACCCAGCACCCTGAGCACTGAGCACCCAGCACCCTGACTACTGAGCACCCAGCACCCTGAGTACTGAGCTCCGAGCACCCTGAGTACTGAGCTCCGAGCACCCCGAGCACTGAGCACTCAGCGCCCCGAGAATGAGCACCCAGCTCCCCGAGTACTGAGCACCCAGCACCCTGACTACTGAGCACCCAGCACCCTGAGTACTGAGCTCCGAGCACCCCGAGCACTGAGCCCTCAGCGCCCCGAGCACCGAGCACCCTGAGCACTGAGCACCCAGCACCCTGAGTACTGAGCACCCAGCACCCTGAGTACTGAGCACCTCGAGCACTGAGCACCCAGCACCCTGAGTACTGAGCACCGAGCACCCCGAGCACTGAGCACCCAGCACCGCGAGCACTGAGCACCCAGCACCCCGAGACTGAGCACCCAGCACCCTGAGTACTGAGCACCCAGCACCCTGAGCACTGAGCACCCAGCATCCTGAGCACTGAGCACCCAGCACCCTGAGCACTGAGCACCCAGCACCCTGATTAGTGAGCACCCAACGTACTGAGCACCGAGCAACCCGAGCACTGAGCACCCAACACCCTGAGTACTGAGCACTGAGCAACCCGCACCCCGAGCCCTGAGCACCCAGCACCCTGAGCACTGAGCACCCAGCACCCGAGTACTGAGCACCCAGCACCCTGAGTACTGAGCACCCAGCACCCTGAGTACTGAGCACCCAGCACCCTCAACACTGAGCACCCAGCACCCCGAGTACTGAGAACTGAGCACCCAGCACCCCGAGCACTGAGCACCGAGCACCCCGAGCACTGAGCACCCAGCACCCGGAGTACTGAGCACCCAGCACCCTGAGTACTAAGCACTGAGCACCCTGAGTACTGAGCACCCAGAACCCTGAGCACTGAACACACAGCACCCTGAGTACTGAGCACCTCGAGCACTGAGCACCCAACACCCTGAGGACTGAGCACCGAGTACCCCGAGCACTGAGCACCCAGCAACGTGAGCACTGAACACCCAGCACCCCGAGCACTGAGCACCCAGCACCCTGAGTACTGAGCACCCAGCACCCTGAGTACTGAGCACCCAGCAACCTGAGCACTGAGTACCCAGCACCCTGAGCACTGAGCACCCAGCACCCTGAGCACTGAGCACACAGCACCCTGAGCACTGAGCACCCAGCACCCTGAGTACTGAGCACTGAGCACCAAGCACCCCGAGCACTGAGCACCCAGCACCCTGAGTACTGAGCACTGAGCACCCAGCACCCCGAGCACTGAGCACCCAGCACCCTGAGCACTGAGCACCCAGCTCCCGAGTACTGAGCACCCAGCACCCTGAGTACTGAGCACCCAGCACCCTGTGTACTGAGCACCCAGCACCCCGAGTACTGAGCACCCAGCACCCTGAGTACTGAGCACCCAGCACCCTGAGCACTGAGCACCCAGCAACCCGAGCACTGAGCACCCAGCACCCTGAATACTGAGCACCCAGCGCCCCGAGCACTGAGCACCCAGCAGCCTGAGCACTGAGCACCCAGCACCCTGAGTACTGAGCATCCAGCACCCCGAGTACTGAACACCCAGCACCCCGAGCACTGAGCACTGAGCACCCTGAGCACTGAGCACACAGCACCCCGAGTACTGAGCAGTGAGCACCCTGAGCACTGAGCACCCAGCACCCCGAGTACTGAGCACTGAGCACCCTGAGTACTGAGCACCCAGCACCCTGAGCACTGAGTACCCAGCACCCTGAGCACTGAGCACCCAGCACCCTGAGCACTGAGCACCTAGCACCCTGAGCACTGAGCACCCAGCACCCTGAGTACTGAGCACTAAGCACCCAGCACCCCGAGCACTGAGCACCCAGCACCCTGAGTACTGAGCACTGAGCACCCAGCACCCCGAGCACTGAGCACCCAGCACCCTGAGCACTGAGCACCCAGCACCCGAGTACTGAGCACCCAGCACCCTGAGTACTGAGCAACCAGCACCCTGAGTACTGAGCACCCAGCACCCCGAGTACTGAGCACCCAGCACCCTGAGTACTGAGCAGCCAGCACCTTGAGCACTGAGCACCCAGCACCCCGAGCACTGAGCACCCAGCACCCTGAGTACTGAGCACCCAGGACCCTGAGCACTGAGCACCCAGCACCCTGAGCACTGAGCTCCCAGCACCCTGAGCACTGAGAATCCAGCACCCTGAGTAGTGAGCACCCAACGTACTGAGCACCGATCACCCTGAGCACTGAGCATCCAGCACCCTGAGTACTGAGCACCGAGCACCCTGAGCACTGAGCACCCAGCACCCTGAGTACTGAGCTCTGAGCACCCCGAGAACTGAGCACCCAGCACCCCGAGCACCGAGCACCCTGAGCACTGAGCACCCAGAACCCTGAGTACTGAGCACCCTGCACCCTGAGCAATGAGCACCCTGAGAACTGAGCACCCAGCACCCTGAGCACTGAGCACCCTGAGTACTGAGCACCCTGAGTACTGAGCACTGAGCACCCTGAGTATTGAGCAACCAGCACCCTGAGTACTGAGAACCCAGCACCCTGAGCACTGAGCACCGAGCACCCTGAGCACTGAGCACCCAGCACGCTGAGCACTGAGCACCCAGCACCCTGAGTAGTGAGCACCCAACGTACTGAGCACCGAGCACCCCGATCACTGAGCACCCAGCTCCCTGAGTACTGAGCACACAGCACCCCGAGCACTGAGCACCCAGCACCCTGAGCACTGAGCACCCAGCACAATGAGCACTGATCACCCAGCACCCTGAGCACTGAGCACCCAGCACCCTGAGTACTGAGCACCCAGCACCCTGAGTACTGAGCACACAGCAACCTGAGTACTGAGCACCGAGCACCCCGAGCACTGAGCACGCAGCACCCTGAGCACTGAGCACCCTGAGGACTGAGCACCCAGCACCCTGAGCACTGAGCACCCAGCACCCTGAGTACTGAGCACCGATCACCCTGAGCACTGAGCACCCAGCACCCCGAGCACTGAGCACCCAGCACCCTGAGTACTGAGCAACCTGAGTACTGAGCACCCAGCACCCTGAGCACTGAGCACCCAGCACCCTGAGTACTGAGCACCCAGCACCCTGAGCACTGAGCACCCAGCACCCTGAGTACTGAGCACCCAGCACCCCGAGCACTGAGCACCCAGCACCCCGAGAATGAGCACCCAGCACCCCGAGTACTGAGCACCGAGCACCCTGAGCACTGAGTACCCAGCACCCTGAGTACTGAGCACCCAGCACCCTGAGTACTGAACACCCAGCACCCTGAGCACTGAGCACTGAGCACCCTGAGCACTGAGCACCCAGCACCCTGAGTACTGAGCACCCAGCACCCTGAGTACTGAGCACACAGCACCCTGAGTACTGAGCACCCAGCACCCTGAGTACTGAGCACCCAGCACCCTCAACACTGAGCACCCAGCACCCCGAGTACTGAGAACTGAGCACCCAGCACCCCGAGCACTGAGCACCCAGCACCCTGAGTACTGAGCACTGAGCACCCAGCACCCCGAGCACTGAGCACCCAGCACCCTGAGCACTGAGCACCCAGCACCCTGAGTACTGAGAACTGAGCACCCAGCACCCTGTGCACTGAGCACCCAGCACCCTGAGTACTGATCACTGAGCACCCAGCACCCCGAGCACTGAGCACCCAGCACCCTGAGTACTGAGCACTGAGCACCCAGCACCCCGAGCACTGAGCACCCAGCACCCCGAGCACTGAGCACCCAGCACCCTGAGTACTGAGCACTGAGCACCCAGCACCCTGAGCACTGATCACCCAGCACCCTGAGTACTGAGCACTGAGAACCCAGCACCCCGAGTACTGAGCACCCAGCACCCTGAGTACTGAGCACCCAGCACCCTGAGCACTGAGCACCCAGCAACCCGAGCACTGAGCACCCAGCACCCTGAGTACTGAGCTCCGAGCACCCCGAGGACTGAGCACCCAGCGCCCCGAGCACCGAGCACCCTGAGCACTGAGCACCCAGCACCCTGACTACTGAGCACCCAGCACCCTGAGCAATGACCAACTTGAGTACTGAGCACCCAGCACCTTGAGCACTGAGCACCGAGCACCCCGAGCACTGAGCACCCAGCACCCGGAGTACTGAGCACCCAGCACCCTGAGTACTAAGCACTGAGCACCCTGAGTACTGAGCACCCAGAACCCTGAGCACTGAACACACAGCACCCTGAGTACTGAGCACCTCGAGCACTGAGCACCCAACACCCTGAGGACTGAGCACCGAGTACCCCGAGCACTGAGCACCCAGCAAAGTGAGCACTGAACACCCAGCACCCCGAGCACTGAGCACCCAGCACCCTGAGTACTGAGCACCCAGCACCCTGAGTACTGAGCACCCAGCAACCTGAGCACTGAGTACCCAGCACCCTGAGCACTGAGCACCCAGCACCCTGAGCACTGAGCACACAGCACCCTGAGCACTGAGCACCCAGCACCCTGAGTACTGAGCACTGAGCACCAAGCACCCCGAGCACTGAGCACCCAGCACCCTGAGTACTGAGCACTGAGCACCCAGCACCCCGAGCACTGAGCACCCAGCACCCTGAGCACTGAGCACCCAGCTCCCGAGTACTGAGCACCCAGCACCCTGAGTACTGAGCACCCAGCACCCTGTGTACTGAGCACCCAGCACCCCGAGTACTGAGCACCCAGCACCCTGAGTACTGAGCACCCAGCACCCTGAGCACTGAGCACCCAGCAACCCGAGCACTGAGCACCCAGCACCCTGAATACTGAGCACCCAGCGCCCCGAGCACTGAGCACCCAGCAGCCTGAGCACTGAGCACCCAGCACCCTGAGTACTGAGCATCCAGCACCCCGAGTACTGAACACCCAGCACCCCGAGCACTGAGCACTGAGCACCCTGAGCACTGAGCACACAGCACCCCGAGTACTGAGCAGTGAGCACCCTGAGCACTGAGCACCCAGCACCCCGAGTACTGAGCACTGAGCACCCTGAGTACTGAGCACCCAGCACCCTGAGCACTGAGTACCCAGCACCCTGAGCACTGAGCACCCAGCACCCTGAGCACTGAGCACCTAGCACCCTGAGCACTGAGCACCCAGCACCCTGAGTACTGAGCACTAAGCACCCAGCACCCCGAGCACTGAGCACCCAGCACCCTGAGTACTGAGCACTGAGCACCCAGCAACCCGAGCACTGAGCACCCAGCACCCTGAGCACTGAGCACCCAGCACCCGAGTACTGAGCACCCAGCACCCTGAGTACTGAGCACCCAGCACCCTGAGTACTGAGCACCCAGCACCCCGAGTACTGAGCACCCAGCACCCTGAGTACTGAGCAGCCAGCACCTTGAGCACTGAGCACCCAGCACCCCGAGCACTGAGCACCCAGCACCCTGAGTACTGAGCACCCAGGACCCTGAGCACTGAGCACCCAGCACCCTGAGCACTGAGCTCCCAGCACCCTGAGCACTGAGAACCCAGCACCCTGAGTAGTGAGCACCCAACGTACTGAGCACCGATCACCCCGAGCACTGAGCATCCAGCACCCTGAGTACTGAGCACCGAGCACCCTGAGCACTGTGCACCCAGCACCCTGAGTACTGAGCTCTGAGCACCCCGAGAACTGAGCACCCAGCACCCCGAGCACCGAGCACCCTGAGCACTGAGCACCCAGAACCCTGAGTACTGAGCACCCTGCACCCTGAGCAATGAGCACCCTGAGTACTGAGCACCCAGCACCCTGAGCACTGAGCACCCTGAGTACTGAGCACCCTGAGTACTGAGCACTGAGCACCCTGAGTATTGAGCAACCAGCACCCTGAGTACTGAGCACCCAGCACCCTGAGCACTGAGCACCGAGCACCCTGAGCACTGAGCACCCAGCACCCTGAGCACTGAGCACCCAGCACCCTGAGTAGTGAGCACCCAACGTACTGAGCACCGAGCACCCCGATCACTGAGCACCCAGCTCCCTGAGTACTGAGCACACAGCACCCCGAGCACTGAGCACCCAGCACCCTGAGCACTGAGCACCCAGCACCATGAGCACTGATCACCCAGCACCCTGAGCACTGAGCACCCAGCACCCTGAGTACTGAGCACCCAGCACCCTGAGTACTGAGCACACAGCAACCTGAGTACTGAGCACCGAGCACCCCGAGCACTGAGCACGCAGCACCCTGAGCACTGAGCACCCTGAGGACTGAGCACCCAGCACCCTGAGCACTGAGCACCCAGCACCCTGAGTACTGAGCACCGATCACCCTGAGCACTGAGCACCCAGTACCCCGAGCACTGAGCACCCAGCACCCTGAGCACTGAGCAACCTGAGTACTGAGCACCCAGCACCCTGAGCACTGAGCACCCAGCACCCTGAGTACTGAGCACCCAGCACCCTGAGCACTGAGCACCCAGCACCCTGAGTACTGAGCACCCAGCACCCCGAGCACTGAGCACCCAGCACCCCGAGAATGAGCACCCAGCACCCCGAGTACTGAGCACCGAGCACCCTGAGCACTGAGTACCCAGCACCCTGAGTACTGAGCACCCAGCACCCTGAGTACTGAACACCCAGCACCCTGAGCACTGAGCACTGAGCACCCTGATCACTGAGTACTGAGCACCGAGCACCCCGAGAACTGAGCACCCAGCACCCGGAGTACTGAGGACCCAGCACCCTGAGTACTGAGCACCCAGCACCCCGAGCACTGAGCACCCAGCACCCTGAGCACTGAGCACGCAGCACCCTGAGTACTGAGCACCCAGCACCCTGAGTACTGAACACCCAGCACCCTGAGCACTGAGCACTGAGCACCCTGATCACTGAGTACTGAGCACCGAGCACCCCGAGAACTGAGCACCCAGCACCCGGAGTACTGAGCACCCAGCACCCTGAGGACTGAGCACCCAGCACCCCGAGCACTGAGCACCCAGCACCCTGAGCACTGAGCAACCAGCACCCTGAGTACTGAGCACTGAGCACCCAGCACACCGAGCACTGAGCACGCAGAACCCTGAGTACTGAGCACTGAGCACCCAGCACCCCGAGCACTGAGCACCCAGCACCCTGAGCACTGAGCACCCAGCACCCTGAGCACTGAGCACCCAGCACCCTGAGTACTGAGCACTGAGCACCCAGCACCCTGAGCACTGAGCACCCAGCACCCTGAGTACTGAGCACTGAGCACCCAGCACCCCGAGCACTGAGCACCCAGCACCCTGAGTACTGAGCACTGAGCACCCAGCACCCCGAGCACTGAGCACCCAGCACCCCGAGCACTGAGCACCCAGCACCCTGAGTACTGAGCACTGAGCACCCAGCACCCTGAGCACTGAGCACCCAGCACCCTGAGTACTGAGCACTGAGAACCCAGCACCCCGAGTACTGAGCACCCAGCACCCTGAGTACTGAGCACCCAGCACCCTGAGCACTGAGCACCCAGCACCCCGAGCACTGAGCACCCAGCACCCTGAGTACTGAGCTCCGAGCACCACGAGCACTGAGCACCCAGCGCCCCGAGCACCGAGCACCCTGAGCACTGAGCACCCAGCACCCTGACTACTGAGCACCCAGCACCCTGAGCAATGAGCAACTTGAGTACTGAGCACCCAGCACCTTGAGCACTGAGCACCGAGCACCCCGAGCACTGAGCACCCAGCACCCGGAGTACTGAGCACCCAGCACCCTGAGTACTAAGCACTGAGCACCCTGAGTACTGAGCACCCAGCACCCTGAGCACTGAACACACAGCACCCTGAGTACTGAGCACCTCGAGCACTGAGCACCCAAAACCCTGAGGACTGAGCACCGAGTACCCCGAGCACTGAGCACCCAGCAACGTGAGCACTGAACACCCAGCACCCCGAGCACTGAGCACCCAGCACCCTGAGTACTGAGCACCCAGCACCCTGAGTACTGAGCACCCAGCAACCTGAGCACTGAGTACCCAGCACCCTGAGCACTGAGCACACAGCACCCTGAGCACTGAGCACCCAGCACCCTGAGTACTGAGAACTGAGCACCCTGCACCCCGAGCACTGAGCACCCAGCACCCTGAGTACTGAGCACCCAGCACCCTGTGAACTGAGCACCCAGCACCCCGAGTACTGAGCACCCAGCACCCTGAGCACTGAGCACACAGCACCCTGAGCACTGAGCACCCAGCACCCTGAGTACTGAGCACTGAGCACCCTGCACCCCGAGCACTGAGCACCCAGCACCCTGAGTACTGAGCACCCAGCACCCTGTGAACTGAGCACCCAGCACCCCGAGTACTGAGCACCCAGCACCCTGAGTACTGAGCACCCAGCACCCTGAGCACTGAGCACCCAGCAACCCGAGCACTGAGCACCCAGCACCCTGAATACTGAGCACCCAGCGCCCCGAGCTCTGAGCACCCAGCACCCTGAGCACTGAGCACCCAGCACACTGAGTACTGAGCATCCAGCACCCCGAGTACTGAACACCCAGCACCCGAGCACTGAGCACTGAGCACCCTGAGCACTGAGCACACAGCACCCCGAGTACTGAGCAGTGAGCACCCTGAGCACTGAGCACCCAGCACCCCGAGTACTGAGCACTGAGCACCCTGAGTACTGAGCACCCAGCACCCTGAGCACTGAGTACCCAGCACCCTGAGCACTGAGCACCCAGCACCCTGAGCACTGAGCACCTAGCACCCTGAGCACTGAGCACCCAGCACCCTGAGTACTGAGCACCCAGCACCCAGCACCCCGAGCACTGAGCACCCAGCACCCTGAGTACTGAGCACTGAGTACCCAGCACCCCGAGCACTGAGCACCCAGCACCCTGAGCACTGAGCACCCAGCACCCGAGTACTGAGCACCCAGCACCCTGAGTACTGAGCACCCAGCACCCTGAGTACTGAGCACCCAGCACCCCGAGCACTGAGCACCCAGCACCCGAGTACTGAGCACCCAGCACCCTGAGTACTGAGCACCCAGCACCCTGAGCACTGAGCACCCAGCACCCCGAGCACTGAGCACCCAGCACCCTGAGTACTGAGAACCCAGCACCCTGAGCACTGAGCACCCAGCACCCTGAGCACTGAGCACCCAGCACCCTGAGCACTGAGAACCCAGCACCCTGAGTAGTGAGCACCCAACGTACTGAGCACCGATCACCCCGAGCACTGAGCATCCAGCACCCTGAGTACTGAGCACCGAGCACCCTGAGCACTGAGCACCCAGCACCCTGAGTACTGAGCTCCGAGCACCCCGAACACTGAGCACCCAGCACCCCGAGCACCGAGCACCCTGAGCACTGAGCACCCAGAACCCTGAGTACTGAGCACCCTGCACCCTGAGCAATGAGCACCCTGAGTACTGAGCACCCAGCACCTTGAGCATTGAGCACCGAGCACCCCGAGCACTGAGCACCCAGCACCCGGAGTACTGATAACCCAGCACCCTGAGTACTAAGCACCGAGCACCCTGAGTACTGAGCACCCAGCACCCTGAGCACTGAACACACAGCACCCTGAGTACTGAGCACCTCGAGCACTGAGCACCCAGCACCCTGAGTACTGAGCACCGAGCACCCCGAGCACTGAGCACCCAGCACCGCGAGCACTGAGCACATAGCACCCCGAGCACTGAGCACCCAGCACCCTGAGTACTGAGCACCCAGCACCCTGAGTACTGAGCACCCAGCACCCCGAGCACTGAGCACCCAGCACCCCGAGTACTGAGCACTGAGCACCCTGAGTACTGAGCACCCAGCACCCTGAGCACTGAGTACCAAGCACCCTGAGCACTGAGCACCCAGCACCCTGAGCACTGAGCACCCAGCACCCTGAGCACTGAGCACCCAGCACCCTGAGTACTGAGCACAAAGCACCCAGCACCCCGAGCACTGAGCACCCAGCACCCTGAGAAATGAGCACCCAGCACCCGAGTACTGAGCACCCAGCACCCTGAGTACTGAGCACCCAGCACCCTGAGTACTGAGCACTCAGCAACTCGTGTACTGAGCACCCAGCACCGTCAGTACTGAGCACCCAGGACCCTGAGCACTGAGCACCCAGCACCCTGAGCACTGAGCACCCAGCACCCTGAGTACTGAGCACTCAGCACCCTGAGCACTGAGCACCCAGCACCCTGAGCACTGAGCACCCAGCACCCTGAGCACTGAGCACCCAGCACCCTGAGTAGTGAGCACCCAACGTACTGAGCACCGAGCACCCCGAGCACTGAGCACCCAGCACCCTGAGTACTGAGCACAAAGCACCCTGAGCACTGAGCACCCAGCACCCTGAGTACTGAGCTCCGAGCACCCCAAGCACTGAGCACCCAGCACCCCGAGCACCGAGCACCCTGAGCACTGAGCACCCAGCACCCTGAGTACTGAGCACCCAGCACCCTGAGCACTGAGCACACAGCACCCTGAGCACTGAGCACCCAGCACCCTGAGTACTGAGCACTGAGCACCCAGCACCCCGAGCACTGAGCACCAAGCACCCTGAGTACTGAGCACCGAGCACCCCGAGCACTGAGCACCCAGCACCCTGAGTACTGAGCTCCGAGCACCCCGAGCACTGAGCACCCTGAGCAATGAGCACTGAGCACCCAGCACCCTGAGCACTGAGTACCCAGCACCCTGAGCACTGAGGACACAGCACCCTGAGCACTGAGCACCCAGCACCCTGAGCACTGAGCACCCAGCACCCTGAGTACTGAGCACCCAGCACCCCGAGCACTGAGCACCCAGGACCCCGAGTACTGAGCACTGAGCACCCTGAGTACTGAGCACCCAGCACCCTGAGCACTGAGCACCCAGCACCCTGAGCACTGAGCACCCAGCACCCTGAGCACTGAGCACCCAGCACCCTGAGTACTGAGCACAAAGCACCCAGCACCCCGAGCACTGAGCACCCAGCACCCTGAGCAATGAGCACCCAGCACCCTGAGCACTGAGCACCCAGCACCCTGAGCACTGAGCACACAGCACCCTGAGCACTGAGCACCCAGCACCCTGAGTACTGAGCACTGAGCACCAAGCACCCCGAGCACTGAGCACCCAGCACCCTGAGTACTGAGCACTGAGCACCCAGCACCCCGAGCACTGAGCACCCAGCACCCTGAGCACTGAGCACCCAGCTCCCGAGTACTGAGCACCCAGCACCCTGAGTACTGAGCACCCAGCACCCTGTGTACTGAGCACCCAGCACCCCGAGTACTGAGCACCCAGCACCCTGAGTACTGAGCACCCAGCACCCTGAGCACTGAGCACCCAGCAACCCGAGCACTGAGCACCCAGCACCCTGAATACTGAGCACCCAGCGCCCCGAGCACTGAGCACCCAGCAGCCTGAGCACTGAGCACCCAGCACCCTGAGTACTGAGCATCCAGCACCCCGAGTACTGAACACCCAGCACCCCGAGCACTGAGCACTGAGCACCCTGAGCACTGAGCACACAGCACCCCGAGTACTGAGCAGTGAGCACCCTGAGCACTGAGCACCCAGCACCCCGAGTACTGAGCACTGAGCACCCTGAGTACTGAGCACCCAGCACCCTGAGCACTGAGTACCCAGCACCCTGAGCACTGAGCACCCAGCACCCTGAGCACTGAGCACCTAGCACCCTGAGCACTGAGCACCCAGCACCCTGAGTACTGAGCACTAAGCACCCAGCACCCCGAGCACTGAGCACCCAGCACCCTGAGTACTGAGCACTGAGCACCCAGCACCCCGAGCACTGAGCACCCAGCACCCTGAGCACTGAGCACCCAGCACCCGAGTACTGAGCACCCAGCACCCTGAGTACTGAGCACCCAGCACCCTGAGTACTGAGCACCCAGCACCCCGAGTACTGAGCACCCAGCACCCTGAGTACTGAGCAGCCAGCACCTTGAGCACTGAGCACCCAGCACCCCGAGCACTGAGCACCCAGCACCCTGAGTACTGAGCACCCAGGAACCTGAGCACTGAGCACCCAGCACCCTGAGCACTGAGCTCCCAGCACCCTGAGCACTGAGAACCCAGCACCATGAGTAGTGAGCACCCAACGTACTGAGCACCGATCACCCCGAGCACTGAGCATCCAGCACCCTGAGTACTGAGCACCGAGCACCCTGAGCACTGAGCACCCAGCACCCTGAGTACTGAGCTCCGAGCACCCCGAGAACTGAGCACCCAGCACCCCGAGCACCGAGCATCCTGAGCACTGAGCACCCAGAACCCTGAGTACTGAGCACCCTGCACCCTGAGCAATGAGCACCCTGAGTACTGAGCACCCAGCACCCTGAGCACTGAGCACCCTGAGTACTGAGCACCCTGAGTACTGAGCACTGAGCACCCTGAGTATTGAGCAACCAGCACCCTGAGTACTGAGCACCCAGCACCCTGAGCACTGAGCACCGAGCACCCTGAGCACTGAGCACCCAGCACCCTGAGCACTGAGCACCCAGCACCCTGAGTAGTGAGCACCCAACGTACTGAGCACCGAGCACACCGATCACTGAGCACCCAGCTCCCTGAGTACTGAGCCCACAGCACCCCGAGCACTGAGCACCGAGCACCCTGAGCACTGAGCACCCAGCACCATGAGCACTGATCACCCAGCACCCTGAGCACTGAGCACCCAGCACCCTGAGTACTGAGCACCCAGCACCCTGAGTACTGAGCACACAGCAACCTGAGTACTGAGCACCGAGCACCCCGAGCACTGAGCACGCAGCACCCTGAGCACTGAGCACCCTGAGGACTGAGCACCCAGCACCCTGAGCACTGAGCACCCAGCACCCTGAGTACTGAGCACCGATCACCCTGAGCACTGAGCACCCAGCACCCCGAGCACTGAGCACCCAGCACCCTGAGTACTGAGCAACCTGAGTACTGAGCACCCAGCACCCTGAGCACTGAGCACCCAGCACCCTGAGTACTGAGCACCCAGCACCCTGAGCACTGAGCACCCAGCACCCTGAGTACTGAGCACCCAGCACCCCGAGCACTGAGCACCCAGCACCCCGAGAATGAGCACCCAGCACTCCGAGTACTGAGCACCGAGCACCCTGAGCACTGAGTACCCAGCACCCTGAGTACTGAGCACCCAGCACCCTGAGTACTGAACACCCAGCACCCTGAGCACTGAGCACTGAGCACCCTGATCACTGAGTACTGAGCACCGAGCACCCCGAGAACTGAGCACCCAGCATCCGGAGTACTGAAGACCCAGCACCCTGAGTACTGAGCACCCAGCACCCCGAGCACTGAGCACCCAGCACCCTGAGCACTGAGCACGCAGCACCCTGAGTACTGAGCACCCAGCACCCTGAGTACTGAACACCCAGCACCCTGAGCACTGAGTACTGAGCACCCTGATCACTGAGTACTGAGCACCGAGCACCCCGAGAACTGAGCACCCAGCACCCGGAGTACTGAGCACCCAGCACCCTGAGTACTGAGCACCCAGCACCCCGAGCACTGAGCACCCAGCACCCTGAGCACTGAGCAACCAGCACCCTGAGTACTGAGCACTGATCACCCAGCACACCGAGCACTGAGCACGCAGAACCCTGAGTACTGAGCACTGAGCACCCAGCACCCCGAGCACTGAGCACCCAGCACCCTGAGCACTGAGCACCCAGCACCCTGAGCACTGAGCACCCAGCACCCTGAGTACTGAGCACTGAGCACCCAGCACCCTGAGCACTGAGCACCCAGCACCCTGAGTACTGAGCACTGAGCACCCAGCACCCCGAGCACTGAGCACCCAGCACCCTGAGTACTGAGCACTGAGCACCCAGCACCCCGAGCACTGAGCACCCAGCACCCCGAGCACTGAGCACCCAGCACCCTGAGTACTGAGCACTGAGCACCCAGCACCCTGAGCACTGAGCACCCAGCACCCTGAGTACTGAGCACTGAGAACCCAGCACCCCGAGTACTGAGCACCCAGCACCCTGAGTACTGAGCACCCAGCACCCTGAGCACTGAGCACCCAGCACCCCGAGCACTGAGCACCCAGCACCCTGAGTACTGAGCTCCGAGCACCCCGAGCACTGAGCACCCAGCGCCCCGAGCACCGAGCACCCTGAGCACTGAGCACCCAGCACCCTGACTACTGAGCACCCAGCACCCTGAGCAATGAGCAACTTGAGTACTGAGCACCCAGCACCTTGAGCACTGAGCACCGAGCACCCCGAGCACTGAGCACCCAGCACCCGGAGTACTGAGCACCCAGCACCCTGAGTACTAAGCACTGAGCACCCTGAGTACTGAGCACCCAGCACCCTGAGCACTGAACACACAACACCCTGAGTACTGAGCACCTCGAGCACTGAGCACCCAAAACCCTGAGGACTGAGCACCGAGTACCCCGAGCACTGAGCACCCAGCAACGTGAGCACTGAACACCCAGCACCCCGAGCACTGAGCACCCAGCACCCTGAGTACTGAGCACCCAGCACCCTGAGTACTGAGCACCCAGCAACCTGAGCACTGAGTACCCAGCACCCTGAGCACTGAGCACACAGCACCCTGAGCACTGAGCACCCAGCACCCTGAGTACTGAGCACTGAGCACCCTGCACCCCGAGCACTGAGCACCCAGCACCCTGAGTACTGAGCACCCAGCACCCTGTGAACTGAGCACCCAGCACCCCGAGTACTGAGCACCCAGCACCCTGAGCACTGAGCACACAGCACCCTGAGCACTGAGCACCCAGCACCCTGAGTACTGAGCACTGAGCACCCTGCACCCCGAGCACTGAGCACCCAGCACCCTGAGTACTGAGCACCCAGCACCCTGTGAACTGAGCACCCAGCACCCCGAGTACTGAGCACCCAGCACCCTGAGTACTGAGCACCCAGCACCCTGAGCACTGAGCACCCAGCAACCCGAGCACTGAGCACCCAGCACCCTGAATACTGAGCACCCAGCGCCCCGAGCTCTGAGCACCCAGCACCCTGAGCACTGAGCACCCAGCACACTGAGTACTGAGCATCCAGCACCCCGAGTACTGAACACCCAGCACCCGAGCACTGAGCACTGAGCACCCTGAGCACTGAGCACACAGCACCCCGAGTACTGAGCAGTGAGCACCCTGAGCACTGAGCACCCAGCACCCCGAGTACTGAGCACTGAGCACCCTGAGTACTGAGCACCCAGCACCCTGAGCACTGAGTACCCAGCACCCTGAGCACTGAGCACCCAGCACCCTGAGCACTGAGCACCTAGCACCCTGAGCACTGAGCACCCAGCACCCTGAGTACTGAGCACCCAGCACCCAGCACCCCGAGCACTGAGCACCCAGCACCCTGAGTACTGAGCACTGAGTACCCAGCACCCCGAGCACTGAGCACCCAGCACCCTGAGCACTGAGCACCCAGCACCCGAGTACTGAGCACCCAGCACCCTGAGTACTGAGCACCCAGCACCCTGAGTACTGAGCACCCAGCAACCCGAGTACTGAGCACCCAGCACCCTGAGTACTGAGCACCCAGCACTTTGAGCACTGAGCACCCAGCACCCCGAGCACTGAGCACCCAGCACCCTGAGTACTGAGAACCCAGCACCCTGAGCACTGAGCACCCAGCACCCTGAGCACTGAGCACCCAGCACCCTGAGCACTGAGAACCCAGCACCCTGAGTAGTGAGCACCCAACGTACTGAGCACCGATCACCCCGAGCACTGAGCATCCAGCACCCTGAGTACTGAGCACCGAGCACCCTGAGCACTGAGCACCCAGCACCCTGAGTACTGAGCTCCGAGCACCCCGAGCACTGAGCACCCAGCACCCCGAGCACCGAGCACCCTGAGCACTGAGCACCCAGAACCCTGAGTACTGAGCACCCTGCACCCTGAGCAATGAGCACCCTGAGTACTGAGCACCCAGCACCTTGAGCACTGAGCACCGAGCACCCCGAGCACTGAGCACCAAGCACCCGGAGTACTGATCACCCAGCACCCTGAGTACTAAGCACCGAGCACCCTGAGTACTGAGCACCCAGCACCCTGAGCACTGAACACACAGCACCCTGAGTACTGAGCACCTCGAGCACTGAGCACCCAGCACCCTGAGTACTGAGCACCCAGCACCCTGTGAACTGAGCACCCAGCACCCCGAGTACTGAGCACCCAGCACCCTGAGCACTGAGCACACAGCACCCTGAGCACTGAGCACCCAGCACCCTGAGTACTGAGCACTGAGCACCCTGCACCCCGAGCACTGAGCACCCAGCACCCTGAGTACTGAGCACCCAGCACCCTGTGAACTGAGCACCCAGCACCCCGAGTACTGAGCACCCAGCACCCTGAGTACTGAGCACCCAGCACCCTGAGCACTGAGCACCCAGCAACCCGAGCACTGAGCACCCAGCACCCTGAATACTGAGCACCCAGCGCCCCGAGCTCTGAGCACCCAGCACCCTGAGCACTGAGCACCCAGCACACTGAGTACTGAGCATCCAGCACCCCGAGTACTGAACACCCAGCACCCGAGCACTGAGCACTGAGCACCCTGAGCACTGAGCACACAGCACCCCGAGTACTGAGCAGTGAGCACCCTGAGCACTGAGCAACCAGCACCCCGAGTACTGAGCACTGAGCACCCTGAGTACTGAGCTCCCAGCACCCTGAGCACTGAGTACCCAGCACCCTGAGCACTGAGCACCCAGCACCCTGAGCACTGAGCACCTAGCACCCTGAGCACTGAGCACCCAGCACCCTGAGTACTGAGCACCCAGCACCCAGCACCCCGAGCACTGAGCACCCAGCACCCTGAGTACTGAGCACTGAGTACCCAGCACCCCGAGCACTGAGCACCCAGCACCCTGAGCACTGAGCACCCAGCACCCGAGTACTGAGCACCCAGCACCCTGAGTACTGAGCACCCAGCACCCTGAGTACTGAGCACCCAGCACCCCGAGTACTGAGCACCCAGCACCCTGAGTACTGAGCACCCAGCACTTTGAGCACTGAGCACCCAGCACCCCGAGCACTGAGCACCCAGCACCCTGAGTACTGAGAACCCAGCACCCTGAGCACTGAGCACCCAGCACCCTGAGCACTGAGCACCCAGCACCCTGAGCACTGAGAACCCAGCACCCTGAGTAGTGAGCACCCAACGTACTGAGCACCGATCACCCCGAGCACTGAGCATCCAGCACCCTGAGTACTGAGCACCGAGCACCCTGAGCACTGAGCACCCAGCACCCTGAGTACTAAGCTCCGAGCACCCCGAGCACTGAGCACCCAGCACCCCGAGCACAGAGCACCCTGAGCACTGAGCACCCAGAACCCTGAGTACTGAGCACCCTGCACCCTGAGCAATGAGCACCCGGAGTACTGAGCACCCAGCACCTTGAGCACTGAGCACCGAGCACCCCGAGCACTGAGCACCAAGCACCCGGAGTACTGATCACCCAGCACCCTGAGTACTAAGCACCGAGCACCCTGAGTACTGAGCACCCAGCACCCTGAGCACTGAACACACAGCACCCTGAGTACTGAGCACCTCGAGCACTGAGCACCCAGCACCCTGAGTACTGAGCACCGAGCACCCCGAGCACTGAGCACCCAGCACCGCGAGCACTGAGCACAAAGCACCCCGAGCACTGAGCACCCAGCACCCTGAGTACTGAGCACCCAGCACCCTGAGTACTGAGCACCCAATACCCCGAGCACTGAGCACCCAGCACCCCGAGTACTGAGCACTGAGCACCCTGAGTACTGAGCACCCAGCACCCTGAGCACTGAGTACCAAGCACCCTGAGCACTGAGCACCCAGCACCCTGAGCACTGAGCACCCAGCACCCTGAGCACTGAGCACCCAGCACCCTGAGTACTGAGCACAAAGCACCCAGCACCCCGAGCACTGAGCACCCAGCACCCTGAGAAATGAGCACCCAGCACCCGAGTACTGAGCACCCAGCACCCTGAGTACTGAGCACCCAGCACCCTGAGTACTGAGCACTCAGCAACTCGTGTACTGAGCACCCAGCACCGTCAGTACTGAGCACCCAGCACCCTGAGCACTGAGCACCCAGCACCCTGAGCACTGAGCACCCAGCACCCTGAGTACTGAGCACCCAGCACCCTAGCACTGAGCACCCAGCACCCTGAGCACTGAGCACCCAGCACCCTGAGCACTGAGCACCCAGCACCCTGAGTAGTGAGCACCCAACGTACTGAGCACCGAGCACCCCGAGCACTGAGCACCAAGCACCCGGAGTACTGATCACCCAGCACCCTGAGTACTAAGCACCGAGCACCCTGAGTACTGAGCACCCAGCACCCTGAGCACTGAACACACAGCACCCTGAGTACTGAGCACCTCGAGCACTGAGCACCCAGCACCCTGAGTACTGAGCACCCAGCACCCTGTGAACTGAGCACCCAGCACCCCGAGTACTGAGCACCCAGCACCCTGAGCACTGAGCACACAGCACCCTGAGCACTGAGCACCCAGCACCCTGAGTACTGAGCACTGAGCACCCTGCACCCCGAGCACTGAGCACCCAGCACCCTGAGTACTGAGCACCCAGCACCCTGTGAACTGAGCACCCAGCACCCCGAGTACTGAGCACCCAGCACCCTGAGTACTGAGCACCCAGCACCCTGAGCACTGAGCACCCAGCAACCCGAGCACTGAGCACCCAGCACCCTGAATACTGAGCACCCAGCGCCCCGAGCTCTGAGCACCCAGCACCCTGAGCACTGAGCACCCAGCACACTGAGTACTGAGCATCCAGCACCCCGAGTACTGAACACCCAGCACCCGAGCACTGAGCACTGAGCACCCTGAGCACTGAGCACACAGCACCCCGAGTACTGAGCAGTGAGCACCCTGAGCACTGAGCAACCAGCACCCCGAGTACTGAGCACTGAGCACCCTGAGTACTGAGCTCCCAGCACCCTGAGCACTGAGTACCCAGCACCCTGAGCACTGAGCACCCAGCACCCTGAGCACTGAGCACCTAGCACCCTGAGCACTGAGCACCCAGCACCCTGAGTACTGAGCACCCAGCACCCAGCACCCCGAGCACTGAGCACCCAGCACCCTGAGTACTGAGCACTGAGTACCCAGCACCCCGAGCACTGAGCACCCAGCACCCTGAGCACTGAGCACCCAGCACCCGAGTACTGAGCACCCAGCACCCTGAGTACTGAGCACCCAGCACCCTGAGTACTGAGCACCCAGCACCCCGAGTACTGAGCACCCAGCACCCTGAGTACTGAGCACCCAGCACTTTGAGCACTGAGCACCCAGCACCCCGAGCACTGAGCACCCAGCACCCTGAGTACTGAGAACCCAGCACCCTGAGCACTGAGCACCCAGCACCCTGAGCACTGAGCACCCAGCACCCTGAGCACTGAGAACCCAGCACCCTGAGTAGTGAGCACCCAACGTACTGAGCACCGATCACCCCGAGCACTGAGCATCCAGCACCCTGAGTACTGAGCACCGAGCACCCTGAGCACTGAGCACCCAGCACCCTGAGTACTAAGCTCCGAGCACCCCGAGCACTGAGCACCCAGCACCCCGAGCACAGAGCACCCTGAGCACTGAGCACCCAGAACCCTGAGTACTGAGCACCCTGCACCCTGAGCAATGAGCACCCTGAGTACTGAGCACCCAGCACCTTGAGCACTGAGCACCGAGCACCCCGAGCACTGAGCACCAAGCACCCGGAGTACTGATCACCCAGCACCCTGAGTACTAAGCACCGAGCACCCTGAGTACTGAGCACCCAGCACCCTGAGCACTGAACACACAGCACCCTGAGTACTGAGCACCTCGAGCACTGAGCACCCAGCACCCTGAGTACTGAGCACCGAGCACCCCGAGCACTGAGCACCCAGCACCGCGAGCACTGAGCACAAAGCACCCCGAGCACTGAGCACCCAGCACCCTGAGTACTGAGCACCCAGCACCCTGAGTACTGAGCACCCAATACCCCGAGCACTGAGCACCCAGCACCCCGAGTACTGAGCACTGAGCACCCTGAGTACTGAGCACCCAGCACCCTGAGCACTGAGTACCAAGCACCCTGAGCACTGAGCACCCAGCACCCTGAGCACTGAGCACCCAGCACCCTGAGCACTGAGCACCCAGCACCCTGAGTACTGAGCACAAAGCACCCAGCACCCCGAGCACTGAGCACCCAGCACCCTGAGAAATGAGCACCCAGCACCCGAGTACTGAGCACCCAGCACCCTGAGTACTGAGCACCCAGCACCCTGAGTACTGAGCACTCAGCAACTCGTGTACTGAGCACCCAGCACCGTCAGTACTGAGCACCCAGCACCCTGAGCACTGAGCACCCAGCACCCTGAGCACTGAGCACCCAGCACCCTGAGTACTGAGCACCCAGCACCCTAGCACTGAGCACCCAGCACCCTGAGCACTGAGCACCCAGCACCCTGAGCACTGAGCACCCAGCACCCTGAGTAGTGAGCACCCAACGTACTGAGCACCGAGCACCCCGAGCACTGAGCACCCAGCACCCTGAGTACTGAGCACAAAGCACCCTGAGCACTGAGCACCCAGCACCCTGAGTACTGAGCTCCGAGCACCCCAAGCACTGAGCACCCAGCACCCCGAGCACCGAGCACCCTGAGCACTGAGCACCCAGCACCCTGAGTACTGAGCACCCAGCACCCTGAGCACTGAGCACACGGCACCCTGAGCACTGATCAGCCAGCACCCTGAGTACTGAGCACTGAGAACCCAGCACCCCGAGTACTGAGCACCCAGCACCCTGAGTACTGAGCACCCAGCACCCTGAGCACTGAGCACCCAGCAACCCGAGCACTGAGCACCCAGCACCCTGAGTAGTGAGCACCCAACGTACTGAGCACCGAGCACCCCGAGCACTGAGCACCCAGCACCCTGAGTACTGAGCACAAAGCACCCTGAGCACTGAGCACCCAGCACCCTGAGCACTGAGCACCCTGAGTACTGAGCACCCAGCACCCTGAGTACTGAGCACCCAGCACCCCGAGCACTGAGCACCCAGCACCCGAGTACTGAGCACCCAGCACCCTGAGTACTGAGCACCCAGCACTTTGAGCACTGAGCACCCAGCACCCCGAGCACTGAGCACCCAGCACCCTGAGTACTGAGAACCCAGCACCCTGAGCACTGAGCACCCAGCACCCTGAGCACTGAGCACCCAGCACCCTGAGCACTGAGAACCCAGCACCCTGAGTAGTGAGCACCCAACGTACTGAGCACCGATCACCCCGAGCACTGAGCATCCAGCACCCTGAGTACTGAGCACCGAGCACCCTGAGCACTGAGCACCCAGCACCCTGAGTACTGAGCTCCGAGCACCCCGAGCACTGAGCACCCAGCACCCCGAGCACCGAGCACCCTGAGCACTGAGCACCCAGAACCCTGAGTACTGAGCACCCTGCACCCTGAGCAATGAGCACCCTGAGTACTGAGCACCCAGCACCCTGAGTACTGAACACCCAGCACCCTGAGCACGGAGCACTGAGCACCCTGAGCACTGAGTACTGAGCACTGAGCACCCTGAGCACTGAGCACCCAGCAACCCGAGTACTGAGCACCCAGCACCCCGAGCACTGAGCACCCAGCGCCCCGAGCACTGAGCACCCAGCACCCCGAGCACTGAGCACTGAGCACCTAGCACCCCGAGTACTGAGCAGTGAGCACCCTGAGCACTGAGCACCCAGCACCCCGAGTACTGAGCACTGAGCACCCTGAGTACTGAGCACCCAGCACCCTGAGCACTGAGTACCCAGCACCCTGAGCACTGAGCACCCAGCACCCTGAGCACTGAGCACCCAGCACCCTCAGCACTGAGCACCCAGCACCCTGAGTACTGATCACTGAGCACCCTGCACCCCGAGCATTGAGCACCCAGCACCCTGAGCACTGAGTACCCAGCACCCGAGTACTGAGCACCCAGCACATTGAGTACTGAGCACCCAGCACCCTGAGTACTGAGCACCCAGCACCCCGAGTACTGATCACCCAGCACCCTGAGTACTGAGCACCCAGCACCCTGAGCACTGAGCACCCAGCACCCCGAGCACTGAGCACCCAGCTCCCTGAGTACTGAGCACCCAGCACCCTGAGCACTGAGCACCCAGCACCCTGAGCACTGAGCACCCAGCACCCTGAGTAGTGAGCACCCAACGTACTGAGCACCGAGCACCCCGAGCACTGAGCACCCAGCACCCTGAGTACTGAGCACCGAGCACCCTGAGCACTGAGCACCCAGCACCCTGTGTACTGAGCTCCGAGCACCCCGAGCACTGAGCACGTAGCGCCCCGAGCACCGAGCACCCTGAGCACTGAGCACCCAGCACCCTGAGTACTGAGCACCCTGCACCCTGAGCAATGAGCACCCTGAGTACTGAGCACCCAGCACCTTGAGCACTGAGCACCCAGCACCCGGAGTACTGAGCACCCAGCAACCTGAGTACTAAGCACCGAGCACCCTGAGTACTGAGCACCCGCACCCTGAGCACTGAACACACAGCACCCTGAGTACTGAGCACCTCGAGCACTGAGCACCCAGCACCCTGAGTACTGAGCACCGAGCACCCCGAGCACTGAGCACCCAGGACCGCGAGCACTGAGCACATAGCACCCCGAGCACTGAGCACCCAGCACCCTGAGTACTGAGCACCCAGCACCCTGAGTACTGAGCACCCAGCACCCTGAGCACTGAGTACCCAGCACCCTGAGCACTTAGCACCCAGCACCCTGAGCACTGAGCACACATCACCCTGAGCACTGAGCACCCAGCACCCTGAGCACTGAGCACTGAGAACCCTGATCACTGAGTACTGAGCACCGAGCACCCCGAGAACTGAGCACCCAGCACACGGAGTACTGAGCACCCAGCACCCCAAGCACTGAGCACCCTGTGTATTGAGCACCCAGCACCCTGAGTACTGAGCATCCAGCACCCTGAGTACTGAGCACCCAGCACCCTGAGTACTGAGCACCCAGGACCCCGAGCACTGAGCACCCAGCACCCTGAGTACTGAGCACCCAGCACCCTGAGCCTTGAGCACCGAGAACCCTGAGCACTGAGCACCCAGCACCCTGAGGACTGAGCACCCAGCACCCTGAGCACTGAGCACCCTGAGTACTGAGCACTGAGCACCCTGAGTACTGAGCACTGAGCACCCTGAGTACTGAGCAACCAGCACCCTGAGTACTGAGCACCCAGCACCCTGAGCACTGAGCACCGAGCACCCTGAGCACTGAGCACCCAGCACCCTGAGTACTGAGCACCCAGCACCCTGAGCCTTGAGCACCCAGCACCCTGAGCACTGAGCACCCAGCACCCTGAGGACTGAGCACCCAGCACCCTGAGCACTGAGCACCCTGAGTACTGAGCACTGAGTACCCTGAGTACTGAGCACTGAGCACCCTGAGTACTGAGCACCCAGCACCCTGAGCACTGAGCACCCTGAGGACTGAGCACCCAGAATCCAAAGCACTGAGCAACCAGCACAGTCAGTACTGAGCACCCAGCACCCCGAGCACTGAGCACCCAGCACCCTGAGTACTGAGCACCCTGAGTACTGAGCACCGATCACCCTGAGCACTGAGCTCCCAGCACCCTGAGTACTGAGCACCCAGCACCCTGAGCACTGAGCACCCAGCACCCTGAGTACTGAGCACCCAGCACTCTGAGCACTGAGCACCCAGCACCCTGAGTACTGAGCACCCAGCACCCCGAACACTGAGCACCCAGCACCCCGAGAATGAGCACCCAGCACCCCGAGTACTGAGCACCGAGCACCCTGAGCACTGAGTACCCAGCACCCTGAGTACTGAGCACCCAGCACCCTGAGCACTGAGCACCGAGCACCCCGAGTACTGAGCACCCAGCACCCTGAGCACTGAGCACCCAGCACCCTGAGTACTGAGCACCCAGCACCCTGAGTACTGAACACCCAGCACCCTGAGCACTGAGCACTGAGCACCCTGATCACTGAGTACTGAGCACCGAGCACCCCGAGAACTGAGAACCCAGCACCCGGAGTACTGAGCACCCAGCACCCTGAGTACTGAGCACACAGCACCCCGAGCACTGAGCACCCAGCACCCTGAGCACTGAGCACCCAGCACCCTGAGTACTGAGCACTGAGCACCCAGCACCCCAGGCACTGATCACCCAGCACCCTGAGTACTGAGCACTGAGCACCCAGCACCCTGAGCTCTGAGCACCCAGCACCCTGAGTACTGAGCACTGAGCACCCAGCACCCCAGGCACTGAGCACCCAGCACCCTGAGTACTGAGCACTGAGCACCCAGCACCCCGAGCACTGAGCACCATGCACCCTGAGCACTGAGCACACAGCACCCGAGTACTGAGCACCCAGCACCCTGAGTACTGAGCACCCAGCACCCTGAGTACTGAGCACCCAGCACCCTGAGTACTGAGCACCCAGCACCCCGATCACTGAGCACCCAGCACCCCGAGTACTGAGCACCCAGCACCCTGAGTACTGAGCACCCAGCACCCTTAGCACTGAGCATTCAGCACCCCGAGCACTGAGCACCCAGCACCCTGAGTACTGAGCACCCAGCACCCTGAGTACTGACCACCCAGCACCCTGAGCAATGAGCACCCAGCACCCTGAGTAGTGAGCACCCAACGTACTGAGCACCGAGCACCCCGAGCACTGAGCACCCAGCACCCTGAGTACTGAGCACCCAGCACCCTTAGCACTGAGCATTCAGCACCCCGAGCACTGAGCACCCAGCACCCTGAGTACTGAGCAACCAGCACCCTGAGTACTGACCACCCAGCACCCTGAGCAATGAGCACCCAGCACCCTGAGTAGTGAGCACCCAACGTACTGAGCACCGAGCACCCCGAGCACTGAGCACCCAGCACCCTGAGTACTGAGCACCGAGCACCCCGAGCACTGAACACCCAGCACCCTGAGTACTGAGCTCCGAGCACCCCGAGCACTGAGCACCCAGCGCCCCGAGCACCGAGCACCCTGAGCACTGAGCACCCAGCACCCTGACTACTGAGCACCCAGCACCCTGAGCAATGAGCAACCTGAGTACTGAGCACCCATCACCTTGAGCACTGAGCACCGAGCACCCCGAGCACTGAGCACCCAGCACCCGGAGTACTGAGCACCCAGCACCCTGAGCACTGAGCACCCAGCACCCTGAGTACTGAGCACCCAGCGCCCCGAGCACTGAGCACCCAGCACCCTGAGCACTGATCAGCCAGCACCCTGAGTACTGAGCACTGAGAACCCAGCACCCCGAGTACTGAGCACCCAGCACCCTGAGTACTGAGCACCCAGCACCTCGAGCACTGAGCACCCAGCACCCTGAGCACTGAGTACCCAGCACCCTGAGCACTGAGCACCCAGCACCCTGAGCACTGAGCAAACAGCACCCTGAGCACTGAGCACCCAGCACCCTGAGTACTGAGCACTGAGCACCCAGCACCCCAAGCACTGAGCACCCAGCACCCTGAGAACTGAGCACTGAGCACCCAGCACCCCGAGCACTGAGCACCCAGCACCCTGAGCACTGAGCACCCAGCACCCGAGTACTGAGCACCCAGCACCCTGAGTACTGAGCAAACAGCACCCTGAGTACTGAGCACCCAGCACCCCGAGTACTGAGCACCCAGCACCCTGAGTACTGAGCACCCAGCACCCTGAGCACTGAGCACCAAGCACCCTGAGCACTGAGCACCCAGAACCCTGAGTACTGAGCACCCAGCGCCCCGAGCACTGAGCACCCAGCACCCCGAGCACTGAGCACCCAGCACCCTGAGCACTGAGCACACAGCACCCGAGTACTGAGCACCCAGCACCCTGAGTACTGAGCACCCAGCACCCTGAGTACTGAGCACCCAGCACCCTGAGTACAGAGCACCCAGCACCCCGAGCACTGAGCACCCAGCACGCCGAGTACTGAGCACCCAGCACCCTGAGTACTGAGCACCCAGCACCCTGAGCACTGAGCACCCAGCACCCCGAGCACTGAGCAACCAGCACCCTGAGTACTGAGCACCCAGCAACATGAGCAATGAGCACCAAGCACCCTGAGTACTGAGCACCGAGCACCCCGAGCACTGAACACCTAGCACCCTGAGTACTGAGCTCCGAGCACCCCGAGCACTGAGCACCCAGCGCCCCGAGCACCGAGCACCCTGAGCACTGAGCACCCAGCACCCTGACTACTGAGCAACCAGCACCCTGAGCAATGAGCAACCTGAGTACTGAGCACCCAGCACCTTGAGCACTGAGCACCGAGCACCCCGAGCACTGAGCACCCAGCACCCGGAGTACTGAGCACCCAGCACCCTGAGTACTAAGCACCGAGCACCCTGAGTACTGAGCACCCAGCACCCTGAGCACTGAACACACAGCACCCTGAGTACTGAGCACCTCGAGCACTGAGCACCCAGCACCCTGAGTACTGAGCACTGAGCACCCAGCACCCCGAGTACTGAGCACCCAGCACCCTGAGAACTGAGCACTGAGCACCCAGCACCCCGAGCACTGAGCACCCAGCACCCTGAGCACTGAGCACCCAGCACCCGAGTACTGAGCACCCAGCACCCTGAGTACTGAGCACCCAGCACCCTAAGTACTGAGCACACAGCACCCCGAGTACTGAGCACCCAGCACCCTGAGTACTGAGCACCCAGCACCCTGAGCACTGAGCACCCAGCACCCTGAGTACTGAGCACCCAGCGCCCCGAGCACTGAGCACCCAGCACCCTGAGCACTGAGCACCCAGCACCCTGAGTACTGAGCACCCAGCACCCTGAGTACTGAACACCCAGCACCCTGAGCACTGAGCACTGAGCACCCTGAGCACTGAGTACTGAGCACTGAGCACCCTGAGCACTGAGCACCCAGCACCCGAGTACTGAGCACCCAGCACCCCGAGCACTGAGCACCCAGCGCCCCGAGCACTGAGCACCCAGCACCCCGAGCACTGAGCACTGAGCACCCAGCACCCCGAGTACTGAGCAGTGAGCACCCTGAGCACTGAGCACCCAGCACCCCGAGTACTGAGCACTGAGCACCCTGAGTACTGAGCACCCAGCACCCTGAGCACTGAGTACCCAGCACCCTGAGCACTGAGCACCCAGCACCCTGAGTACTGAGCACCCAGCACCCTGAGCACTGAGCACCCAGCACCCTGAGTACTGATCACTGAGCACCCAGCACCCCGAGCACTGAGCACCCAGAACCCTGAGTACTGAGCACTGAGCACCCAGCACCCCGAGCACTGAGCACCCAGCACCCTGAGCACTGAGCACCCAGCACCCGAGTACTGAGCACCCAGCACATTGAGTCCTGAGCACCCAGCACCCTGAGTACTGAGCACCCAGCACCCCGAGTACTGAGCACCCAGCACCCTGAGTACTGAGCACCCAGCACCCTGAGCACTGAGCACCCAGCACCCCGAGCACTGAGCACCCAGCTCCCTGAGTACTGAGCACCCAGCACCCTGAGCACTGAGCACCCAGCACCCTGAGCACTGAGCACCCAGCACCCTGAGCACTGAGCACCCAGCACCCTGAGCACTGAGCAACCAGCACCCTGAGCACTGATCACCCTGAGGACTGAGCACCCAGCACCCTGAGCACTGAGCACCCTGAGGACTGAGCACCCAGCACCCTGAGCACTGAGCACCCAGCACCCTGAGTACTGAGCACCGATCATCCTGAGCACTGAGCACCCAGAATCCAAAGCACTGAGCAACCAGCACCCTCAGTACTGAGCACCCAGCAACCCGAGCACTGAGCACAAAACACCCTGAGTACTGAGCACCCTGAGTACTGAGCACCGATCACCCTGAGCACTGAGCTCCCAGCACCGTGAGTACTGAGCACCCAGCACCCTGAGCACTGAGCACCCAGCACCCTGAGTACTGAGCACCCAGCACCCCGAACACTGAGCACCCAGCACCCCGAGAATGAGCACCCAGCACCCAGAGTACTGAGCACCGAGCACCCTGAGCACTGAGTACCCAGCACCCTGAGTACTGAGCACCCAGCACCCTGAGCACTGAGCACCGAGCACCCCGAGTACTGAGCACCCAGCACCCTGAGCACTGAGCACCCAGCACCCTGTGTACTGAGCACGCAGCACCCTGAGTACTGAACACCCAGCACCCTGAGCACTGAGCACTGAGCACCCTGATCACTGAGTACTGAGCACCGAGCACCCCGAGAACTGAGAACCCAGCACCCGGAGTGCTGAGCACCCAGCACCCTGAGTACTGAGCACACAGCACCCCGAGCACTGAGCACCCAGCACCCTGAGCACTGAGCACCCAGCACCCTGAGTACTGAGCACTGAGCACCCAGCACACCGAGCACTGAGCACCCAGCACCCTGAGTACTGAGCACTGAGCACCCAGCACCCTGAGCACTGAGCACCCAGCACCCTGAGCTCTGAGCACCCAGCACCCTGAGTACTGAGCACTGAGCACCCAGCACCCCGGGCACTGAGCACCCAGCACCCTGAGTACTGAGCACTGAGCACCCAGCACCCCGAGCACTGAGCACCCAGCACCCTGAGCACTGAGCACACAGCACCCGAGTACTGAGCACCCAGCACCCTGAGTACTGAGCACCCAGCACCCTGAGTACTGAGCACCCAGCACCCTGAGTACAGAGCACCCAGCACCCCGAGCACTGAGCACCCAGCACGCCGAGTACTGAGCACCCAGCACCCTGAGTACTGAGCACCCAGCACCCTGAGCACTGAGCACCCAGCACCCCGAGCACTGAGCAACCAGCACCCTGAGTACTGAGCACCCAGCAACATGAGCAATGAGCACCCAGCACCCTGAGTAGTGAGCACCCAACGTACTGAGGACCGAGCACCCCGAGCACTGAGCACCCAGCACCCTGAGTACTGAGCACCGAGCACCCCGAGCACTGAACACCTAGCACCCTGAGTACTGAGCTCCGAGCACCCCGAGCACTGAGCACCCAGCGCCCCGAGCACCGAGCACCCTGAGCACTGAGCACCCAGCACCCTGACTACTGAGCACCCAGCACCCTGAGCAATGAGCAACCTGAGTACTGAGCACCCAGCACCTTGAGCACTGAGCACCGAGCACCCCGAGCACTGAGCACCCAGCACCCGGAGTACTGAGCACCCAGCACCCTGAGTACTAAGCACCGAGCACCCTGAGTACTGAGCACCCAGCACCCTGAGCACTGAACACACAGCACCCTGAGTACTGAGCACCTCGAGCACTGAGCACCCAGCACCCTGAGTACTGAGCACTGAGCACCCAGCACCCCGAGTACTGAGCACCCAGCACCCTGAGAACTGAGCACTGAGCACCCAGCACCCCGAGCACTGAGCACCCAGCACCCTGAGCACTGAGCACCCAGCACCCGAGTACTGAGCACCCAGCACCCTGAGTACTGAGCACCCAGCACCCTAAGTACTGAGCACACAGCACCCCGAGTACTGAGCACCCAGCACCCTGAGTACTGAGCACCCAGCACCCTGAGCACTGAGCACCCA
The DNA here is from genome assembly GCF_018167655.1 of Microtus oregoni. Classification (NCBI taxonomy): domain Eukaryota; kingdom Metazoa; phylum Chordata; class Mammalia; order Rodentia; family Cricetidae; genus Microtus; species Microtus oregoni. Next base: position 860,575 of record NW_024544813.1, read on the forward strand.
GCACCCTGAGTACTGAGCACCCAGCGCCCCGATCACTGAGCACCCAGCACCCTGAGCACTAAGCACCCAGCACCCTGAGTACTGAGCACCCAGCACCCTGAGTACTGAACACCCAGCACCCTGAGCACTGAGCACTGAGCACCCTGAGCACTGAGTACTGAGCACTGAGCACCCTGAGCACTGAGCACCCAGCACCCGAGTACTGAGCACCCAGCACCCCGAGCACTGAGCACCCAGCGCCCCGAGCACTGAGCACCCAGCACCCCGAGCACTGAGCACTGAGCACCCAGCACCCCGAGTACTGAGCAGTGAGCACCCTGAGCACTGAGCACCCAGCACCCCGAGTACTGAGCACTGAGCACCCTGAGTACTGAGCACCCAGCACCCTGAGCACTGAGTACCCAGCACCCTGAGCACTGAGCACCCAGCACCCTGAGTACTGAGCACCCAGCACCCTGAGCACTGAGCACCCAGCACCCTGAGTACTGATCACTGAGCACCCAGCACCCCGAGCACTGAGCACCCAGAACCCTGAGTACTGAGCACTGAGCACCCAGCACCCCGAGCACTGAGCACCCAGCACCCTGAGCACTGAGCACCCAGCACCCGAGTACTGAGCACCCAGCACATTGAGTCCTGAGCACCCAGCACCCTGAGTACTGAGCACCCAGCACCCCGAGTACTGAGCACCCAGCACCCTGAGTACTGAGCACCCAGCACCCTGAGCACTGAGCACCCAGCACCCCGAGCACTGAGCACCCAGCTCCCTGAGTACTGAGCACCCAGCACCCTGAGCACTGAGCACCCAGCACCCTGAGCACTGAGCACCCAGCACCCTGAGCACTGAGCACCCAGCACCCTGAGTAGTGAGCACCCAACGTACTGAGCACCGAGCACCCCGAGCACTGAGCACCCAGCACCCTGAGTACTGAGCACCGAGCACCCTGAGCACTGACCACACAGCACCCTGAGTACTGAGCTCCGAGCACCCCGAGCACTGAGCACCCAGCGCCCCGAGCACCGAGAACCCTGAGCACTGAGCACCCAGCACCCTGAGTACTGAGCACCCTGCACCCTGAGCAATGAGCACCCTGAGTACTGAGCACCCAGCATCTTGAGCACTGAGCACCCAGCACCCGGAGTACTGAGCACCCAGCAACCTGAGTACTAAGCACGGAGCACCCTGAGTACTGAGCACCCAGCACCCTGAGCACTGAACACACAACACCCTGAGTACTGAGCACCTCGAGCACTGAGCACCCAGCACCCTGAGTACTGAGCACCGAGCACCCCGAGCACTGAGCACCCAGCACCGCGAGCACTGAGCACATAGCACCCCGAGCACTGAGCACCCAGCACCCTGAGTACTGAGTACCCAGCACCCTGAGTACTGAGCACCCAGCACCCTGAGCACTGAGTACCCAGCACCCTGAGCACTTAGCACCCAGCACCCTGAGCACTGAGCACACATCACCCTGAGCACTGAGCACCCAGCACCCTGAGCACTGAGCACTGAGCACCCTGATCACTGAGTACTGAGCACCGAGCACCCCGAGAACTGAGCACCCAGCACCCGGAGTACTGAGCACCCAGCACCCCAAGCACTGAGCACCCTGAGTATTGAGCACCCAGCAACCTGAGTACTGAGCACCCAGCACCCTGAGTACTGAGCACCCAGCACCCTGAGTACTGAGCACCCAGCACCCCGAGCACTGAGCACCCAGCACCCTGAGTACTGAGCACCAAGCACCCTGAGCCTTGAGCACCGAGCACCCTGAGCACTGAGCACCCAGCACCCTGAGGACTGAGCACCCAGCACCCTGAGCACTGAGCACCCTGAGTACTGAGCACTGAGCACCCTGAGTACTGAGCACTGAGCACCCTGAGTACTGAGCAACCAGCACCCTGAGTACTGAGCACCCAGCACCCTGAGCACTGAACACCGAGCACCCTGAGCACTGAGCACCCAGCACCCTGAGCACTGAGCACCCAGCACCCTGAGTTGTGAGCACCCAAAGTACTGAGCACCGAGCACCCCGAGCACTGAGCACCCAGCACCCTGAGTACTGAGCACCCAGCACCCCGAGCACTGAGCACCCAGCACCCTGAGCACTGAGCACCCAGCACCCTGAGCACTGATCACGCAGCACCCTGAGCACTGAGCACCCAGCACCCTGAGTACTGAGCACCCAGCACCCTGAGTACTGAGCACTCAGCACCCTGAGTACTGAGCACCGAGCACCCCGAGCACTGAGCACCCAGCACCCAGAGCACTGAGCACCCTGAGGACTGAGCACCCAGCACCCTGGGCACAGAGCACCCAGCACCCTGAGTACTGAGCACCGATCACCCTGAGCACTGAGCACCCAGCACCCCGAGCACTGAGCACCCAGCACCCTGAGCACTGAGCACCCAGCACCCTGAGCACTGAGCACCCAGCACCCTGAGTAGTGAGCACCCAACGTACTGAGCACCGAGCACCCCGAGCACTGAGCACCCAGCACCCTGAGCACTGAGTACCCAGCACCCTGAGCACTGAGCACCCAGCACCCTGAGCACTGAGCACCCAGCACCCTGAGCACTGAGCACCCAGCACCCTGAGTACTGATCACTGAGCACCCAGCACCCCGAGCACTGAGCACCCAGCACCCTGAGTACTGAGCACTGAGCACCCAGCACCCCGAGCACTGAGCACCCAGCACCGTGAGCACTGAGCACCCAGCACCCGAGTACTGAGCACCCAGCACATTGAGTTCTGAGCACCCAGCACCCTGAGTACTGAGCACCCAGCACCCCGAGTACTGAGCACCCAGCAGCCTGAGTACTGAGCACCCAGCACCCTGAGCACTGAGCACCCAGCACCCCGAGCACTGAGCACCCAGCTCCCTGAGCACTGAGCACCCAGCACCCTGAGCACTGAGCACCCAGCACCCTGAGTAGTGAGCACCCAACGTACTGAGCACCGAGCACCCCGAGCACTGAGCACCCAGCACCCTGAGTACTGAGCACCGAGCACCCTGAGCACTGACCACACAGCACCCTGAGTACTGAGCTCCGAGCACCCCGAGCACTGAGCACCCAGCGCCCCGAGCACCGAGAACCCTGAGCACTGAGCACCCAGCACCCTGAGTACTGAGCACCCTGCACCCTGAGCAATGAGCACCCTGAGTACTGAGCACCCAGCACCTTGAGCACTGAGCAGCCAGCACCCGGAGTACTGGCACCCAGCAACCTGAGTACTAAGCACCGAGCACCCTGAGTACTGAGCACCCAGCACCCTGAGCACTGAACACACAGCACCCTGAGTACTGAGCACCTCGAGCACTGAGCACCCAGCACCCTGAGTACTGAGCACGCAGCACCCTGAGTACTGAGCACCCAGCACCCTGAGTACTGAGCACCCAGCACCCTGAGCACTGAGTACCCAGCACCCTGAGCACTTAGCACCCAGCACCCTGAGCACTGAGCACACATCACCCTGAGCACTGAGCACCCAGCACCCTGAGCACTGAGCACTGAGCACCCTGATCACTGAGTACTGAGCACCGAGCACCCCGAGAACTGAGCACCCAGCACCCGGAGTACTGAGCACCCAGCACCCCAAGCACTGAGCACCCTGAGTATTGAGCACCCAGCAACCTGAGTACTGAGCACCCAGCACCCTGAGTACTGAGCACCCAGCACCCTGAGTACTGAGCACCCAGCAACCCGAGCACTGAGCACCCAGCACCCTGAGTACTGAGCACCCAGCACCCTGAGCCTTGAGCACCGAGCACCCTGAGCACTGAGCACCCAGCACCCTGAGGACTGAGCACCCAGCACCCTGAGCACTGAGCACCCTGAGTACTGAGCACTGAGCACCCTGAGTACTGAGCACTGAGCACCCTGAGTACTGAGCAACCAGCACCCTGAGTACTGAGCACCCAGCACCCTGAGCACTGAGCACCGAGCACCCTGAGCACTGAGCACCCAGCACCCTGAGCACTGAGCACCCAGCACCCTGAGTTGTGAGCACCCAACGTACTGAGCACCGAGCACCCCGAGCACTGAGCACCCAGCACCCTGAGTACTGAGCACCCAGCACCCCGAGCACTGATCACCCAGCACCCTGAGCACTGAGCACCCAGCACCCTGAGCACTGATCACCCAGCACCCTGAGCACTGAGCACCCAGCACCCTGAGTACTGAGCACCCAGCAGCCTGAGTACTGAGCACTCAGCACCCTGAGTACTGAGCACCGAGCACCCCGAGCACTGAGCACCCAGCACCCAGAGCACTGAGCACCCTGAGGACTGAGCACCCACCACCCTGGGCACTGAGCACCCAGCACCCTGACTACTGAGCACCCAGCACCCTGAGCAATGAGCACCCTGAGCACTGAGCACCCAGCACCCGGAGTACTGAGCACCCAGCACCCTGAGTACTAAGCACCAAGCACCCTGAGTACTGAGAACCTAGCACCCTGAGCACTGAACACACAGCACCCTGAGTACTGAGCACCCAGCACACCGAGCACTGAGCACCCAGCACCGTGAGCACTGAGCACCCAGCACGCCGAGCACTGAGCACCCAGCACCCTCAGTACTGAGCACCCAGCACCCTGAGTACTGTGCTCCCAGCACCCTGAGCACTGTGTACCCAGCACCCTGAGCACTGAGCACCCAGCACCCTGAGCACTGAGCACACAGCACCCTGAGCACTGAGCACCCAGCACCCTGAGTACTGAGCACCGATCACCCTGAGCACTGAGAACCCAGCACCCCGAGCACTGAGCACCCAGCACCCTGAGTACTGAGCACCCTGAGTACTGAGCACCGATCACCCTGAGCACTGAGCTCCCAGCACCCTGAGTACTGAGCACCCAGCACCCTGAGTACTGAGCACCCAGCACCCTGAGCACTGAGCACCCAGCACCCTGAGTACTGAGCACCCAGCACCCCGAGCACTGAGCACCCAGCACCCCGAGAATGAGCACCCAGCACCCCGAGTACTGAGCACCGAGCACCCTGAGCACTGAGTACCCAGCACCCTGAGTACTGAGCACCCAGCACCCCGAGCACTGAGAACCGAGCACCCCGAGTACTGAGCACCCAGCACCCTGAGCACTGAGCACCCAGCACCCTGAGTACTGAGCACCCAGCACCCTGAGAACTGAGCACCCAGCACCCTGAGCACTGAGCACCCAGCACCCCGAGCACTGAGCACCCAGCACCCTGAGTACTGATCACCCAGCACCCTGAGCACTGAGCACCCAGCACCCTGAGCACTTAGCACCCAGCACCCTGAGCACTGAGCACCCAGCACCCTGAGTAGTGAGCACCCAACGTACTGAGCACCGAGCACCCCGAGCACTGAGTACCCAGCACCCTGAGTACTGAGCACCGAGCACCCCGAGCACTGAGCACCCAGCACCCTGAGTATTGAGCACCCAGTGCCCCGAGCACCGAGCACCCTGAGCACTGAGCACCCAGCACCCTGACTACTGAGCACCCAGCACCCTGAGCAATGAGCAACCTGAGTACTGAGCACCCAGCACCTTGAGCACTGAGCACCGAGCACCCTGAGCACTGAGCACCCAGCACCCGGAGTACTGAGCACCCAGCACCCTGAGTACTAAGCACCAAGCACCCTGAGTACTGAGCACCTAGCACCCTGAGCACTGAACACACAGCACCCTGAGTACTGAGCACCGAGCACACCGAGCACTGAGCACCCAGCACAGTGAGCACTGAGCACCCAGCACGCCGAGCACTGAGCACCCAGCACCCTGAGTACTGAGCACCCAGCACCCTGAACACTGTGCACCCAGCACCCTGAGCACTGAGTACCCAGCACCCTGAGCACTGAGCACCCAGCACCCTGAGCACTGAGCACACAGCACCCTGAGCACTGAGCACCCAGCACCCTGAGTACTGAGCACTGAGCACCCAGCACCCCGAGCACTGAGCACCCAGCACCCTGAGTACTGAGCACTGAGCACCCAGCACACCGAGCACTGAGCACCCAGCACCCTGAGTACTGAGCACCCAGCACCCTGAGCACTGAGCACCCAGCACCCTGAGCACTGAGCACCCAACACCCTGAGTACTGAGCACCCAGCACCCTGAGTACTGAACACCCAGCACCCTGAGCACTGAGCACTGAGCACCCTGAGCACTGAGTACTGAGCACTGAGCACCCTGAGCACTGAGCACCCAGCACCCCGAGTACTGAGCACCCAGCACCCCGAGCACTGTGCACCCAGCGCCCCGAGCACTGAGCACCCAGCACCATGAGCACTGAGCACTGAGCACCCAGCACCCCGAGTACTGAGCAGTGAGCACCCTGAGCACTGAGCACCCAGCACCCCGAGTACTGAGCACTGAGCACCCTGAGTACTGAGCACCCAGCACCCTGAGCACTGAGTACCCAGCACCCTGAGCACTGAGCACCCAGCACCCTGAGCACTGAGCACCCAGCACCCTGAGCACTGAGCACCCAGCACCCTGAGTACTGATCACTGAGCACCCAGCACCCCGAGCACTGAGCACCCAGCACCCTGAGTACTGAGCACTGAGCACCCAGCACCCCGAGCACTGAGCACCCAGCACCCTGAGTACTGAGCTCCGAGCACCGCGAGCACTGAGCACCCAGCGCCCCGAGCACCGAGCACCCTGAGCACTGAGCACCCAGCACCCTGAGTACTGAGCACCCCGCACCCTGAGCAATGAGCACCCTGAGTATTGAGCACCCAGCACCTTGAGCACTGAGCACCCAGCACCCGGAGTACTGAGCACCCAGCCCCCTGAGTACTAAGCACCGAGCACCCTGAGTACTGAGCACCCAGCACCCTGAGCACTGAACACCTCGAGCACTGAGCACCCAGCACCCTGAGCACTGAGTACCCAGCACCCTGAGCACTGAGCACCCAGCACCCTGAGCACTGAGCACACAGCACCCTGAGCACTGAGCACACAGCACCCTGAATACTGAGCACTGAGCACCCAGCACCCCGAGCACTGAGCACCCAGCACCCTGAGTACTGAGCACCGAGCACCCCGAGCACTGAGCACCCAGCACCCTGAGTACTGAGCTCTGAGCACCCCGAGTACTGAGCACCCTGAGCACTGAGCACCGTGCACCCTGAGCACTGAGTACCCAGCACCCTTAGCACTGAGCACCCAGCACCCTGAGCACTGAGCATCCAGCACCCTGAGCACTGAGCACCCAGCACCCTGAGTACTGAGCACTGAGCACCCAGCACCCCGAGCACTGAGCACCCAGCACCCCGAGTACTGAGCACTGAGAACCCTGAGTACTGAGCACCCAGCACACTGAGCACTGAGTACACAGCACCCTGAGCACTGAGCACCCAGCACCCTGAGCACTGAGCACCCAGCACCCTGAGCACTGAGCACCCAGCACCATGAATACTGAGCACTGAGCACCCAGCACCCCGAGCACTGAGCACCCAGCACCCTGAGTACTGAGCACTGAGCAACCAGCACCCCGAGCACTGAGCACCCAGCACCCTGAGCACTGAGCACCCAGCACCTGAGTACTGAGCACACAGCACCCTGAGTACTGAGCACCCAGCACCCTGAGTACTGAGCACCGAGCACCCCGAGAAGTGAGCACCCAGCACCCTGAGTACTGAGCACCCAGCACCCTGAGCACTGAGCACCCAGCACCCCGAGCACTGAGCACCCAGCACCCTGAGTACTGAGCACCCAGCACCCTGAGCACTGAGCACCCAGCACCCTGAGCACTCAGCACCCAGCACCCAGCACCCGGAGTACTGAGCACCCAGCACCCTGAGGACTGAGCACCCAGCACCCTGAGCACTGAGCACCCTGAGTACTGAGCACTGAGCACCCAACGTACTGAGCACCGAGCACACCGAGCACTGAGCACCCAGCACCCTGAGTACTGAGCACCCAGCACCCCGAGCACTGAGCACCCAGCACCCTGAGCACTGAGCACCCAGCACCCTGAGCACTGATCACTCAGCACCCTGAGCACTGAGCACCCAGCACCCTGAGTACTGAGCACCCAGCACCCTGAGTACTGAGCACTCAGCACCCTGAGTACTGAGCAGCGAGCACCCCGAGCACTGAGCACCCAGCACCCTGAGCACTGAGCACCCTGAGGACTGAGCACCCAGCACCCTGAGCACTGAGCACCCAGCACCCTGAGTACTGAGCACCGATCACCCTGAGCACTGAGCACCCAGCACCCCAAGCACTGAGCACCCAGCACCCTGAGTACTGAGCACCCTGAGTACTGCGCACCGATCACCCTGAGCACTGAGCTCCCAGCACCCTGAGTACTGAGCACCCAGCACCCTGAGCACTGAGCACCCAGCACCGTGAGTACAGAGCACCCAGCACCCTGAGCACTGAGCACCCAGCACACTGAGTACTGAGCACCCAGCACCCCGAGCACTGAGCACCCAGCACCCCGAGAATGAGCACCCAGCACCCCGAGTACTGAGCACCGAGCACCCTGAGCACTGAGTACCCAGCACCCTGAGTACTGAGCACCCAGCACCCTGAGCACTGAGCACCGAGCAACCCGAGTACTGAGCACCCAGCACCCTGAGCACTGAGCACCCAGCACCCTGAGTACTGAGCACCCAGCACCCTGAGTACTGAACACCCAGCACCCTGAGCACTGAGCACTGAGCACCCTGATCACTGAGTACTGAGCACCGAGCACCCCGAGAACTGAGCACCCAGCACCCGGAGTACTGAGCACCCAGCACCCTGAGTACTGAGCACCCAGCACCCCGAGCACTGAGCACCCAGCACCCTGAGCACTGAGCACCCAGCACCCTGAGTACTGAGCACTGAGCACCCAGCACCCTGAGCACTGAGCACCCAGCACCCTGAGTACTGAGCACTGAGCACCCAGCACCCCGAGCACTGAGCACCCAGCACCGTGAGCACTGAGCCCCCAGCACCCTGAGCACTGAGCACCCAGCACCCCAGCACTGAGCACCCAGCACCCTGAGTACTGAGTACCCAGCACCCTGAGCACTGAGCACCCAGCACCCTGAGCACTGAGCACCCAGCACCCCGAGCACTGAGCACCCAGCACCCTGAGTACTGAGCACCCAGCACCATGAGCACTGAGCACCCAGCACCCTGAGCACTGAGCACCCAGCACCCTGAGCACTGAGCACCCAGCACCCTGAGTAGTGAGCACCCAACGTACTGAGCACCGAGCACCCCGAGCACTGAGCACCCAGCACCCTGAGTTCTGAGCACCGAGCACCCTGAGCACTGAGCACCCAGCACCCTGAGTACTGAGCTCCGAGCACCGCGAGCACTGAGCACCCAGCGCCCCGAGCACTGAGCACCCTGAGCACTGAGCACCCAGCACCCTGAGTACTGAGCACCCTGCACCCTGAGCAATGAGCACCCTGAGTACTGAGCACCCAGCACCTTGAGCACTGAGCACCCAGCACCCGGAGTACTGAGCACCCAGCACACTGAGTACTAAGCACCGAGCACCCTGAGTACTGAGCACCCAGCACCCTGAGCACTGAACACCTCGAGCACTGAGCACCCAGCACCCTGAGTACTGAGCACCGAGCACCCCGAGCACTGAGCACCCAGCACCGCGAGCACTGAGCACATAGCTCCCCGAGCACTGAGCACCCAGCACCCTGAGTACTGAGCACCCAGCACCCTGAGTACTGAGCACCCAGCACCCTGAGCACTGAGTACCCAGCACCCTGAGCACTGAGCACCCAGCACCCTGAGCACTGAGCACACAGCACCCTGAGCACTGAGCACACAGCACCCTGAATATTGAGCACTGAGCACCCAGCACCCCGAGCACTGAGCACCCAGCACCCTGAGTACTGAGCACCGAGCACCCCGAGCACTGAGCACCCAGCACCCTGAGTACTGTGCTCCGAGCACCCCGAGTACTGAGCACCCTGAGCACTGAGCACCATGCACCCTGAGCACTGAGTACCCAGCACCCTGAGCACTGAGCACCCAGCACCCTGAGCACTGAGCACCCAGCACCCTGAGCACTGAGCACCCAGCACCCTGAGCACTGAGCACCCAGCACCCTGAGTACTGAGCACCCAGCACCCCGAGCAATGAGCACCCAGCACCCCGAGTACTGAGCACTGAGCACCCTGAGTACTGAGCACCCAGCACCCTGAGCACTGAGTACACAGCACCCTGAGCACTGAGCACCCAGCACCCTGAGCACTGAGCACCCAGCACCCTGAGCACTGAGCACCCAGCACCATGAATACTGAGCACTGAGCACCCAGCACCCCGAGCACTGAGCAACCAGCACCCTGAGTACTGAGCACTGAGCACCCAGCACCCCGAGCACTGAGCAACCAGCACCCTGAGCACTGAGCACCCAGCACCTGAGTACTGAGCACACAGCACCCTGAGCACCCAGCACCCTGAGTACTGAGCACCCAGCACCCCGAGCACTGAGCACCCAGCACCCTGAGCACTGAGTACCCAGCACCCTGAGCACTGAGCACCCAGCACCCTGAGCACTGAGCACACAGCACCCTGAGCACTGAGCACACAGCACCCTGAATACTGAGCACTGAGCACCCAGCACCCCGAGCACTGAGCACCCAGCACCCTGAGTACTGAGCACCGAGCACCCCGAGCACTGAGCACCCAGCACCCTGAGTACTGAGCTCTGAGCACCCCGAGTACTGAGCACCCTGAGCACTGAGCACCGTGCACCCTGAGCACTGAGTACCCAGCACCCTTAGCACTGAGCACCCAGCACCCTGAGCACTGAGCATCCAGCACCCTGAGCACTGAGCACCCAGCACCCTGAGTACTGAGCACTGAGCACCCAGCACCCCGAGCACAGAGCACCCAGCACCCCGAGTACTGAGCACTGAGCACCCTGAGTACTGAGCACCCAGCACACTGAGCACTGAGTACACAGCACCCTGAGCACTGAGCACCCAGCACCCTGAGCACTGAGCACCCAGCACCCTGAGCACTGAGCACCCAGCACCATGAATACTGAGCACTGAGCACCCAGCACCCCGAGCACTGAGCACCCAGCACCCTGAGTACTGAGCACTGAGCAACCAGCACCCCGAGCACTGAGCACCCAGCACCCTGAGCACAGAGCACCCAGCACCTGAGTACTGAGCACACAGCACCCTGAGTACTGAGCACCCAGCACCCTGAGTACTGAGCACCGAGCACCCCGAGAAGTGAGCACCCAGCACCCTGAGTACTGAGCACCCAGCACCCTGAGCACTGAGCACCCAGCACCCCGAGCACTGAGCACCCAGCACCCTGAGTACTGAGCACCCAGCACCCTGAGCAATGAGCACCCAGCACCCTGAGCACTCAGCACCCAGCACCCAGCACCCGGAGTACTGAGCACCCAGCACCCTGAGGACTGAGCACCCAGCACCCTGAGCACTGAGCACCCTGAGTACTGAGCACTGAGCACCCAACGTACTGAGCACCGAGCACACCGAGCACTGAGCACCCAGCACCCTGAGTACTGAGCACCCAGCACCCCGAGCACTGAGCACCCAGCACCCTGAGCACTGAGCACCCAGCACCCTGAGCACTGATCACCCAGCACCCTGAGCACTGAGCACCCAGCACCCTGAGTACTGAGCACCCAGCACCCTGAGTACTGAGCACTCAGCACCCTGAGTACTGAGCAGCGAGCACCCCGAGCACTGAGCACCCAGCACCCTGAGCACTGAGCACCCTGAGGACTGAGCACCCAGCACCCTGAGCACTGAGCACCCAGCACCCTGAGTACTGAGCACCGATCACCCTGAGCACTGAGCACCCAGCACCCCAAGCACTGAGCACCCAGCACCCTGAGTACTGAGCAACCTGAGTACTGCGCACCGATCACCCTGAGCACTGAGCTCCCAGCACCCTGAGTACTGAGCACCCAGCACCCTGAGCACTGAGCACCCAGCACCGTGAGTACAGAGCACCCAGCACCCTGAGCACTGAGCACCCAGCACACTGAGTACTGAGCACCCAGCACCCCGAGCACTGAGCACCCAGCACCCTGAGCACTGAGCACCCAGCACCCTGAGTACTGAGCACCCAGCACCCTGAGTACTGAACACCCAGCACCCTGAGCACTGAGCACTGAGCACCCTGATCACTGAGTACTGAGCACCGAGCACCCCGAGAACTGAGCACCCAGCACCCGGAGTACTGAGCACCCAGCACCCTGAGTACTGAGCACCCAGCACCCCGAGCACTGAGCACCCAGCACCCTGAGCACTGAGCACCCAGCACCCTGAGTACTGAGCACTGAGCACCCAGCACCCTGAGCACTGAGCACCCAGCACCCTGAGTACTGAGCACTGAGCACCCAGCACCCCGAGCACTGAGCACCCAGCACCCTGAGCACTGAGCCCCCAGCACCCTGAGCACTGAGCACCCAGCACCCCGAGCACTGAGCACCCAGCACCCTGAGTACTGAGTACCCAGCACCCTGAGCACTGAGCACCCAGCACCCTGAGCACTGAGCACCCAGCACCCCGAGCACTGAGCACCCAGCACCCTGAGTACTGAGCACCCAGCACCATGAGCACTGAGCACCCAGCACCCTGAGCACTGAGCACCCAGCACCCTGAGCACTGAGCACCCAGCACCCTGAGTAGTGAGCACCCAACGTACTGAGCACCGAGCACCCCGAGCACTGAGCACCCAGCACCCTGAGTACTGAGCACCGAGCACCCTGAGCACTGAGCACCCAGCACCCTGAGTACTGAGCTCCGAGCACCGCGAGCACTGAGCACCCAGCGCCCCGAGCACCGAGCACCCTGAGCACTGAGCACCCAGCACCCTGAGTACTGAGCACCCTGCACCCTGAGCAATGAGCACCCTGAGTACTGAGCACCCAGCACCTTGAGCACTGAGCACCCAGCACCCGGAGTACTGAGCACCCAGCACACTGAGTACTAAGCACCGAGCACCCTGAGTACTGAGCACCCAGCACCCTGAGCACTGAACACCTCGAGCACTGAGCACCCAGCACCCTGAGTACTGAGCACCGAGCACCCCGAGCACTGAGCACCCAGCACCGCGAGCACTGAGCACATAGCTCCCCGAGCACTGAGCACCCAGCACCCTGAGTACTGAGCACCCAGCACCCTGAGTACTGAGCACCCAGCACCCTGAGCACTGAGTACCCAGCACCCTGAGCACTGAGCACCCAGCACCCTGAGCACTGAGCACACAGCACCCTGAGCACTGAGCACACAGCACCCTGAATATTGAGCACTGAGCACCCAGCACCCCGAGCACTGAGCACCCAGCACCCTGAGTACTGAGCACCGAGCACCCCGAGCACTGAGCACCCAGCACCCTGAGTACTGTGCTCCGAGCACCCCGAGTACTGAGTACCCTGAGCACTGAGCACCATGCACCCTGAGCACTGAGTACCCAGCACCCTGAGCACTGAGCACCCAGCACCCTGAGCACTGAGCACCCAGCACCCTGAGCACTGAGCACCCAGCACCCTGAGCACTGAGCACCCAGCACCCTGAGTACTGAGCACCCAGCACCCCGAGCAATGAGCACCCAGCACCCCGAGTACTGAGCACTGAGCACCCTGAGTACTGAGCACCCAGCACCCTGAGCACTGAGTACACAGCACCCTGAGCACTGAGCACCCAGCACCCTGAGCACTGAGCACCCAGCACCCTGAGCACTGAGCACCCAGCACCATGAATACTGAGCACTGAGCACCCAGCACCCCGAGCACTGAGCAACCAGCACCCTGAGTACTGAGCACTGAGCACCCAGCACCCCGAGCACTGAGCAACCAGCACCCTGAGCACTGAGCACCCAGCACCTGAGTACTGAGCACACCGCACCCTGAGTACTGAGCACCCAGCACCCTGAGTACTGAGCACCGAGCACCCCGAGAACTGAGCACCCAGCACCCTGAGTACTGAGCACCCAGCACCCTGAGCATTGAGCACACAGCACCCCGAGCACTGAGCACCCAGCACCCTGAGTACTGAGCACCCAGCACCCTGAGCACTGAGCACCCAGCACCCTGAGCACTGAGCACCCAGCACCCAGCACCCGGAGTACTGAGCACCCAGCACCCTGAGGATTGAGCACCCAGCACCCTGAGCACTGTGCACCCTGAGTACTGAGCACTGAGCACCCTGAGTACTGAGCACTGAGCACCCTGAGTACTGAGCAACCAGCACCCTGAGTACTGAGCACCCAGCACCCTGAGCACTGAGCTCTGAGCACCCTGAGCACTGAGCACCCAGCACCCTGAGCACTGATCACCCAGCACCCTGAGTTGTGAGCACCCAACGTACTGAGCACCGAGCACCCCGAGCACTGAGCACCCAGCACCCTGAGTACTGAGCACCCAGCACCCCGAGCACTGAGCACCCAGCACCCTGAGCACTGAGCACCCAGCACCCTGAGCACTGAACCCCCAGCACCCTGAGCACTGAGCACCCAGCACCCTGAGTACTGAGCACCCAGCACCCTGAGTACTGAGCACTCAGCACCCTGAGTACTGAGCACCGAGCACCCCGAGCACTGAGCACCCAGCACCCTGAGCACTGAGCACCCTGAGGACTGAGCACCCAGCACCCTGAGCACTGAGCACCCAGCACCCTGAGTACTGAGCACCGATCACCCTGAGCACTGAGCACCCAGCACCCCGAGCACTGAGCACCCAGCACCCTGAGTACTGAGCACCCTGAGTACTGAGCACCGATCACCCTGAGCACTGAGCTCCCAGCACACTGAGTACTGAGCACTCAGCACCCTGAGCACTGAGCACCCAGCACCCTGAGTACAGAGCACCCAGCACCCTGAGCACTGAGCACCCAGCACACTGAGTAGTGAGCACCCACCACCCCGAGCACTGAGCACCCAGCACCCCGAGAATGAGCACCCAGCACCCTGAGTACTGAGCACCGAGCACCCTGAGCACTGAGCACCGAGCACCCCGAGAACTGAGCACCCAGCACCCGGAGTTCTGAGCACCCAGCACCCTGAGTACTGAGCACCCAGCACCCCGAGAACTGAGCACCCAGCACCCTGAGCACTGAGCACCCAGCACCCTGAGTACTGAGCACTGAGCACCCAGCACCCTGAGCACTGAGCACCCAGCACCCTGAGTACTGAGCACTGAGCACCCAGCACCCCGAGCACTGAGCACCCAGCACCCTGAGCACTGAGCACCCAGCACCCTGAGCACTGAGCACCCAGCACCCTGAGTACTGAGCACTGAGCACCCAGCACCCCGGGCACTGAGCACCCAGCACCCTGAGTACTGAGCACTGAGCAACCAGCACCCCGAGAACTGAGCACCCAGCACCCTGAGCACTGAGCACCCAGCACCCGAGTACTGAGCGCCCAGCACCCTGAGTACTGAGCACCCAGCACCCTGAGTACTGAGCACCCAGCACCCTGAGTACTGAGCACCCAGCACCCCGAGCATTGAGCACCCAGCACCCCAAGTACTGAGCACCCAGCACCCTGAGTACTGAGCACCCAGCACCCTGAGCACTGAGCACCCAGCACCCCGAGCACTGAGCACCCAGCACCCTGAGTACTGAGCACCCAGCACCCTGAGCACTGAGCACACAGCACCCTGAGCACTGAGCACCCAGCACCCTGAGCACTGAGCACCCAGCACCCTGAGTAGTGAGCACCTAACGTACTGAGCACCGAGCACCCCGAGCACTGAGTACCCAGCACCCAGAGTACTGAGCACCCAGCACCCCGAGCACTGAGCACCCAGCACCCTGAGTACTGAGCTCCGAGCACCCCGAGCACTGAGCACCCAGCGCCACGAGCACCGAGCACCCTGAGCACAGAGCAACCTGAGTACTGAGCACCCAGCACCTTGAGCACTGAGCACCGAGCACCCCGAGCACTGAGCACCCAGCACCCGGAGTACTGAGCACCCAGCACCCTGAGTACTAAGCACCGAGCACCCTGAGTACGAGCACCCAGCACCCTGAGCACTGAACACACAGCACCCTGAGTACTGAGCACCTCGATCACTGAGCACCCAGCACCCTGAGTACTGAGCACCGAGCACACCGAGCACTGAGCACCCAGCACCGTGAGCACTGAGCCCCCAGCACCCCGAGCACTGAGCACCCAGCACCCTGAGTACTGAGCACCCAGCACCCTGAGTACTGAGCACGCAGCACTCTGAGCGCTGAGTACCCAGCACCCTGAGCACTGAGCACCCAGCACCCTGAGCACTGAGCACACAGCACCCTGAGCACTGAGCACCCAGCACCCTGAGTACTGAGCACTGAGCACCCAGCACCCCGAGCACTGAGCACCCAGCACCCTGAGTACTGAGCACTGAGCACCCAGCACCCTGAGCACTGAGCACCCAGCACCCGAGTACTGAGCACCCAGCACCCTGAGTACTGAGCACCCAGCACCCTGAGTACTGAGCACACAGCACCCCGAGTACTGAGCACCCAGCACCCCGAGTACTGAGCACCCAGCACCCTGAGCACTGAGCACCCAGCATCCCGAGCACTGAGCACCCAGCACCCTGAGTACTGGGCACCCAGCGCCCCGAGCACTGAGCACCCAGCACCCTGAGCACTGAGCACCCAGCACCCTGAGTACTGAGCACCCAGCACCCTGAGTACTGAAAACCCAGCACCCTGAGCACTGAGCACTGAGCACCCTGAGCACTGAGTACTGAGCACTGATCACCCTGAGCACTGAGCACCCAGCACCCCGAGTACTGAGCACCCAGCACCCCGAGCACTGAGCACCCAGCGCCCCGAGCACTGAGCACCCAGCACCCCGAGCACTGAGCACTGAGCACCCAGCACCCCGAGTACTGAGCAGTGAGCACCCTGAGCACTGAGCACCCAGCACCCCGAGTACTGAGCACTGAGTACCCTGAATACTGAGCACCCAGCACCCTGAGCACTGAGCCCCCAGCACCCTGAGCACTGAGCACCCAACACCCCGAGCACTGAGCACCCAGCACCCTGAGTACTGAGCACTGAGCACCCAGCACCCCGAGCACTGAGCACCCAGCACCCTGAGCACTGAGCACCCTGCACCCGAGTACTGAGCACCCAGCACCCTGAGTACTGAGCACCCAGCACCCTGAGTACTGAGCACCCAGCACCCCGAGTACTGAGCACGAAGGACCCTGAGTACTGAGCACCCAGCACCCTGAGCACTGAGCACCCAGCACCCCGAGCACTGAGCACCCAGCACCCTGAGTACTGAGCACCCAGCACCCTGAGCACTGAGCACCCAGCACCCTGAGCACTGAGCACCCAGCACCCTGAGCACTGAGCACCCAGCACCCTGAGTAGTGAGCACCCAACGTACTGAGCATCGAGCACCACGAGCACTGAGCACCCAGCACCCTGAGTACTGAGCACCGAGCACCCTGAGCACTGAGCACCCAGCACCTTGAGTACGGAGCACCGAGCACCCCGAGCACTGAGCACCCAGCGCCCCGAGCACCGAGCACCCTGAGCACTGAGCACCCAGCACCCTGAGTACTGAGCACCCTGCACCCTGAGCAATGAGCACCCTGAGTACTGAGCACCCAGCACCTTGAGCACTGAGCACCCAGCACCCAGAGTACTGAGCACCCAGCACCCTGAGTACTAAGCACCAAGCACCCTGAGTACTGAGCACACAGCACCCTGAGCACTGAACACACAGCACCCTGAGTACTGAGCACCTCGAGCACTGAGCACCCAGCACCCTGAGTACTGAGCACCGAGCACCCCGAGCACTGAGCACCCAGCACCCTGAGCACTGAGCACACAGCACCCTGAGCACTGAGCACCCAGCACCCTGAGTACTGAGCACTGAGCACCCAGCACCCCGAGCACTGAGCACTCAGCACCCTGAGTACTGAGCACCGAGCACCCCGAGCACTGAGCACCCAGCACCCTGAGTACTGAGATCCGAGCACAACGAACACTGAGCACCCTGAGCACTGAGCACCGAGCACCCTGAGCACTGAGTACCCCGCACCCTGAGCACTGAGCACCCAGCACCCTGTGCACTGAGCACCCAGCACCCTGAGCACTGAGCACCCAGCACCCCGAGTACTGAGCACTGAGCACCCTGAGTACTGAGCACCCAGCACCCTGAGCACTGAGTACCCCGCACCCTGAGCACTGAGCACCCAGCACCCTGAGCACTGAGCACCCAGCACCCTGAGCACTGAGCACCCAGCACCCTGAGTACTCGGCACTGACCACCCAGCACCCCGAGCACTGAGCTCCCAGCACCCTGAGTACTGAGCACTGAGCACCCAGCAACCCGAGCACTGAGCACCCAGCACCCTGAGCACTGAGCACCCACCACCCGAGTACTGAGCACCCAGCACCCTGGGTACTGAGCACCCAGCACCCTGAGTACTGAGCACCCAGCACCCTGAGCACTGAGCACTGAGCACCCTGATCACTGAGTACTGAGCACCGAGCACACGGAGAACTGAGCACCCAGCACCCGGAGTACTGAGCACCCAGCACCCTGAGTACTGAGCACCCAGCACCCCGAGCACTGAGCCCCCAGCACCCCGAGTACTGAGTACCCAGCACCCTGAGTACTGAGCACCCAGCACCCTGAGCACTGAGCACCCAGCACCCCGAGCACTGAGCACCCAGCACCCTGAGTACTGAGCACCCAGCACCCTGAGCACTGAGCACCCTGCACCCTGAGCACTGAGCACCCAGCACCCTGAGTACTGAGCACCCAGTACCCTGAGTACTGAGCACTGAGCACCCAGCACACCGAGCACTGAGCACCCAGCACCCTTTGTACTGAGCACCGAGCACCCCGAGCACTGAGCACCCAGCACCCTGAGAACTGAGATCCGAGTACCCCGAACACTGAGCACCCTGAGCACTGAGCAGCGAGCACCCTGAGCACTAAGTACCCAGCACCCTGAGCACTGAGCACCCAGCACCCTGAGCACTGAGCACCCAGCACCCTGAGCACTGAGCACCCAGCACCCTGAGTACTGAGCACTGAGCACCCAGCACCCCGAGCACTGAGCACCCAGCACCCCGAGTACTGAGCACTGAGCACCCTGAGTACTGAGCACCCAGCACCCTGAGCACTGAGTACCCAGCACCCTGAGCACTGAGCACCCAGCACCCTGAGCACTGAGCACCCAGCACCCAGAGTACTGAGCACTGAGCACCCAGCATCCCGAGCACTGAGCACCCAGCACCCTGAGTACTGAGCACTGAGCACCCAGCACCCCGAGCACTGAGCACCCAGCACCCTGAGCACTGAGCACCCACCACCCTGAGTACTGAGCACCCAGCACCCTGAGTACTGAGCACCCAGCACCCCGAGTACTGAGCACCCAGCACCCTGAGAACTGAGCACCCAGCACCCTGAGCACTGAACACCCAGCACCCCGAGCACTGAGCACCCAGCACACTGAGTACTGAGCACCCAGCACCCTGAGCACTGAGTAACCAGCACCCTGAGCACTGAGCACCCAGCACCCTGAGCACTGAGCACTGAGCACCCTGATCACTGAGTACTGAGCACCGAGCACCCCGAGAACTGAGCACCCAGCACCCTGAGCACTGAGCACCCAGCACCCTGAGCACTGAGCACCCACCACCCTGAGTACTGAGCACTGAGCACCCAGCACCCCGGGCACTGAGCACCCAGCACCCTGAGTACTGAGCACTGAGCACCCAGCACCAAGAGCACTGAGCACCCAGCTCCCTGAGCACTGAGCACCCAGCACCCGAGTACTGAGCGCCCAGCACCCTGAGTACTGAGCACCCAGCACCCTGAGTACTGAGCACCCAGCACCCTGAGTACTGAGCACCCAGCTCCCCGAGCATTGAGCACCCAGCACCCCAAGTACTGAGCACCCAGAACACTGAGTACTGAGCACCCAGCACCCTGAGCACTGAGCACCCAGCACCCCGAGCACTGAGCACCCAGCACCTTGAGTACTGAGCACCCAGCACCCTGAGCACTGAGCACCCAGCACCCTGAGCACTGAGCACCCAGCACCCTGAGCACTGAGCACCCAGCACCCTGAGTAGTGAGGACCCAACGTACTGAGCACCGAGCACCCCGAGCACTGAGTACCCAGCACCCAGAGTACTGAGCACCGAGCACCCCGAGCACTGAGCACCCAGCACCCTGAGTACTGAGCTCCGAGCACCCCGAGCACTGAGCACCCAGCACCCCGAGCACTGAGCACCCAGCACCCTGACTACTGAGCACCCAGCACCCTGAGCAATGAGCAACCTGAGTACTGAGCACCCAGCACCTTGAGCACTGAGCACCGAGCACCCCGAGCACTGAGCACCCAGCACCCTGAGCACTGAGCACACAGCACCCTGAGCACTGAGCACCCAGCACCCTGAGCACTGAGCACCCAGCACCCTGAGTAGTGAGCACCTAACGTACTGAGCACCGAGCACCCCGAGCACTGAGTACCCAGCACCCAGAGTACTGAGCACCGAACACCCCGAGCACTGAGCACCCAGCACCCTGAGTACTGAGCTCTGAGCACCCCGAGCACTGAGCACCCAGCGCCACGAGCACCGAGCACCCTGAGCACAGAGCAACCTGAGTACTGAGCACCCAGCACCTTGAGCACTGAGCACCCCGAGCACTGAGCACCCAGCACTCGGAGTACTGAGCACCCAGCACCCTGAGTACTAAGCACCGAGCACCCTGAGTACTGAGCACCCAGCACCCTGAGCACTGAACACACAGCACCCTGAGTACTGAGCACCTCGAGCACTGAGCACCCAGCACCCTGAGTACTGAGCACCGAGCACACCGAGCACTGAGCACCCAGCACCGTGAGCACTGATCCCCCAGCACCCCGAGCACTGAGCACCCAGCACCCTGAGTACTGAGCACCCAGCACCCTGAGTACTGAGCACCCACCACTCTGAGCGCTGAGTACCCAGCACCCTGAGCACTGAGCACCCAGCACCCTGAGCACTGAGCACACAGCACCCTGAGCACTGAGCACCCATCACCCTGAGTACTGAGCACTGAGCACACAGCACCCCGAGCACTGAGCACCCAGCACCCTGAGTACTGAGCACTGAGCACCCAGCACCCTGAGCACTGAGCACCCAGCACCCGAGTATTGAGCACCCAGCACCCTAAGTACTGAGCACCCAGCACCCTGAGTACTGAGCACACAGCACCCCGAGTACTGAGGACCCAGCACCCCGAGTACTGAGCACCCAGCACCCTGAGCACTGAGCACCCAGCATCCCGAGCACTGAGCACCCAGCACCCTGAGTACTGAGCACCCAGCGCCCCGAGCACTGAGCACCCAGCATCCTGAGCACTGAGCACCCAGCACCCTGAGTACTGAGCACCCAGCTCCCTGAGTACTGAACACCCAGCACCCTGAGCACTGAGCACTGAGCACCCTGAGCACTGAGTACTGAGCACTGAGCACCCTGAGCACTGAGCACCCAGCACCCCGAGTACTGAGCACCCAGCACCCCGAGCACTGAGCACCCAGCGCCCCGAGCACTGAGCACCCAGCACCCCGAGCACTGAGCACCCAGCACCCCGAGTACTGAGCAGTGAGCACCCTGAGCACTGAGCACCCAGCACCCCGAGTACTGAGCACTGAGTACCCTGAGTACTGAGCACCCAGCACCCTGAGCACTGAGCACCCAGCACCCTGAGTAGTGAGCACCCAACGTACTGAGCATCGAGCACCACGAGCACTGAGCACCCAGCACCCTGAGTACTGAGCACCGAGCACCCTGAGCACTGAGCACCCAGCACCTTGAGTACGGAGCACCGAGCACCCCGAGCACTGAGCACCCAGCGCCCCGAGCACCGAGCACCCTGAGCACTGAGCACCCAGCACCCTGAGTACTGAGCACCCTGCACCCTGAGCAATGAGCACCCTGAGTACTGAGCACCCAGCACCTTGAGCACTGAGCACCCAGCACCCAGAGTACTGAGCACCCAGCACCCTGAGTACTAAGCACCAAGCACCCTGAGTACTGAGCACACAGCACCCTGAGCACTGAACACACAGCACCCTGAGTACTGAGCACCTCGAGCACTGAGCACCCAGCACCCTGAGTACTGAGCACCGAGCACCCCGAGCACTGAGCACCCAGCACCCTGAGCACTGAGCACACAGCACCCTGAGCACTGAGCACCCAGCACCCTGAGTACTGAGCACTGAGCACCCAGCACCCCGAGCACTGAGCACTCAGCACCCTGAGTACTGAGCACCGAGCACCCCGAGCACTGAGCACCCAGCACCCTGAGTACTGAGATCCGAGCACAACGAACACTGAGCACCCTGAGCACTGAGCACCGAGCACCCTGAGCACTGAGTACCCCGCACCCTGAGCACTGAGCACCCAGCACCCTGTGCACTGAGCACCCAGCACCCTGAGCACTGAGCACCCAGCACCCCGAGTACTGAGCACTGAGCACCCTGAGTACTGAGCACCCAGCACCCTGAGCACTGAGTACCCCGCACCCTGAGCACTGAGCACCCAGCACCCTGAGCACTGAGCACCCAGCACCCTGAGCACTGAGCACCCAGCACCCTGAGTACTCGGCACTGACCACCCAGCACCCCGAGCACTGAGCTCCCAGCACCCTGAGTACTGAGCACTGAGCACCCAGCAACCCGAGCACTGAGCACCCAGCACCCTGAGCACTGAGCACCCACCACCCGAGTACTGAGCACCCAGCACCCTGGGTACTGAGCACCCAGCACCCTGAGTACTGAGCACCCAGCACCCTGAGCACTGAGCACTGAGCACCCTGATCACTGAGTACTGAGCACCGAGCACACGGAGAACTGAGCACCCAGCACCCGGAGTACTGAGCACCCAGCACCCTGAGTACTGAGCACCCAGCACCCCGAGCACTGAGCCCCCAGCACCCCGAGTACTGAGTACCCAGCACCCTGAGTACTGAGCACCCAGCACCCTGAGCACTGAGCACCCAGCACCCCGAGCACTGAGCACCCAGCACCCTGAGTACTGAGCACCCAGCACCCTGAGCACTGAGCACCCTGCACCCTGAGCACTGAGCACCCAGCACCCTGAGTACTGAGCACCCAGTACCCTGAGTACTGAGCACTGAGCACCCAGCACACCGAGCACTGAGCACCCAGCACCCTTTGTACTGAGCACCGAGCACCCCGAGCACTGAGCACCCAGCACCCTGAGAACTGAGATCCGAGTACCCCGAACACTGAGCACCCTGAGCACTGAGCAGCGAGCACCCTGAGCACTAAGTACCCAGCACCCTGAGCACTGAGCACCCAGCACCCTGAGCACTGAGCACCCAGCACCCTGAGCACTGAGCACCCAGCACCCTGAGTACTGAGCACTGAGCACCCAGCACCCCGAGCACTGAGCACCCAGCACCCCGAGTACTGAGCACTGAGCACCCTGAGTACTGAGCACCCAGCACCCTGAGCACTGAGTACCCAGCACCCTGAGCACTGAGCACCCAGCACCCTGAGCACTGAGCACCCAGCACCCAGAGTACTGAGCACTGAGCACCCAGCATCCCGAGCACTGAGCACCCAGCACCCTGAGTACTGAGCACTGAGCACCCAGCACCCCGAGCACTGAGCACCCAGCACCCTGAGCACTGAGCACCCACCACCCTGAGTACTGAGCACCCAGCACCCTGAGTACTGAGCACCCAGCACCCCGAGTACTGAGCACCCAGCACCCTGAGAACTGAGCACCCAGCACCCTGAGCACTGAACACCCAGCACCCCGAGCACTGAGCACCCAGCACACTGAGTACTGAGCACCCAGCACCCTGAGCACTGAGTAACCAGCACCCTGAGCACTGAGCACCCAGCACCCTGAGCACTGAGCACTGAGCACCCTGATCACTGAGTACTGAGCACCGAGCACCCCGAGAACTGAGCACCCAGCACCCTGAGCACTGAGCACCCAGCACCCTGAGCACTGAGCACCCACCACCCTGAGTACTGAGCACTGAGCACCCAGCACCCCGGGCACTGAGCACCCAGCACCCTGAGTACTGAGCACTGAGCACCCAGCACCAAGAGCACTGAGCACCCAGCTCCCTGAGCACTGAGCACCCAGCACCCGAGTACTGAGCGCCCAGCACCCTGAGTACTGAGCACCCAGCACCCTGAGTACTGAGCACCCAGCACCCTGAGTACTGAGCACCCAGCTCCCCGAGCATTGAGCACCCAGCACCCCAAGTACTGAGCACCCAGAACACTGAGTACTGAGCACCCAGCACCCTGAGCACTGAGCACCCAGCACCCCGAGCACTGAGCACCCAGCACCTTGAGTACTGAGCACCCAGCACCCTGAGCACTGAGCACCCAGCACCCTGAGCACTGAGCACCCAGCACCCTGAGCACTGAGCACCCAGCACCCTGAGTAGTGAGGACCCAACGTACTGAGCACCGAGCACCCCGAGCACTGAGTACCCAGCACCCAGAGTACTGAGCACCGAGCACCCCGAGCACTGAGCACCCAGCACCCTGAGTACTGAGCTCCGAGCACCCCGAGCACTGAGCACCCAGCACCCCGAGCACTGAGCACCCAGCACCCTGACTACTGAGCACCCAGCACCCTGAGCAATGAGCAACCTGAGTACTGAGCACCCAGCACCTTGAGCACTGAGCACCGAGCACCCCGAGCACTGAGCACCCAGCACCCTGAGCACTGAGCACACAGCACCCTGAGCACTGAGCACCCAGCACCCTGAGCACTGAGCACCCAGCACCCTGAGTAGTGAGCACCTAACGTACTGAGCACCGAGCACCCCGAGCACTGAGTACCCAGCACCCAGAGTACTGAGCACCGAACACCCCGAGCACTGAGCACCCAGCACCCTGAGTACTGAGCTCTGAGCACCCCGAGCACTGAGCACCCAGCGCCACGAGCACCGAGCACCCTGAGCACAGAGCAACCTGAGTACTGAGCACCCAGCACCTTGAGCACTGAGCACCCCGAGCACTGAGCACCCAGCACTCGGAGTACTGAGCACCCAGCACCCTGAGTACTAAGCACCGAGCACCCTGAGTACTGAGCACCCAGCACCCTGAGCACTGAACACACAGCACCCTGAGTACTGAGCACCTCGAGCACTGAGCACCCAGCACCCTGAGTACTGAGCACCGAGCACACCGAGCACTGAGCACCCAGCACCGTGAGCACTGATCCCCCAGCACCCCGAGCACTGAGCACCCAGCACCCTGAGTACTGAGCACCCAGCACCCTGAGTACTGAGCACCCACCACTCTGAGCGCTGAGTACCCAGCACCCTGAGCACTGAGCACCCAGCACCCTGAGCACTGAGCACACAGCACCCTGAGCACTGAGCACCCATCACCCTGAGTACTGAGCACTGAGCACACAGCACCCCGAGCACTGAGCACCCAGCACCCTGAGTACTGAGCACTGAGCACCCAGCACCCTGAGCACTGAGCACCCAGCACCCGAGTATTGAGCACCCAGCACCCTAAGTACTGAGCACCCAGCACCCTGAGTACTGAGCACACAGCACCCCGAGTACTGAGGACCCAGCACCCCGAGTACTGAGCACCCAGCACCCTGAGCACTGAGCACCCAGCATCCCGAGCACTGAGCACCCAGCACCCTGAGTACTGAGCACCCAGCGCCCCGAGCACTGAGCACCCAGCATCCTGAGCACTGAGCACCCAGCACCCTGAGTACTGAGCACCCAGCTCCCTGAGTACTGAACACCCAGCACCCTGAGCACTGAGCACTGAGCACCCTGAGCACTGAGTACTGAGCACTGAGCACCCTGAGCACTGAGCACCCAGCACCCCGAGTACTGAGCACCCAGCACCCCGAGCACTGAGCACCCAGCGCCCCGAGCACTGAGCACCCAGCACCCCGAGCACTGAGCACCCAGCACCCCGAGTACTGAGCAGTGAGCACCCTGAGCACTGAGCACCCAGCACCCCGAGTACTGAGCACTGAGTACCCTGAGTACTGAGCACCCAGCACCCTGAGCACTGAGTACCCAGCACCTTGAGCACTGAGCACCCAGCACCCTGAGCACTGAGCACCCAGCACCCTGAGCACTGAGCACCCAGCACCCTGAGTACTGAGCACTGAGCACCCAGCACCCCGAGCACTGAGCACCCAGCACCCTGAGTACTGAACACTGAGCACCCAGCACCCCGAGCACTGAGCACCCAGCACCCTGAGCACTGAGCACCCTGAACCCGAGTACTGAGCACCCAGCACCCTGAGTACTGAGCACCCAGCACCCTGAGTACTGAGCACCCAGCACCCCGAGTACTGAGCACGAAGCACCCTGAGTACTGAGCACCCAGCACCCTGAGCACTGAGCACCCAGCACCCCGAGCACTGAGCACCCAGCACCCTGAGTACTGAGCACCCAGCACCCTGAGCACTGAGCACCCAGCACCCTGAGCACTGAGCACCCAGCACCCTGAGCACTGAGCACCCAGCACCCTGAGTAGTGAGCACCCAACGTACTGAGCACCGAGCACCCCGAGTACTGAGCACCCAGCACCCTGAGTACTGAGCACCGAGCACCCTGAGCACTGAGCACCCAGCACCTTGAGTACTGAGCTCTGAGCACCCTGAGCACTGAGCACACAGCGCCCCGAGCACCGAGCACCCTGAGCACTGAGCACCCAGCACCCTGAGTACTGAGCACCCTGCACCCTGAGCAATGAGCACCCTGAGTACTGAGCACACAGCACCCCGAGTACTGAGCACCCAGCACCCCGAGTACTGAGCACCCAGCACCCTGAGCACTGAGCACCCAGCATCCCGAGCACTGAGCACCCAGCACCCTGAGTACTGAGCACCCAGCGCCCCGAGCACTGAGCACCCAGCATCCTGAGCACTGAGCACCCAGCACCTTGAGTACTGAGCTCCGAGCACCCTGAGCACTGAGCACACAGCGCCCCGAGCACCGAGCACCCTGAGCACTGAGCACCCAGCACCCTGAGTACTGAGCACCCTGCACCCTGAGCAATGAGCACCCTGAGTACTGAGCACACAGCACCTTGAGCACTGAGCACCCAGCACCCAGAGTACTGAGCACCCAGCACCCTGAGTACTAAGCACCAAGCACCCTGAGTACTGAGCACCCAGCACCCTGAGCACTGAACACACAGCACCCTGAGTACTGAGCACCTCGAGCACTGAGCACCCAGCACCCTGAGTACTGAGCACCGAGCACCCCGAGCACTGAGCACCCAGCACCCTGAGCACTGAGCACACAGCACCCTGAGCACTGAGCACCCAGCACCCTGAGTACTGAGCACTGCGCACCCAGCACCCCGAGCACTGAGCACTCAGCACCCTGAGTACTGAGCACCGAGCACCCCGAGCACTGAGCACCCAGCACCCTGAGTACTGAGATCCGAGCACCCCGAACACTGAGCACCCTGAGCACTGAGCACCGAGCACCCTGAGCACTGAGTACCCAGCACCCTGAGCACTGAGCACACAGCACCCTGAGCACTGAGCACCCAGCACCCTGAGCACTGAGCACCCAGCACCCTGATTACTGAGCACTGAGCACCCAGCACCCCAAGCACTGAGCACCCAGCACCCCGAGTACTGAGCACTGAGCACCCTGAGTACTGAGCACCCAGCACCCTGAGCACTGAGTACCCCGCACCCTGAGCACTGAGCACCCAGCACCCTGAGCACTGAGCACCCAGCACCCTGAGTACTGAGCACTGACCACCCAGAACCCCGAGCACTGAGCTCCCAGCACCCTGAGTACTGAGCACTGAGCACCCAGCAACCCGAGCACTGAGCACCCAGCACCCTGAGCACTGAGCACCCACCACCCGAGTACTGAGCACCCAGCACCCTGGGTACTGAGCACCCAGCACCCTGAGTACTGAGCACCCAGCACCCTGAGCACTGAGCACTGAGCACCCTGATCACTGAGTACTGAGCACCGAGCACACCGAGAACTGAGCACCCAGCACCCGGAGTACTGAGCACCCAGCACCCTGAGTACTGAGCACCCAGCACCCCGAGCACTGAGCACCCAGCACACTGAGCACTTAGCACCCAGCACCCTGAGTACTGAGCACTGACCACCCAGCACACCGAGCACTGAGCACCCAGCACCCTGAGTACTGAGCACTGAGGACCCAGCACCCTGAGCACTGAGCACCCAGCACCCTGAGCACTGAACACCCAGCACCCTGAGCACTGAGCACCCAGCACCCTGAGTACTGAGCACTGAGCACCCAGCACCCCGAGCAATGAGCACCCAGCACCCTGAGTACTGAGCACTGAGCACCCAGCACCCTGAGCACTGAGCACACAGCACCCTGAGCACTGAGCACCCAGCACCCGAGTACTGAGCACCCAGCACCCTGAGTACTGAGCACGCAGCACCCTGAGTACTGAGCACCCAGCACCCTGAGTACTGAGCACCCAGCACCCCGAGCACTGAGCACCCAGCACCCCGAGTACTGAGTACCCAGCACCCTGAGTACTGAGCACCCAGCACCCTGAGCACTGAGCACCCAGCACCCCGAGCACTGAGCACCCAGCACCCTGAGTACTGAGCACCCAGCACCCTGAGCACTGAGCACCCAGCACCCTGAGCACTGAGCACCCAGCACCCTGAGTACTGAGCACCCAGCACCCTGAGTACTGAGCACTGAGCACCCAGCACCCCGAGCACTGAGCACCCAGCACCCTGAGTACTGAGCACCGAGCACCCCGAGCACTGAGCACCCAGCACCCTGAGTACTGAGATCCGAGCACCCTGAACACTGAGCACCCTGAGCACTGAGCACCGAGCACCCTGAGCACTGAGTACCCAGCACCCTGAGCACTGAGCACCCAGCACCCTGAGCACTGAGCACCCAGCACCCTGAGCACTGAGCACCCAGCACCCTGAGTACTGAGCACTGAGCACCCTGAGTACTGAGCACCCAGCACCCTGAGCACTGAGTACCCAGCACCCTGAGCACTGAGCACCCAGCACCCTGAGCACTGAGCACCCAGCACCCAGAGTACTGAGCACTGAGCACCCAGCATCCCGAGCACTGAGCACCCAGCACCCTGAGTACTGAGCACTGAGCACCCAGCACCCCGAGCACTGAGCACCCAGCACCCTGAGCACTGAGCACCCACCACTCTGAGTACTGAGCACCCAGCACCCTGAGCACTGAGTACCCAGCACCCTGAGCACTGAGCACCCAGCACCCTGAGCACTGAGCACCCAGCACCCTGAGCACTGAGCACCCAGCACCCTGAGTACTGAGCACTGAGCACCCTGAGTACTGAGCACCCAGCACCCTGAGCACTGAGTACCCAGCACCCTGAGCACTGAGCACCCAGCACCCTGAGCACTGAGCACCCAGCACCCAGAGTACTGAGCACTGAGCACCCAGCATCCCGAGCACTGAGCACCCAGCACCCTGAGTACTGAGCACTGAGCACCCAGCACCCCGAGCACTGAGCACCCAGCACCCTGAGCACTGAGCACCCACCACTCTGAGTACTGAGCACCCAGCACCCTGAGTACTGAGCACCCAGCACCCTGAGCACTGAACACCCAGCACCCCGAGCACTGAGCACCCAGCACACTGAGTACTGAGCACCCAGCACCCTGAGCACTGAGCACCCAGCACCCTGAGCACTGAGCACCCAGCACCCTGAGTACTGAGCACTGAGCACCCTGATCACTGAGTACTGAGCACCGAGCACCCCGAAAACTGAGCACCCAGCACCCTGAGCACTGAGCACCCAGCACCCTGAGCACTGAGCACCCACCACCCTGAGTACTGAGCACTGAGCACCCAGCACCCCGGGCACTGAGCACCCAGCACCCTGAGTACTGAGCACTGAGCACCCAGCACCCCGAGCACTGAGCACCCAGCTCCCTGAGCACTGAGCACCCAGCACCCGAGTACTGAGCGCCCAGCACCCTGAGTACTGAGCACCCAGCACCCTGAGTACTGAGCACTGACCACCCAGCACCCCGAGCACTGAGCTCCCAGCACCCTGAGTACTGAGCACCCACCACCCTGAGCACTGAGCACTGAGCACCCTGATCACTGAGTACTGAGCACCGAGCACACCGAGAACTGAGCACCCAGCACCCGGAGTACTGAGCACCCAGCACCCTGAGTACTGAGCACCCAGCACCCCGAGCACTGAGCTCCCAGCACCCTGAGTACTGAGCACTGAGCACCCAGCACCCCGAGCACTGAGCTCCCAGCACCCTGAGTACTGAGCACTGAGCACCCAGCAACCCGAGCACTGAGCACCCAGCACCCTGAGCACTGAGCACCCACCACCCTGAGCACTGAGCACTGAGCACCCTGATCACTGAGTACTGAGCACCGAGCACACCGAGAACTGAGCACCCAGCACCCGGAGTACTGAGCACCCAGCACCCTGAGTACTGAGCACCCAGCACCCCGAGCACTGAGCACCCAGCACCCTGAGCACTTAGCACCCAGCACCCTGAGTACTGAGCACTGAGCACCCAGCACACCGAGCACTGAGCACCCAGCACCCTGAGTACTGAGCACTGAGGACCCAGCACCCCGAGCACTGAGCACCCAGCACCCTGAGCACTGAACACCCAGCACCCTGAGCACTGAGCACCCAGCACCCTGAGTACTGAGCACTGAGCACCCAGCACCCCGAGCAATGAGCACCCAGCACCCTGAGTACTGAGCACTGAGAACCCAGCACCCTGAGCACTGAGCACACAGCACCCTGAGCACTGAGCACCCAGCACCCGAGTACTGAGCACCCAGCACCCTGAGTACTGAGCACGCAGCACCCTGAGTACTGAGCACCCAGCACCCTGAGTACTGAGCACCCAGCACCCCGAGCACTGAGCCCCCAGCACCCCGAGTACTGAGTACCCAGCACCCTGAGTACTGAGCACCCAGCACCCTGAGCACTGAGCACCCAGCACCCTGAGTACTGAGCACCCAGCACCCTGAGCACTGAGCACCCAGCACCCTGAGCACTGAGCACCCAGCACCCTGAGCACTGAGCACCCAGCACCCTGAGTACTGAGCACCCAGCACCCTGAGTACTGAGCACTGAGCACCCAGCACCCCGAGCACTGAGCACCCAGCACCCTGAGTACTGAGCACCGAGCACCCCGAGCACTGAGCACCCAGCACCCTGAGTACTGAGATCCGAGCACCCTGAACACTGAGCACCCTGAGCACTGAGCACCGAGCACCCTGAGCACTGAGTACCCAGCACCCTGAGCACTGAGCACCCAGCACCCTGAGCACTGAGCAACCAGCACCCTGAGCACTGAGCACCCAGCACCCTGAGTACTGAGCACTGAGCACCCTGAGTACTGAGCACCCAGCACCCTGAGCACTGAGTACCCAGCACCCTGAGCACTGAGCACCCAGCACCCTGAGCACTGAGCACCCAGCACCCAGAGTACTGAGCACTGAGCACCCAGCATCCCGAGCACTGAGCACCCAGCACCCTGAGTACTGAGCACTGAGCACCCAGCACCCCGAGCACTGAGCACCCAGCACCCTGAGCACTGAGCACCCACCACTCTGAGTACTGAGCACCCAGCACCCTGAGTACTGAGCACCCAGCACCCTGAGTACTGAGCACCCAGCACCTCGAGTACTGAGCACCCAGCACCCTGAGTACTGAGCACCCAGCACCCTGAGCACTGAACACCCAGCACCCCGAGCACTGAGCACCCAGCACACTGAGTACTGAGCACCCAGCACCCTGAGCACTGAGCACCCAGCACCCTGAGCACTGAGCACCCAGCACACCGAGCACTGAGCACCCAGCACCCTGAGTACTGAGCACCCAGCACCCTGAGCACTGAGCACCCAGCACCCTGAGCACTGAGCACCCAGCACCCTGAGTACTGAGCACCCAGCACCCTGAGTACTGAGCACTGAGCACCCAGCACCCCGAGCACTGAGCACCCAGCACCCTGAGTACTGAGCACCGAGCACCCCGAGCACTGAGCACCCAGCACCCTGAGTACTGAGATCCGAGCACCCTGAACACTGAGCACCCTGAGCACTGAGCACCGAGCACCCTGAGCACTGAGTACCCAGCACCCTGAGCACTGAGCACCCAGCACCCTGAGCACTGAGCACCCAGCACCCTGAGCACTGAGCACCCAGCACCCTGAGTACTGAGCACTGAGCACCCTGAGTACTGAGCACCCAGCACCCTGAGCACTGAGTACCCAGCACCCTGAGCACTGAGCACCCAGCACCCTGAGCACTGAGCACCCAGCACCCAGAGTACTGAGCACTGAGCACCCAGCATCCCGAGCACTGAGCACCCAGCACCCTGAGTACTGAGCACTGAGCACCCAGCACCCCGAGCACTGAGCACCCAGCACCCTGAGCACTGAGCACCCACCACTCTGAGTACTGAGCACCCAGCACCCTGAGTACTGAGCACCCAGCACCCTGAGTACTGAGCACCCAGCACCTCGAGTACTGAGCACCAAGCACCCTGAGTACTGAGCACCCAGCACCCTGAGCACTGAACACCCAGCACCCCGAGCACTGAGCACCCAGCACACTGAGTACTGAGCACCCAGCACCCTGAGCACTGAGCACCCAGCACCCTGAGCACTGAGCACCCAGCACCCTGAGTACTGAGCACTGAGCACCCTGATCACTGAGTACTGAGCACCGAGCACCCCGAGAACTGAGCACCCAGCACCCTGAGCACTGAGCACCCAGCACCCTGAGCACTGAGCACCCACCACCCTGAGTACTGAGCACTGAGCACCCAGCACCCCGGGCACTGAGCACCCAGCACCCTGAGTACTGAGCACTGAGCACCCAGCACCCCGAGCACTGAGCACCCAGCTCCCTGAGCACTGAGCACCCAGCACCCGAGTACTGAGCGCCCAGCACCCTGAGTACTGAGCACCCAGCACCC
Organism: Microtus oregoni; assembly: GCF_018167655.1. Lineage (NCBI taxonomy): Eukaryota > Metazoa > Chordata > Mammalia > Rodentia > Cricetidae > Microtus > Microtus oregoni. The sequence continues at coordinate 893,489 of NW_024544813.1, forward strand.
TGAGTACTGAGCACCCAGCACCCTGAGTACTGAGCACCCAGTTCCCCGAGCATTGAGCACCCAGCACCCCAAGTACTGAGCACCCAGCACACTTAGTACTGAGCACCCAGCACCCTGAGCACTGAGCACCCAGCACCCTGAGCACTGAGCACCCAGCACCCTGAGCACTGAGCACCCAGCACCCTGAGTAGTGAGCACCCAACGTACTGAGCACCGAGCACCCCGAGCACTGAGTACCCAGCACCCAGAGTACTGAGCACCGAGCACCCCGAGCACTGAGCACCCAGCACCCTGAGTACTGAGCTCCGAGCACCCCGAGCACTGAGCACCCAGCGCCCCGAGCACCGAGCACCCTGAGCACTGAGCACCCAGCACCCTGACTACTGTGCACCCAGCACCCTGAGCAATGAGCAACCTGAGTACTGAGCACCCAGCACCTTGAGCACTGAGCACCGAGCACCCCGAGCACTGAGCACCCAGCACCCGGAGTACTGAGCACCCAGCACCCTGAGTACTAAGCACCGAGCACCCTGAGTACTGAGCACCCAGCACCCTGAGCACTGAACACACAGCACCCTGAGTACTGAGCACCTCGAGCACTGAGCACCCAGCACCCTGAGTACTGAGCACCGAGCACACCGAGCACTGAGCACCCAGCACCGTGAGCACTGAGCCCCCAGCACCCCGAGCACTGAGCACCCAGCACCCTGAGTACTGAGCACCCAGCACCCTGAGTACTGAGCACCCAGCACTCTGAGCACTGAGTACCCAGCACCCTGAGCACTGAGCACCCAGCACCCTGAGCACTGGGCACACAGCACCCTGAGCACTGAGCACCCAGCACCCTGAGTACTGAGCACTGAGCACCCAGCACCCCGAGCACTGAGCACCCAGTACCCTGAGTACTGAGCACTGAGCACCCAGCACCCCGAGCACTGAGCACACAGCACCCTGAGCACTGAGCACCCAGCACCCGAGTACAGAGCACCCAGCACCCTGAGTACTGAGCACCCAGCACCCTGAGTACTGAGCACACAGCACCCCGAGTACTGAGCACCCAGCACCCCGTGTACTGAGCACCCAGCACCCTGAGCACTGAGCACCCAGCATCCCGAGCACTGAGCACCCAGCTCCCTGAGTACTGAGCACCCAGCGCCCCGAGCACTGAGCACCCAGCACCCTGAGCACTGAGCACCCAGCACCCTGAGTACTGAGCACCCAGCACCCTGAGTACTGAACACCCAGCACCCTGAGCACTGAGCACTGAGCACCCTGAGCACTGAGTACTGATTACTGAGCACCCTGAGCACTGAGCACCCAGCACCCCGAGTACTGAGCACCCAGCACCCCGAGCACTGAGCACACAGCGCCCCGAGCACTGAGCACGCAGCACCCCGAGCACTGAGCACCCAGCACCCCGAGTACTGAGCAGTGAGCACCCTGAGCACTGAGCACCCAGCACCCCGAGTACTGAGCACTGAGAACCCTGAGTACTGAGCACCCAGCACCCTGAGCACTGAGTACCCAGCACCTTGAGCACTGAGCACCCAGCACCCTGAGCACTGAGCACCCAGCACCCTGAGCACTGAGCACCCAGCACCCTGAGTACTGAGCACTGAGCACCCAGCACCCCGAGCACTGAGCACCCAGCACCCTGAGTACTGAGCACTGAGCACCCAGCACCCCGAGCACTGAGCACCCAGCACCCTGAGCAATGAGCACCCAGCACCCGAGTACTGAGCACCCAGCACCCTGTGTACTGAGCACCCAGCACACTGAGTACTGAGCACCCAGCACCCCGAGTACTGAGCACGAAGCACCCTGAGTACTGAGAACCCAGCACCGTAAGAACTGAGCACCCAGCACCCCGAGCACTGAGCACCCAGCACCCTGAGCTCTGAGCACCCAGCACCCTGAGCACTGAGCACCCAGCACCCTGAGTAGTGAGCAGCCAACGTACTGAGCACCGAGCACCCCGAGCACTGAGCACCCAGCACCCTGAGTACTGAGCACCGAGCACCCTGAGCACTGAGCACCCAGCACCTTGAGTACTGAGCTCCGAGCACCCCGATCACTGAGCACCCAGCGCCCCGAGCACCGAGCACCCTGAGCACTGAGCACCCAGCACCCTGAGTACTGAGCACCCTGCACCCTGAACAATGAGCAACCTGAGTACTGAGCACCCAGCACCTTGAGCACTGAGCACCCAGCACCCGGAGTACTGAGCACCCAGCACCCTGAGTACTAAGCACCGAGCACCCTGAGTACTGAGCACCCAGCACCCTGAGCACTGAGCACCTCGAGCTCTGAGCACCCAGCACCCTGAGTACTGAGCACCGAGCACCCCGAGCACTGAGCACCCAGCACCATGAGCACTGTGCACACAGCACCCTGAGCACTGAGCACCCAGCACCCTGAGTACTGAGCACTGAGCACCCAGCACCCCGAGCACTGAGCACCCAGCACCCTGAGTACTGAGCACCGAGCACCCCGAGCACTGAGCACCCAGCACCCTGAGTACTGAGATCCGAGCACCCCGAACACTGAGCACCCTGAGCACTGAGCACCCAGCACCCTGAGTACTGAGCACCGAGCACCCCGAGCACTGAGTACCCAGCACCCTGAGCACTGAGCACCCAGCACCCTGAGCACTGAGCACCCAGCACCCTGAGCACTGAGCACCCAGCACCCTGAGTACTGAGCACTGAGCACCCAGCACCCCGAGCACTGAGCACCCAGCACCCCGAGTACTGAGCACTGAGCACCCTGAGTACTGAGCACCCAGCACCCTGAGCACTGAGTACCCCGCACCCTGAGCACTGAGCACCCAGCACCCTGAGCACTGAGCACCCAGCCCCCTGAGCACTGAGCACCCAGCACCCTGAGTACTGAGCACTGAGCACCCAGCACCCCGAGCACTTAGCACCCAGCACCCTGAGTACTGAGCACTGAGCACCCAGCAACCCGAGCACTGAGCACCCAGCACCCTGAGCACTGAGCACCCACCACCCGAGTACTGAGCACCCAGCACCCTGAGTACTGAGCACCCAGCACCCTGAGCACTGAGCACTGAGCACCCTGATCACTGAGTACTGAGCACCGAGCACCCCGAGCACTGAGCACCCAGCACCCTGAGTACTGAGCACTGAGCACCCTGAGCACTGAGCACCCAGCACCTTGAGTACTGAGCTCCGAGCACCCCGAGCACTGAGTACCCAGCGCCCCGAGCACCGAGCACCCTGAGCACTGAGCACCCAGCACCCTGAGTACTGAGCACCCTGAACCCTGAACAATGAGCACCCTGAGTACTGAGCACCCAGCACCTTGAGCACTGAGCACCCAGCACCCTGAGTACTGAGCACCCAGCACCCTGAGCACTGAGCACCTCGAGCACTGAGCACCCAGCACAGTGAGTACTGAGCACCGAGCACCCCGAGCACTGAGCACCCAGCACCCTGAGCACTGAGCACACAGCACCCTGATCACTGAGCACCCAGCACCCTGAGTACTGAGCACTGAGCACCCAGCACCCCGAGCACTGAGCACCCAGCACCCTGAGTACTGAGCACCGAGCACCCCGAGCACTGAGCACCCAGCACCCTGAGTACTGAGATCCGAGCACCCCGAACACTGAGCACCCTGAGCACTGAGCACTGAGCACCCTGAGCACTGAGTACCCAGCACCCTGAGCACTGAGCACCCAGCACCCTGAGCACTGAGCACCCAGCACCCTGAGCACTGAGCACCCAGCACCCTGAGTACTGAGCACTGAGCACCCAGCACCCCGAGCACTGAGCACCCAGCACCCCGAGTACTGAGCACTGAGCACCCTGAGTACTGAGCACCCAGCACCCTGAGCACTGAGTACCCCGCACCCTGAGCACTGAGCACCCAGCACCCTGAGCACTGAGCACACAGCACCCTGAGCACTGAACACCCAGCACCCCGAGCACTGAGCACCCAGCACCCTGAGTACTGAGCACACAGCAACCTGAGTACTGAGCACCGAGCACCCCGAGCACTGAGCACGCAGCACCCTGAGCACTGAGCACCCTGAGGACTGAGCACCCAGCACCCTGAGCACTGAGCACCCAGCACCCTGAGTACTGAGCACCGATCACCCTGAGCACTGAGCACCCAGCACCCCGAGCACTGAGCACCCAGCACCCTGAGTACTGAGCAACCTGAGTACTGAGCACCCAGCACCCTGAGCACTGAGCACCCAGCACCCTGAGTACTGAGCACCCAGCACCCTGAGCACTGAGCACCCAGCACCCTGAGTACTGAGCACCCAGCACCCCGAGCACTGAGCACCCAGCACCCCGAGAATGAGCACCCAGCACCCCGAGTACTGAGCACCGAGCACCCTGAGCACTGAGTACCCAGCACCCTGAGTACTGATCACCCAGCACCCTGAGTACTGAACACCCAGCACCCTGAGCACTGAGCACTGAGCACCCTGAGCACTGAGCACCCAGCACCCTGAGTACTGAGCACCCAGCACACTGAGCACTGTGCACCGAGCACCCCGAGTACTGAGCACAAAGCACCCTGAGTACTGAGCACCCAGCCCCCTGAGTACTGAGCACCCAGCACCCTGAGTACTGAACACCCAGCACCCTGAGCACTGAGCACTGAGCACCCTGATCACTGAGTACTGAGCACCGAGCACACCGAGAACTGAGCACCCAGCACCCCGAGCACTGAGCACCCAGCACCCTGAGTACTGAGCACCCAGCACCCTGAGCACTGAGCACCCAGCACCCTGACTACTGAGCACCCAGCACCCTGAGTACTGAGCTCCGAGCACCCTGAGTACTGAGCTCCGAGCACCCCGAGCACTGAGCACTCAGCGCCCCGAGAATGAGCACCCAGCTCCCCGAGTACTGAGCACCCAGCACCCTGACTACTGAGCACAGAGCACCCTGAGTACTGAGCTCCGAGCACCCCGAGCACTGAGCCCTCAGCGCCCCGAGCACCGAGCACCCTGAGCACTGAGCACCCAGCACCCTGAGTACTGAGCACCCAGCACCCTGAGTACTGAGCACCTCGAGCACTGAGCACCCAGCACCCTGAGTACTGAGCACCGAGCACCCCGAGCACTGAGCACCCAGCACCGCGAGCACTGAGCACCCAGCACCCCGAGACTGAGCACCCAGCACCCTGAGTACTGAGCACCCAGCACCCTGAGCACTGAGCACCCAGCATCCTGAGCACTGAGCACCCAGCACCCTGAGCACTGAGCACCCAGCACCCTGATTAGTGAGCACCCAACGTACTGAGCACCGAGCAACCCGAGCACTGAGCACCCAACACCCTGAGTACTGAGCACTGAGCAACCCGCACCCCGAGCCCTGAGCACCCAGCACCCTGAGCACTGAGCACCCAGCACCCGAGTACTGAGCACCCAGCACCCTGAGTACTGAGCACCCAGCACCCTGAGTACTGAGCACCCAACACCCTCAACACTGAGCACCCAGCACCCCGAGTAGTGAGAACTGAGCACCCAGCACCCCGAGCACTGAGCACCGAGCACCCCGAGCACTGAGCACCCAGCACCCGGAGTACTGAGCACCCAGCACCCTGAGTACTAAGCACTGAGCACCCTGAGTACTGAGCACCCAGAACCCTGAGCACTGAACACACAGCACCCTGAGTACTGAGCACCTCGAGCACTGAGCACCCAACACCCTGAGGACTGAGCACCGAGTACCCCGAGCACTGAGCACCCAGCAACGTGAGCACTGAACACCCAGCACCCCGAGCACTGAGCACCCAGCACCCTGAGTACTGAGCACCCAGCACCCTGAGTACTGAGCACCCAGCAACCTGAGCACTGAGTACCCAGCACCCTGAGCACTGAGCACCCAGCACCCTGAGCACTGAGCACACAGCACCCTGAGCACTGAGCACCCAGCACCCTGAGTACTGAGCACTGAGCACCAAGCACCCCGAGCACTGAGCACCCAGCACCCTGAGTACTGAGCACTGAGCACCCAGCACCCCGAGCACTGAGCACCCAGCACCCTGAGCACTGAGCACCCAGCTCCCGAGTACTGAGCACCCAGCACCCTGAGTACTGAGCACCCAGCACCCTGTGTACTGAGCACCCAGCACCCCGAGTACTGAGCACCCAGCACCCTGAGTACTGAGCACCCAGCACCCTGAGCACTGAGCACCCAGCAACCCGAGCACTGAGCACCCAGCACCCTGAATACTGAGCACCCAGCGCCCCGAGCACTGAGCACCCAGCAGCCTGAGCACTGAGCACCCAGCACCCTGAGTACTGAGCATCCAGCACCCCGAGTACTGAACACCCAGCACCCCGAGCACTGAGCACTGAGCACCCTGAGCACTGAGCACACAGCACCCCGAGTACTGAGCAGTGAGCACCCTGAGCACTGAGCACCCAGCACCCCGAGTACTGAGCACTGAGCACCCTGAGTACTGAGCACCCAGCACCCTGAGCACTGAGTACCCAGCACCCTGAGCACTGAGCACCCAGCACCCTGAGCACTGAGCACCTAGCACCCTGAGCACTGAGCACCCAGCACCCTGAGTACTGAGCACTAAGCACCCAGCACCCCGAGCACTGAGCACCCAGCACCCTGAGCACTGAGTACCCAGCACCCTGAGCACTGAGCACCCAGCACCCTGAGCACTGAGCACCCAGCACCCTGAGCACTGAGCACCTAGCACCCTGAGCACTGAGCACCCAGCACCCTGAGTACTGAGCACTGAGCACCCAGCACCTTGAGTACTGAGCTCCGAGCACCCCGATCACTGAGAACCCAGCGCCCCGAGCACCGAGCACCCTGAGCACTGAGCACCCAGCACCCTGAGTACTGAGCACCCTGCACCCTGAACAATGAGCAACCTGAGTACTGAGCACCCAGCACCTTGAGCACTGAGCACCCAGCACCCGGAGTACTGAGCACCCAGCACCCTGAGTACTAAGCACCGAGCACCCTGAGTACTGAGCACCCAGCACCCTGAGCACTGAGCACCTCGAGCTCTGAGCACCCAGCACCCTGAGTACTGAGCACCGAGCACCCCGAGCACTGAGCACCCAGCACCATGAGCACTGTGCACACAGCACCCTGAGCACTGAGCACCCAGCACCCTGAGTACTGAGCACTGAGCACCCAGCACCCCGAGCACTGAGCACCCAGCACCCTGAGTACTGAGCACCGAGCACCCCGAGCACTGAGCACCCAGCACCCTGAGTACTGAGATCCGAGCACCCCGAACACTGAGCACCCTGAGCACTGAGCACCCAGCACCCTGAGTACTGAGCACCGAGCACCCCGAGCACTGAGTACCCAGCACCCTGAGCACTGAGCACCCAGCACCCTGAGCACTGAGCACCCAGCACCCTGAGCACTGAGCACCCAGCACCCTGAGTACTGAGCACCGAGCACCCTGAGTACTGAGCACCCAGCACCCTGAGCACTGAGCACCTCGAGCTCTGAGCACCCAGCACCCTGAGTACTGAGCACCGAGCACCCCGAGCACTGAGCACCCAGCACCATGAGCACTGTGCACACAGCACCCTAAGCACTGAGCACCCAGCACCCTGAGTACTGAGCACTGAGCACCCAGCACCCCGAGCACTGAGCACCCAGCACCCTGAGTACTGAGCACCGAGCACCCCGAGCACTGAGCACCCAGCACCCTGAGTACTGAGATCCGAGCACCCCGAACACTGAGCACCCTGAGCACTGAGCACCCAGCACCCTGAGTACTGAGCACCGAGCACCCCGAGCACTGAGTACCCAGCACCCTGAGCACTGAGCACCCAGCACCCTGAGCACTGAGCACCCAGCACCCTGAGCACTGAGCACCCAGCACCCTGAGTACTGAGCACTGAGAACCCAGCACCCCGAGCACTGAGCACCCAGCACCCCGAGTACTGAGCACTGAGCACCCTGAGTACTGAGCACCCAGCACCCTGAGCACTGAGTACCCCGCACCCTGAGCACTGAGCACCCAGCACCCTGAGCACTGAGCACCCAGCCCCCTGAGCACTGAGCACCCAGCACCCTGAGTACTGAGCACTGAGCACCCAGCACCCCGAGCACTTAGCACCCAGCACCCTGAGTACTGAGCACTGAGCACCCAGCAACCCGAGCACTGAGCACCCAGCACCCTGAGCACTGAGCACCCACCACCCGAGTACTGAGCACCCAGCACCCTGAGTACTGAGCACCCAGCACCCTGAGCACTGAGCACTGAGCACCCTGATCACTGAGTACTGAGCACCGAGCACCCCGAGCACTGAGCACCCAGCACCCTGAGTACTGAGCACTGAGCACCCTGAGCACTGAGCACCCAGCACCTTGAGTACTGAGCTCCGAGCACCCCGAGCACTGAGTACCCAGCGCCCCGAGCACCGAGCACCCTGAGCACTGAGCACCCAGCACCCTGAGTACTGAGCACCCTGCACCCTGAACAATGAGCACCCTGAGTACTGAGCACCCAGCACCTTGAGCACTGAGCACCCAGCACCCTGAGTACTGAGCACCCAGCACCCTGAGCACTGAGCACCTCGAGCACTGAGCACCCAGCACAGTGAGTACTGAGCACCGAGCACCCCGAGCACTGAGCACCCAGCACCCTGAGCACTGAGCACACAGCACCCTGATCACTGAGCACCCAGCACCCTGAGTACTGAGCACTGAGCACCCAGCACCCCGAGCACTGAGCACCCAGCACCCTGAGTACTGAGCACCGAGCACCCCGAGCACTGAGCACCCAGCACCCTGAGTACTGAAATCCGAGCACCCCGAACACTGAGCACCCTGAGCACTGAGCACTGAGCACCCTGAGCACTGAGTACCCAGCACCCTGAGCACTGAGCACCCAGCACCCTGAGCACTGAGCACCCAGCACCCTGAGCACTGAGCACCCAGCACCCTGAGTACTGAGCACTGAGCACCCAGCACCCCGAGCACTGAGCACCCAGCACCCCGAGTACTGAGCACTGAGCACCCTGAGTACTGAGCACCCAGCACCCTGAGCACTGAGTACCCCGCACCCTGAGCACTGAGCACCCAGCACCCTGAGCACTGAGCACACAGCACCCTGAGCACTGAACACCCAGCACCCCGAGCACTGAGCACCCAGCACCCTGAGTACTGAGCACACAGCAACCTGAGTACTGAGCACCGAGCACCCCGAGCACTGAGCACGCAGCACCCTGAGCACTGAGCACCCTGAGGACTGAGCACCCAGCACCCTGAGCACTGAGCACCCAGCACCCTGAGTACTGAGCACCGATCACCCTGAGCACTGAGCACCCAGCACCCCGAGCACTGAGCACCCAGCACCCTGAGTACTGAGCAACCTGAGTACTGAGCACCCAGCACCCTGAGCACTGAGCACCCAGCACCCTGAGTACTGAGCACCCAGCACCCTGAGCACTGAGCACCCAGCACCCTGAGTACTGAGCACCCAGCACCCCGAGCACTGAGCACCCAGCACCCCGAGAATGAGCACCCAGCACCCCGAGTACTGAGCACCGAGCACCCTGAGCACTGAGTACCCAGCACCCTGAGTACTGATCACCCAGCACCCTGAGTACTGAACACCCAGCACCCTGAGCACTGAGCACTGAGCACCCTGAGCACTGAGCACCCAGCACCCTGAGTACTGAGCACCCAGCACACTGAGCACTGTGCACCGAGCACCCCGAGTACTGAGCACAAAGCACCCTGAGTACTGAGCACCCAGCCCCCTGAGTACTGAGCACCCAGCACCCTGAGTACTGAACACCCAGCACCCTGAGCACTGAGCACTGAGCACCCTGATCACTGAGTACTGAGCACCGAGCACACCGAGAACTGAGCACCCAGCACCCCGAGCACTGAGCACCCAGCACCCTGAGTACTGAGCACCCAGCACCCTGAGCACTGAGCACCCAGCACCCTGACTACTGAGCACCCAGCACCCTGAGTACTGAGCTCCGAGCACCCTGAGTACTGAGCTCCGAGCACCCCGAGCACTGAGCACTCAGCGCCCCGAGAATGAGCACCCAGCTCCCCGAGTACTGAGCACCCAGCACCCTGACTACTGAGCACAGAGCACCCTGAGTACTGAGCTCCGAGCACCCCGAGCACTGAGCCCTCAGCGCCCCGAGCACCGAGCACCCTGAGCACTGAGCACCCAGCACCCTGAGTACTGAGCACCCAGCACCCTGAGTACTGAGCACCTTGAGCACTGAGCACCCAGCACCCTGAGTACTGAGCACCGAGCACCCCGAGCACTGAGCACCCAGCACCGCGAGCACTGAGCACCCAGCACCCCGAGACTGAGCACCCAGCACCCTGAGTACTGAGCACCCAGCACCCTGAGCACTGAGCACCCAGCATCCTGAGCACTGAGCACCCAGCACCCTGAGCACTGAGCACCCAGCACCCTGATTAGTGAGCACCCAACGTACTGAGCACCGAGCAACCCGAGCACTGAGCACCCAACACCCTGAGTACTGAGCACTGAGCAACCCGCACCCCGAGCCCTGAGCACCCAGCACCCTGAGCACTGAGCACCCAGCACCCGAGTACTGAGCACCCAGCACCCTGAGTACTGAGCACCCAGCACCCTGAGTACTGAGCACCCAACACCCTCAACACTGAGCACCCAGCACCCCGAGTACTGAGAACTGAGCACCCAGCACCCCGAGCACTGAGCACCGAGCACCCCGAGCACTGAGCACCCAGCACCCGGAGTACTGAGCACCCAGCACCCTGAGTACTAAGCACTGAGCACCCTGAGTACTGAGCACCCAGAACCCTGAGCACTGAACACACAGCACCCTGAGTACTGAGCACCTCGAGCACTGAGCACCCAACACCCTGAGGACTGAGCACCGAGTACCCCGAGCACTGAGCACCCAGCAACGTGAGCACTGAACACCCAGCACCCCGAGCACTGAGCACCCAGCACCCTGAGTACTGAGCACCCAGCACCCTGAGTACTGAGCACCCAGCAACCTGAGCACTGAGTACCCAGCACCCTGAGCACTGAGCACCCAGCACCCTGAGCACTGAGCACACAGCACCCTGAGCACTGAGCACCCAGCACCCTGAGTACTGAGCACTGAGCACCAAGCACCCCGAGCACTGAGCACCCAGCACCCTGAGTACTGAGCACTGAGCACCCAGCACCCCGAGCACTGAGCACCCAGCACCCTGAGCACTGAGCACCCAGCTCCCGAGTACTGAGCACCCAGCACCCTGAGTACTGAGCACCCAGCACCCTGTGTACTGAGCACCCAGCACCCCGAGTACTGAGCACCCAGCACCCTGAGTACTGAGCACCCAGCACCCTGAGCACTGAGCACCCAGCAACCCGAGCACTGAGCACCCAGCACCCTGAATACTGAGCACCCAGCGCCCCGAGCACTGAGCACCCAGCAGCCTGAGCACTGAGCACCCAGCACCCTGAGTACTGAGCATCCAGCACCCCGAGTACTGAACACCCAGCACCCCGAGCACTGAGCACTGAGCACCCTGAGCACTGAGCACACAGCACCCCGAGTACTGAGCAGTGAGCACCCTGAGCACTGAGCACCCAGCACCCCGAGTACTGAGCACTGAGCACCCTGAGTACTGAGCACCCAGCACCCTGAGCACTGAGTACCCAGCACCCTGAGCACTGAGCACCCAGCACCCTGAGCACTGAGCACCTAGCACCCTGAGCACTGAGCACCCAGCACCCTGAGTACTGAGCACTAAGCACCCAGCACCCCGAGCACTGAGCACCCAGCACCCTGAGCACTGAGTACCCAGCACCCTGAGCACTGAGCACCCAGCACCCTGAGCACTGAGCACCCAGCACCCTGAGCACTGAGCACCTAGCACCCTGAGCACTGAGCACCCAGCACCCTGAGTACTGAGCACTGAGCACCCAGCACCTTGAGTACTGAGCTCCGAGCACCCCGATCACTGAGCACCCAGCGCCCCGAGCACCGAGCACCCTGAGCACTGAGCACCCAGCACCCTGAGTACTGAGCACCCTGCACCCTGAACAATGAGCAACCTGAGTACTGAGCACCCAGCACCTTGAGCACTGAGCACCCAGCACCCGGAGTACTGAGCACCCAGCACCCTGAGCACTGAGCACCTCGAGCTCTGAGCACCCAGCACCCTGAGTACTGAGCACCGAGCACCCCGAGCACTGAGCACCCAGCACCATGAGCACTGTGCACACAGCACCCTGAGCACTGAGCACCCAGCACCCTGAGTACTGAGCACTGAGCACCCAGCACCCCGAGCACTGAGCACCCAGCACCCTGAGTACTGAGCACCGAGCACCCCGAGCACTGAGCACCCAGCACCCTGAGTACTGAGATCCGAGCACCCCGAACACTGAGCACCCTGAGCACTGAGCACCCAGCACCCTGAGTACTGAGCACCGAGCACCCCGAGCACTGAGTACCCAGCACCCTGAGCACTGAGCACCCAGCACCCTGAGCACTGAGCACCCAGCACCCTGAGCACTGAGCACCCAGCACCCTGAGTACTGAGCACTGAGCACCCAGCACCCCGAGCACTGAGCACCCAGCACCCCGAGTACTGAGCACTGAGCACCCTGAGTACTGAGCACCCAGCACCCTGAGCACTGAGTACCCCGCACCCTGAGCACTGAGCACCCAGCACCCTGAGCACTGAGCACCCAGCCCCCTGAGCACTGAGCACCCAGCACCCTGAGTACTGAGCACTGAGCACCCAGCACCCCGAGCACTTAGCACCCAGCACCCTGAGTACTGAGCACTGAGCACCCAGCAACCCGAGCACTGAGCACCCAGCACCCTGAGCACTGAGCACCCACCACCCGAGTACTGAGCACCCAGCACCCTGAGTACTGAGCACCCAGCACCCTGAGCACTGAGCACTGAGCACCCTGATCACTGAGTACTGAGCACCGAGCACCCCGAGCACTGAGCACCCAGCACCCTGAGTACTGAGCACTGAGCACCCTGAGCACTGAGCACCCAGCACCTTGAGTACTGAGCTCCGAGCACCCCGAGCACTGAGTACCCAGCGCCCCGAGCACCGAGCACCCTGAGCACTGAGCACCCAGCACCCTGAGTACTGAGCACCCTGCAACCTGAACAATGAGCACCCTGAGTACTGAGCACCCAGCACCTTGAGCACTGAGCACCCAGCACCCTGAGTACTGAGCACCCAGCACCCTGAGCACTGAGCACCTCGAGCACTGAGCACCCAGCACAGTGAGTACTGAGCACCGAGCACCCCGAGCACTGAGCACCCAGCACCCTGAGCACTGAGCACACAGCACCCTGATCACTGAGCACCCAGCACCCTGAGTACTGAGCACTGAGCACCCAGCACCCCGAGCACTGAGCACCCAGCACCCTGAGTACTGAGCACCGAGCACCCCGAGCACTGAGCACCCAGCACCCTGAGTACTGAGATCCGAGCACCCCGAACACTGAGCACCCTGAGCACTGAGCACTGAGCACCCTGAGCACTGAGTACCCAGCACCCTGAGCACTGAGCACCCAGCACCCTGAGCACTGAGCACCCAGCACCCTGAGCACTGAGCACCCAGCACCCTGAGTACTGAGCACTGAGCACCCAGCACCCCGAGCACAGAGCACCCAGCACCCCGAGTACTGAGCACTGAGCACCCTGAGTACTGAGCACCCAGCACCCTGAGCACTGAGTACCCCGCACCCTGAGCACTGAGCACCCAGCACCCTGAGCACTGAGCACACAGCACCCTGAGCACTGAACACCCAGCACCCCGAGCACTGAGCACCCAGCACACTGAGTACTGAGCACCCAGCACCCTGAGCACTGAGCACCCAGCACCCTGAGCACTGAGCACCCAGCACCCTGAGTACTGAGCACTGAGCACCCTGATCACTGAGTACTGAGCACCGAGCACCCCGAGAACTGAGCACCCAGCACCCTGAGCACTGAGCACCCAGCACCCTGAGCACTGAGCACCCACCACCCTGAGTACTGAGCACTGAGCACCCAGCACCCCGGGCACTGAGCACCCAGCACCCTGAGTACTGAGCACTGAGCACCCAGCACCCCGAGCACTGAGCACCCAGCTCCCTGAGCACTGAGCACCCAGCACCCGAGTACTGAGCGCCCAGCACCCTGAGTACTGAGCACCCAGCACCCTGAGTACTGAGCACCCAGCACCCTGAGTACTGAGCACCCAGCTCCCCGAGCATTGAGCACCCAGCACCCCAAGTACTGAGCACCCAGCACACTTAGTACTGAGCACCCAGCACCCTGAGCACTGAGCACCCAGCACCCTGAGCACTGAGCACCCAGCACCCTGAGCACTGAGCACCCAGCACCCTGAGTAGTGAGCACCCAACGTACTGAGCACCGAGCACCCCGAGCACTGAGTACCCAGCACCCAGAGTACTGAGCACCGAGCACCCCGAGCACTGAGCACCCAGCACCCTGAGTACTGAGCTCCGAGCACCCCGAGCACTGAGCACCCAGCGCCCCGAGCACCGAGCACCCTGAGCACTGAGCACCCAGCACCCTGACTACTGTGCACCCAGCACCCTGAGCAATGAGCAACCTGAGTACTGAGCACCCAGCACCTTGAGCACTGAGCACCGAGCACCCCGAGCACTGAGCACCCAGCACCCGGAGTACTGAGCACCCAGCACCCTGAGTACTAAGCACCGAGCACCCTGAGTACTGAGCACCCAGCACCCTGAGCACTGAACACACAGCACCCTGAGTACTGAGCACCTCGAGCACTGAGCACCCAGCACCCTGAGTACTGAGCACCGAGCACACCGAGCACTGAGCACCCAGCACCGTGAGCACTGAGCCCCCAGCACCCCGAGCACTGAGCACCCAGCACCCTGAGTACTGAGCACCCAGCACCCTGAGTACTGAGCACCCAGCACTCTGAGCACTGAGTACCCAGCACCCTGAGCACTGAGCACCCAGCACCCTGACCACTGAGCACACAGCACCCTGAGCACTGAGCACCCAGCACCCTGAGTACTGAGCACTGAGCACCCAGAACCCCGAGCACTGAGCACCCTGTACCCTGAGTACTGAGCACTGAGCACCCAGCACCCCGAGCACTGAGCACACAGCACCCTGAGCACTGAGCACCCAGCACCCGAGTACTGAGCACCCAGCACCCTGAGTACTGAGCACCCAGCACCCTGAGTACTGAGCACACAGCACCCCGAGTACTGAGCACCCAGCACCCCGTGTACTGAGCACCCAGCACCCTGAGCACTGAGCACCCAGCATCCCGAGCACTGAGCACCCAGCTCCCTGAGTACTGAGCACCCAGCGCCCCGAGCACTGAGCACCCAGCACCCTGAGCACTGAGCACCCAGCACCCTGAGTACTGAGCACCCAGCACCCTGAGTACTGAACACCCAGCACCCTGAGCACTGAGCACTGAGCACCCTGAGCACTGAGTACTGATTACTGAGCACCCTGAGCACTGAGCACCCAGCACCCCGAGTACTGAGCACCCAGCACCCCGAGCACTGAGCACACAGCGCCCCGAGCACTGAGCACGCAGCACCCCGAGCACTGAGCACCCAGCACCCCGAGTACTGAGCAGTGAGCACCCTGAGCACTGAGCACCCAGCACCCCGAGTACTGAGCACTGAGAACCCTGAGTACTGAGCACCCAGCACCCTGAGCACTGAGTACCCAGCACCTTGAGCACTGAGCACCCAGCACCCTGAGCACTGAGCACCCAGCACCCTGAGCACTGAGCACCCAGCACCCTGAGTACTGAGCACTGAGCACCCAGCACCCCGAGCACTGAGCACCCAGCACCCTGAGTACTGAGCACTGAGCACCCAGCACCCCGAGCGCTGAGCACCCAGCACCCTGAGCAATGAGCACCCAGCACCCGAGTACTGAGCACCCAGCACCCTGAGTACTGAGCACCCAGCACACTGAGTACTGAGCACCCAGCACCCCGAGTACTGAGCACGAAGCACCCTGAGTACTGAGAACCCAGCACCCTAAGAAGTGAGCACCCAGCACCCCGAGCACTGAGTACCCAGCACCCTGAGTACTGAGCACCCAGCACCCTGAGCACTGAGCACCCAGCACCCTGAGCTCTGAGCACCCAGCACCCTGAGCACTGAGCACCCAGCACCCTGAGTAGTGAGCAGCCAACGTACTGAGCACCGAGCACCCCGAGCACTGAGCACCCAGCACCCTGAGTACTGAGCACCGAGAACCCTGAGCACTGAGCACCCAGCACCTTGAGTACTGAGCTCCGAGCACCCCGATCACTGAGCACCCAGCGCCCCGAGCACCGAGCACCCTGAGCACTGAGCACCCAGCACCCTGAGTACTGAGCACCCTGCACCCTGAACAATGAGCACCCTGAGTACTGAGCACCCAGCACCTTGAGCACTGAGCACCCAGCACCCGGAGTACTGAGCACCCAGCACCCTGAGTACTAAGCACCGAGCACCCTGAGTACTGAGCACCCAGCACCCTGAGCACTGAGCACCTCGAGCTCTGAGCACCCAGCACCCTGAGTACTGAGCACCGAGCACCCCGAGCACTGAGCACCCAGCACCATGAGCACTGTGCACACAGCACCCTGAGCACTGAGCACCCAGCACCCTGAGTACTGAGCACTGAGCACCCAGCACCCCGAGCACTGAGCACCCAGCACCCTGAGTACTGAGCACCGAACACCCCGAGCACTGAGCACCCAGCACCCTGAGTACTGAGATCCGAGCACCCCGAACACTGAGCACCCTGAGCACTGAGCACCCAGCACCCTGAGTACTGAGCACCGAGCACCCCGAGCACTGAGTACCCAGCACCCTGAGCACTGAGCACCCAGCACCCTGAGCACTGAGCACCCAGCACCCTGAGCACTGAGCACCCAGCACCCTGAGTACTGAGCACTGAGCACCCAGCACCCCGAGCACTGAGCACCCAGCAAACTGAGTACTGAGCACTGAGCACCCTGAGTACTGAGCACCCAGCACCCTGAGCACTGAGTACCCCGCACCCTGAGCACTGAGCACCCAGCACCCTGAGCACTGAGCACCCAGCCCGCTGAGCACTGAGCACCCAGCACCCTGAGTACTGAGCACTGAGCACCCAGCACCCCGAGCACTTAGCACCCAGCACCCTGAGTACTGAGCACTGAGCACCCAGCAACCCGAGCACTGAGCACCCAGCACCCTGAGCACTGAGCACCCACCACCCGAGTACTGAGCACCCAGCACCCTGAGTACTGAGCACCCAGCACCCTGAGTACTGAGCACCCAGCACCCTGAGCACTGAGCACTGAGCACCCTGATCACTGAGTACTGAGCACCGAGCACCCCGAGCACTGAGCACCCAGCACCCTGAGTACTGAGCACTGAGCACCCTGAGCACTGAGCACCCAGCACCTTGAGTACTGAGCTCCGAGCACCCCGAGCACTGAGTACCCAGCGCCCCGAGCACCGAGCACCCTGAGCACTGAGCACCCAGCACCCTGAGTACTGAGCACCCTGCACCCTGAACAATGAGCACCCTGAGTACTGAGCACCCAGCACCTTGAGCACTGAGCACCCAGCACCCTGAGTACTGAGCACCCAGCACCCTGAGCACTGAGCACCTCGAGCACTGAGCACCCAGCACAGTGAGTACTGAGCACCGAGCACCCCGAGCACTGAGCACCCAGCACCCTGAGCACTGAGCACACAGCACCCTGATCACTGAGCACCCAGCACCCTGACTACTGAGCACTGAGCACCCAGCACCCCGAGCACTGAGCACCCAGCACCCTGAGTACTGAGCACCGAGCACCCCGAGCACTGAGCACCCAGCACCCTGAGTACTGAGATCCGAGCACCCCGAACACTGAGCACCCTGAGCACTGAGCACCGAGCACCCTGAGCACTGAGTACCCAGCACCCTGAGCACTGAGCACCCAGCACCCTGAGCACTGAGCACCCAGCACCCTGAGCACTGAGCACCCAGCACCCTGAGTACTGAGCACTGAGCACCCAGCACCCCGAGCACTGAGCACCCAGCACCCCGAGTACTGAGCACTGAGCACCCTGAGTACTGAGCACCCAGCACCCTGAGCACTGAGTACCCCGCACCCTGAGCACTGAGCACCCAGCACCCTGAGCACTGAGCACACAGCACCCTGAGCACTGAGCACCCAGCACCCTGAGTACTGAGCACTGAGCACCTAGCACCCCGAGCACTGAGCACCCAGCACCCTGAGTACTGAGCACTGAGCACCCAGCAACCCGAGCACTGAGCACCCAGCACCCTGAGCACTGAGCACCCACCACCCGAGTACTGAGCACCCAGCACCCTGAGTACTGAGCACCCAGCACCCTGAGTACTGAGCACCCAGCACCCTGAGCACTGAGCACTGTGCACCCTGATCACTAAGTACTGAGCACCGAGCACCCCGAGAACTGAGCACCCAGCACCCGGAGTACTGAGCACCCAGCACCCTGAGTACTGAGCACCCAGCACCCCGAGCACTGAGCACCCAGCACCCTGAGCACTTAGCACCCAGCACCCTGAGTACTGAGCACTGAGCACCCAGCACACCGAGCACTGAGCACCCAGCACCCTGAGTACTGAGCACCGAGCACCCCGAGCACTGAGCACCCAGCACCCTGAGCACTGAGCACACAGCACCCTGAGCACTGAGCACCCAGCACCCTGAGTACTGAGCACTGAGCACCCAGCACCCCGAGCACTGAGCACCCAGCACCCTGAGTACTGAGCAACGAGCACCCCGAGCACTGAGCACCCAGCACCCTGAGTACTGAGATCAAAGCACCCCGAACACTGAGCACCCTGAGCACTGAGCACCGAGCACCCTGAGCACTGAGTACCCAGCACCCTGAGCACTGAGCACCCAGCACCCTGAGCACTGAGCACCCAGCACCCTGAGCACTGAGCACCCAGCAGCCTGAGTACTGAGCACTGAGCACCCAGCACCCCGAGCACTGAGCACCCAGCACCCTGAGCACTGAGCACCCACCACCCGAGTACTGAGCACCCAGCACCCTGAGTACTGAGCACCCAGCACCCTGAGTACTGAGCACCCAGCACCCTGAGCACTGAGCACTGAGCACCCTGATCACTGAGTACTGAGCACCGAGCACCCCGAGCACTGAGCACCCAGCACCCCGAGTACTGAGCACTGAGCACCCTGAGTACTGAGCACCCAGCACCCTGAGCACTGAGTACCCCGCACCCTGAGCACTGAGCACCCAGCACCCTGAGCACTGAGCACCCAGCCCCCTGAGCACTGAGCACCCAGCACCCTGAGTACTGAGCACTGAGCACCCAGCACCCCGAGCACTTAGCACCCAGCACCCTGAGTACTGAGCACTGAGCACCCAGCAACCCGAGCACTGAGCACCCAGCACCCTGAGCACTGAGCACCCACCACCCGAGTACTGAGCACCCAGCACCCTGAGTACTGAGCACCCAGCACCCTGAGTACTGAGCACCCAGCACCCTGAGCACTGAGCACTGAGCACCCTGATCACTGAGTACTGAGCACCGAGCACCCCGAGCACTGAGCACCCAGCACCCTGAGTACTGAGCTCCGAGCACCCCGAGCACTGAGTACCCAGCGCCCCGAGCACCGAGCACCCTGAGCACTGAGCACCCAGCACCCTTAGTACTGAGCACCCTGCACCCTGAACAATGAGCACCCTGAGTACTGAGCACCCAGCACCTTGAGCACTGAGCACCCAGCACCCTGAGTACTGAGCACCCAGCACCCTGAGCACTGAGCACCTCGAGCACTGAGCACCCAGCACCCTGAGTACTGAGCACCGAGCACCCCGAGCACTGAGCACCCAGCACCCTGAGCACTGAGCACACAGCACCCTGATCACTGAGCACCCAGCACCCTGAGTACTGAGCACTGAGCACCCAGCACCCCGAGCACTGAGCACCCAGCACCCTGAGTACTGAGCACCGAGCACCCCGAGCACTGAGCACCCAGCACCCTGAGTACTGAGATCCGAGCACCCCGAACACTGAGCACCCTGAGCACTGAGCACCGAGCACCCTGAGCACTGAGTACCCAGCACCCTGAGCACTGAGCACCCAGCACCCTGAGTACTGAGCACTGAGCACCCAGCACCCCGAGCACTGAGCACCCAGCACCCTGAGTACTGAGCACTGAGCACCCAGCAACCCGAGCACTGAGCACCCAGCACCCTGAGCACTGAGCACCCACCACCCGAGTACTGAGCACCCAGCACCCTGAGTACTGAGCACCCAGCACCCTGAGTACTGAGCACCCAGCACCCTGAGCACTGAGCACTGTGCACCCTGATCACTGAGTACTGAGCACCGAGCACCCCGAGAACTGAGCACCCAGCACCCGGAGTACTGAGCACCCAGCACCATGAGTACTGAGCACCCAGCACCCCGAGCACTGAGCACCCAGCACCCTGAGCACTTAGCACCCAGCACCCTGAGTACTGAGCACTGAGCACCCAGCACACCGAGCACTGAGCACCCAGCACCCTGAGTACTGAGCACCGAGCACCCCGAGCACTGAGCACCCAGCACCCTGAGCACTGAGCACACAGCACCCTGAGCACTGAGCACCCAGCACCCTGAGTACTGAGCACTGAGCACCCAGCACCCCGAGCACTGAGCACCCAGCACCCTGAGTACTGAGCACCGAGCACCCCGAGCACTGAGCACCCAGCACCCTGAGTACTGAGATGCGAGCACCCCGAACACTGAGCACCCTGAGCACTGAGCACCGAGCACCCTGAGCACTGAGTACCCAGCACCCTGAGCACTGAGCACCCAGCACCCTGAGCACTGAGCACACAGCACCCTGAGCACTGAGCACCCAGCACCCTGAGTACTGAGCACTGAGCACCCAGCACCCCGAGCACTGAGCACCCAACACCCCGAGTACTGAGCAGTGAGCACCCTGAGTACTGAGCACCCAGCAACCTGAGCACTGAGTACCCCGCACCCTGAGCACTGAGCACCCAGCACCATGAGCACTGAGCACCCAGCACCCTGAGTACTGAGCACTGAGCACCCAGCACCCCGAGCACTTAGCACCCAGCACCCTGAGTACTGAGCACTGAGCACCCAGCAACCCGAGCACTGAGCACCCAGCACCCTGAGCACTGAGCACCCACCACCCGAGTACTGAGCACCCTGAGTACTGAGCACCGATCACCCTGAGCACTGAGCACCCAGCACCCTGAGTACTGAGCACGCAGCACCCTGAGTACTGAGCACCCAGCACCCTGAGTACTGAGCACCCAGCACCCCGAGCACTGAGCACCCAGCACCCCGAGTACTGAGTACCCAGCACCCTGAGTACTGAGCACCCAGCGCCCTGAGCACTGAGAACCCAGCACCCCGAGCACTGAGCACCCAGCACCCTGAGTACTGAGCACCCAGCACCCTGAGCACTGAGCACCCAGCACCCTGAGAACTGAGCACCCAGCACCCTGAGTACTGAGCACCCAGCACCCTGAGTACTGAGCACTGAGCACCCAGCACCCCGAGCACTGAGCACCCAGCACCCTGAGTACTGAGCACCGAGCACCCCGAGCACTGAGCACCCAGCACCCTGAGTACTGAGATCCGAGCAACCCGAACAATGAGCACCCTGAGCACTGAGCACCGAGCACCCTGAGCACTGAGTACCCAGCACCCTGAGCACTGAGCACCCAGCACCCTGAGCACTGAGCACCCAGCACCCTGAGCACTGAGCACCCAGCACCCTGAGTACTGAGCACTGAGCACCCAGCACACCAAGCACTGAGCACCCAGCACCCCGAGTACTGAGCACCCAGCACCCTGAGCACTGAGCACCCAGCACCCTGAGCACTGAGCACCCAGCACCCTGAGTACTGAGCACTGAGTATCCCGCACCCTGAGCACTGAGCACCCAGCACCCTGAGCACTGAGCACCCAGCACCCTGAGTACTGAGCACGGAGCACCCAGCACCCCGAGCACTTAGCACCCAGCACCCTGAGTACTGAGCACTGAGCACCCAGCAACCCGAGCACTGAGCACCCAGCACCCTGAGCACTGAGCACCCACCACCCGAGTACTGAGCACCCAGCTCCCTGAGTACTGAGCACCCAGCACCCTGAGTACTGAGCACCCAGCACCCTGAGCACTGAGCACCCAGCACCCTGAGTACTGAGCACTGAGCACCCAGCACACCGAGCACTGAGCACCCAGCACCCTGAGTACTGAGCACCGAGCACCCCGAGCACTGAGCACCCAGCACCCTGAGCACTGAGCACACAGCACCCTGAGCACTGAGCACCCAGCACCCTGAGAACTGAGCACTGAGCACCCAGCACCCTGAGCACTGAGCAATCAGCACCCCGAGTAATGAGCACCGAGCACCCCGAGCACTGAGCACCCAGCACCCTGAGTACTGAGATCCGAGCACCCCGAACACTGAGCACCCTGAGCACTGAGCACCGAGCACCCTGAGCACTGAGTACCCAGCACCCTGAGCACTGAGCACCCAGCACCCTGAGCACTGAGCACCCAGCACCCTGAGCACTGAGCACCCAGCACCCTGAGTACTGAGCACTGAGCACCCAGCACCCCGAGCACTGAGCACCCAGCACCCCGAGTACTGAGCACTGAGCACTCTGAGTACTGAGCACCCAGCACCCTGAGCACTGAGTACCCCGCACCCTGAGCACTGAGCACCCAGCACCCTGAGCACTGAGCACCCAGCACCCTGAGCACTGAGCACCCAGCACCCTGAGTACTGAGCACTGAGCACCCAGCACCCCGAGCACTTAGCACCCAGCACCCTGAGTACTGAGCACTGAGCACCCAGCAACCCGAGCACTGAGCACCCAGCACCCTGAGCACTGAGCACCCACCACCCGAGTACTGAGCACCGAGCACCCTGAGTACTGAGCACCCAGCACCCTGAGTACTGAGCACCCAGCACCCTGAGCACTGAGCACTGAGCACCCTGATCACTGAGTACTGAGCACCGAGCACCCCGAGAACTGAGCACCCAGCACCCGGAGTACTGAGCACCCAGCACCCTGAGTACTGAGCACCCAGCACCCCGAGCACTGAGCACCAGGCACCCTGAGTACTGAGCACCCAGCACCCTGAGTACTGAGCACTGAGCACCCACCACGCGAGTACTGAGCACCCAGCACCCTGAGTACTGAGCACCCAGCACCCTGAGTACTGAGCACTGGGCACCCAGCACACCGAGCACTGAGCACCCAGCACCCTGAGTACTGAGCACTGAGCACCCAGCACCCCGAGCACTGAGCACCCAGCACCCTGAGCACTGAGCACCCAGCACCCTGAGCACTGAGCACCCAGCACCCTGAGTACTGAGCACTGAGCACCCAGCACCCCGGGCACTGAGCACCCAGCACCCTGAGTACTGAGCACTGAGCACCCAGCACCCTGAGCACTGAGCACACAGCACCCTGAGCACTCAGCACCCAGCACCCGAGTACTAAGCACCCAGCACCCGGAGTACTGAGCACGCAGCACCCTGAGTACTGAGCACCCAGCACCCTGAGTACTGAGCACCCAGCACCCCGAGCACTGAGCACCCAGCACCCCGAGTACTGAGTACCCAGCACCCTGAGTACTGAGCACCCAGCGCCCTGAGCACTGAGCACCCAGCACCCCGAGCACTGAGCACCCAGCACCCTGAGCACTGAGCACCCAGCACCCTGAGCACTGAGCACCCAGCACCCTGAGTACTGAGCACCCAGCACCCTGAGTACTGAGCACTGAGCACCCAGCACCCCGAGCACTGAGCACCCAGCACCCTGAGTACTGAGCACCCAGCACCCCGAGCACTGAGCACCCAGCACCCTGAGTACTGAGATCCGAGCAACCCGAACAATGAGCACCCTGAGCACTGAGCACCGAGCACCCTGAGCACTTAGTACCCAGCACCCTGAGCACTGAGCACCCAGCACCCTGAGCACTGAGCACCCAGCACCCTGAGCACTGAGCACCCAGCACCCTGAGTACTGAGCACTGAGCACCCAGCACCCCGAGCACTGAGCACCCAGCACCCCGAGTACTGAGCACTGAGCACCCTGAGTACTGAGCACCCAGCACCCTGAGCACTGAGTACCCAGCACCCTGAGCACTGAGCACCCAGCGCCCTGAGCACTGAGCACCCAGCACCCTGAGTACTGAGCACTGAGCACCCAGCACCCCGAGCACTGAGCACCCAGCACCCTGAGTACTGAGCACTGAGCACCCAGCACCCCGAGCACTGAGCACCCAGCACCCTGAGCACTGAGCACCCAACACCCGAGTACTGAGCACCCAGCACCCTGAGTACTGAGCACCCAGCACCCTGAGTACTGAGCACCCAGCACCCCGAGTACTGAGCACCCAGCACCCTGAGTACTGAGCACCCAGCACCCTGAGCACTGAGCACCCAGCACCCCGAGCACTGAGCACCCAGCACACTGAGTACTGAGCACCCAGCACCCTGAGCACTGAGCACCCAGGACCCTGAGCACTGAGCACCCAGCACCCTGAGCACTGAGCACTGAGCACCCTGATCACTGAGTACTGAGCACCGAGCACCCCGAGAACTGAGCACCCAGCACCCGGAGTACTGAGCACCCAGCACCCTGAGTACTGAGCACCCAGCACCCTGAGCACTGAGCACCCAGCACCCTGAGCACTGAGCACCCAGCACACCGAGCACTGAGCACCCAGCACCCTGAGTACTTAGCACTGAGCACCCAGCACCCCGAGCACTGAGCACCCAGCACCCTGAGCACTGAACACCCAGCACCCGAGTACTGAGCACCCAGCACCGCGAGCACTGAGCACCAAGCACTCCAAGTACTGAGCACCCAGCACCCTGAGTACTGAGCACCCAGCAACCTGAGCACTGAGCACCCAGCACCCCGAGCACTGAGCACCCAGCACCCTGAGTACTGAGCACCCAGCACCCTGAGCACTGAGCACCCAGCACCCTGAGCACTGAGCACCCAGCAAACTGAGCACTGAGCACCCAGCACCCTGAGTAGTGAGCACCCAACGTACTGAGCTCCGAGCACCCCGAGCACTGAGCACCCAGCACCCTGAGTACTGAGAACCGAGCACCCCGAGCACTGAGCACCCAGCACCCTGAGCACTGAGCACCCAGCACCCTGAGTACTGAGCACTGAGCACCCAGCACCCCGAGCACTTAGCACCCAGCACCCTGAGAACTGAGCACTGAGCACCCAGCAACCCGAGCACTGAGCACCCAGCACCCTGAGCACTGAGCACCCACCACCCGAGTACTGAGCACCCAGCTCCCTGAGTACTGAGCACCCAGCACCCTGAGTACTGAGCACCCAGCACCCTGAGCACTGAGCACTGAGCACCCTGATCACTGAGTACTGAGCACCGAGCACCCCGAGAACTGAGCACCCAGCACCCGGAGTACTGAGCACCCAGCACCCTGAGTACTGAGCACCCAGCACCCCGAGCACTGAGCACCCAGCACCCTGAGCACTTAGCACCCAGCACCCTGAGTACTGAGCACTGAGCACCCAGCACACCGAGCACTGAGCACCCAGCACCCTGAGTACTGAGTACCGAGCACCCCGAGCACTGAGCACCCAGCACCCTGAGCACTGAGCACACAGCACCCTGAGCACTGAGCACCCAGCACCCTGAGAACTGAGCACTGAGCACCCAGCACCCCGAGCACTGAGCACCCAGCACCCTGAGTACTGAGCACCGAGCACCCCGAGCACTGAGCACCCAGCACCCTGAGTACTGAGATCCGAGCACCCCGAACACTGAGCACCCTGAGCACTGAGTACCGAGCACCCCGAGCACTGAGCACCCAGCACCCTGAGCACTGAGCACACAGCACCCTGAGCACTGAGCACCCAGCACCCTGAGTACTGAGCACTGGGCACCCAGCACACCGAGCACTGAGCACCCAGCACCCTGAGTACTGAGCACTGAGCACCCAGCACCCCGAGCACTGAGCACCCAGCACCCTGAGCACTGAGCACCCAGCACCCTGAGCACTGAGCACCCAGCACCCTGAGTACTGAGCACTGAGCACCCAGCACCCCGGGCACTGAGCACCCAGCACCCTGAGTACTGAGCACTGAGCACCCAGCACCCTGAGCACTGAGCACACAGCACCCTGAGCACTCAGCACCCAGCACCCGAGTACTAAGCACCCAGCACCCGGAGTACTGAGCACGCAGCACCCTGAGTACTGAGCACCCAGCACCCTGAGTACTGAGCACCCAGCACCCCGAGCACTGAGCACCCAGCACCCCGAGTACTGAGTACCCAGCACCCTGAGTACTGAGCACCCAGCGCCCTGAGCACTGAGCACCCAGCACCCCGAGCACTGAGCACCCAGCACCCTGAGCACTGAGCACCCAGCACCCTGAGCACTGAGCACCCAGCACCCTGAGTACTGAGCACCCAGCACCCTGAGTACTGAGCACTGAGCACCCAGCACCCCGAGCACTGAGCACCCAGCACCCTGAGTACTGAGCACCCAGCACCCCGAGCACTGAGCACCCAGCACCCTGAGTACTGAGATCCGAGCAACCCGAACAATGAGCACCCTGAGCACTGAGCACCGAGCACCCTGAGCACTTAGTACCCAGCACCCTGAGCACTGAGCACCCAGCACCCTGAGCACTGAGCACCCAGCACCCTGAGCACTGAGCACCCAGCACCCTGAGTACTGAGCACTGAGCACCCAGCACCCCGAGCACTGAGCACCCAGCACCCCGAGTACTGAGCACTGAGCACCCTGAGTACTGAGCACCCAGCACCCTGAGCACTGAGTACCCAGCACCCTGAGCACTGAGCACCCAGCGCCCTGAGCACTGAGCACCCAGCACCCTGAGTACTGAGCACTGAGCACCCAGCACCCCGAGCACTGAGCACCCAGCACCCTGAGTACTGAGCACTGAGCACCCAGCACCCCGAGCACTGAGCACCCAGCACCCTGAGCACTGAGCACCCAACACCCGAGTACTGAGCACCCAGCACCCTGAGTACTGAGCACCCAGCACCCTGAGTACTGAGCACCCAGCACCCCGAGTACTGAGCACCCAGCACCCTGAGTACTGAGCACCCAGCACCCTGAGCACTGAGCACCCAGCACCCCGAGCACTGAGCACCCAGCACACTGAGTACTGAGCACCCAGCACCCTGAGCACTGAGCACCCAGGACCCTGAGCACTGAGCACCCAGCACCCTGAGCACTGAGCACTGAGCACCCTGATCACTGAGTACTGAGCACCGAGCACCCCGAGAACTGAGCACCCAGCACCCGGAGTACTGAGCACCCAGCACCCTGAGTACTGAGCACCCAGCACCCTGAGCACTGAGCACCCAGCACCCTGAGCACTGAGCACCCAGCACACCGAGCACTGAGCACCCAGCACCCTGAGTACTTAGCACTGAGCACCCAGCACCCCGAGCACTGAGCACCCAGCACCCTGAGCACTGAACACCCAGCACCCGAGTACTGAGCACCCAGCACCGCGAGCACTGAGCACCAAGCACTCCAAGTACTGAGCACCCAGCACCCTGAGTACTGAGCACCCAGCAACCTGAGCACTGAGCACCCAGCACCCCGAGCACTGAGCACCCAGCACCCTGAGTACTGAGCACCCAGCACCCTGAGCACTGAGCACCCAGCACCCTGAGCACTGAGCACCCAGCAAACTGAGCACTGAGCACCCAGCACCCTGAGTAGTGAGCACCCAACGTACTGAGCTCCGAGCACCCCGAGCACTGAGCACCCAGCACCCTGAGTACTGAGAACCGAGCACCCCGAGCACTGAGCACCCAGCACCCTGAGCACTGAGCACCCAGCACCCTGAGTACTGAGCACTGAGCACCCAGCACCCCGAGCACTTAGCACCCAGCACCCTGAGAACTGAGCACTGAGCACCCAGCAACCCGAGCACTGAGCACCCAGCACCCTGAGCACTGAGCACCCACCACCCGAGTACTGAGCACCCAGCTCCCTGAGTACTGAGCACCAAGCACCCTGAGTACTGAGCACCCAGCACCCTGAGCACTGAGCACTGAGCACCCTGATCACTGAGTACTGAGCACCGAGCACCCCGAGAACTGAGCACCCAGCACCCGGAGTACTGAGCACCCAGCACCCTGAGTACTGAGCACCCAGCACCCCGAGCACTGAGCACCCAGCACCCTGAGCACTTAGCACCCAGCACCCTGAGTACTGAGCACTGAGCACCCAGCACACCGAGCACTGAGCACCCAGCACCCTGAGTACTGAGTACCGAGCACCCCGAGCACTGAGCACCCAGCACCCTGAGCACTGAGCACACAGCACCCTGAGCACTGAGCACCCAGCACCCTGAGAACTGAGCACTGAGCACCCAGCACCCCGAGCACTGAGCACCCAGCACCCTGAGTACTGAGCACCGAGCACCCCGAGCACTGAGCACCCAGCACCCTGAGTACTGAGATCCGAGCACCCCGAACACTGAGCACCCTGAGCACTGAGCACTGAGCACCCTGAGCACTGAGTACCCAGCACCCTGAGCACTGAGCACCCAGCACCCTGAGCACTGAGCACCCAGCACCCTGAGCACTGAGCACCCAGCACCCTGAGTACTGAGCACTGAGCACCCAGCACCCCGAGCACTGAGCACCCAGCACCCCGAGTACTGAGCACTGAGCACCCTGAGTACTGAGCACCCAGCACCCTGAGCACTGAGTACCCCGCACCCTGAGCACTGAGCACCCAGCACCCTGAGCACTGAGCACCCAGCACCCTGAGCACTGAGCACCCAGCACCCTGAGTACTGAGCACTGAGCACCCAGCACCCCGAGCACTTAGCACCCAGCACCCTGAGTACTGAGCACTGAGCACCCAGCAACCCGAGCACTGAGCACCCAGCACCCTGAGCACTGAGCACCCACCACCCGAGTACTGAGCACCGAGCACCCTGAGTACTGAGCACCCAGCACCCTGAGTACTGAGCACCCAGCACCCTGAGCACTGAGCACTGAGCACCCTGATCACTGAGTACTGAGCACCGAGCACCCCGAGAACTGAGCACCCAGCACCCGGAGTACTGAGCACCCAGCACCCTGAGTACTGAGCACCCAGCACCCCGAGCACTGAGCACCAGGCACCCTGAGTACTGAGCACCCAGCACCCTGAGTACTGAGCACTGAGCACCCACCACCCGAGTACTGAGCACCCAGCACCCTGAGTACTGAGCACCCAGCACCCTGAGTACTGAGCACTGAGCAGCCAGCACACCGAGCACTGAGCACCCAGCACCCTGAGTACTGAGCAGTGAGCACCCAGCACCCCGAGCACTGAGCACCCAGCACCCTGAGCACTGAGCACCCAGCACCCTGAGCACTGAGCACCCAGCACCCTGAGTACTGAGCACTGAGCACCCAGCACCCCGGGCACTGAGCACCCAGCACCCTGAGTACTGAGCACTGAGCACCCAGCACCCTGAGCACTGAGCACACAGCACCCTGAGCACTGAGCACCCAGCACCCGAGTACTAAGCACCCAGCACCCTGAGTACTGAGCACGCAGCACCCTGAGTACTGAGCACCCAGCACCCTGAGTACTGAGCACCCAGCACCCCGAGCACTGAGCACCCAGCACCCCGAGTACTGAGTACCCAGCACCCTGAGTACTGAGCACCCAACGCCTGAGCACTGAGCACCCAGCACCCCGAGCACTGAGCACCCAGCACCCTGAGTACTGAGCACCCAGCACCCTGAGCACTGAGCACCCAGCACCCTGAGCACTGAGCACCCAGCACCCTGAGTACTGAGCACCCAGCACCCTGAGTACTGAGCACTGAGCACCCAGCACCCCGAGCACTGAGCACCCAGCACCCTGAGTACTGAGCACCGAGCACCCCGAGCACTGAGCACCCAGCACCCTGAGTACTGAGATCCGAGCAACCCGAACAATGAGCACCCTGAGCACTGAGCACCGAGCACCCTGAGCACTGAGTACCCAGCACCCTGAGCACTGAGCACCCAGCACCCTGAGCACTGAGCACCCAGCACCCTGAGCACTGAGCACCCAGCACCCTGAGTACTGAGCACTGAGCACCCAGCACCCCGAGCACTGAGCACCCAGCACCCCGAGTACTGAGCACTGAGCACCCTGAGTACTGAGCACCCAGCACCCTGAGCACTGAGTACCCAGCACCCTGAGCACTGAGCATCCAGCACCCTGAGCACTGAGCACCCAGCACCCTGAGTACTGAGCACTGAGCACCCAGCACCCCGAGCACGGAGCACCCAGCACCCTGAGTACTGAGCACTGAGCACCCAGCACCCCGAGCACTGAGCAACCAGCACCCTGAGCACTGAGCACCCAACACCCGAGTACTGAGCACCCAGCACCCTGAGTACTGAGCACCCAGCACCCTGAGTACTGAGCACCCAGCACCCCGAGTACTGAGCACCCAGCACCCTGAGTACTGAGCACACAGCACCCTGAGCACTGAGCACCCAGCACCCCGAGCACTGAGCACCCAGCACACTGAGTACTGAGCACCCAGCACCCTGAGCACTGAGCACCCAGCACCCTGAGCACTGAGCACCCAGCACCCTGAGCACTGAGCACTGAGCACCCTGATCACTGAGTACTGAGCACCGAGCACCCCGAGAACTGAGCACCCAGCACCCGGAGTACTGGGCACCCAGCACCCTGAGTACTGAGCACCCAGCACCCTGAGCACTGAGCACCCAGCACCCTGAGCACTGAGCACCCAGCACCCTGAGTACTGAGCACTGAGCACCCAGCACACCGAGCACTGAGCACCCAGCACCCTGAGTACTGAGCACTGAGCACCCAGCACCCCGAGAACTGAGCACCCAGCACCCTGAGCACTGAGCACCCAGCACCCTGAGCACTGAGCACCCAGCACCCTGAGTACTGAGCACTGAGCACGCAGCACCCCGGGCACTGAGCACCCAGCACCCTGAGTACTTAGCACTGAGCACCCAGCACCCCGAGCACTGAGCACCCAGCACCCTGAGCACTGAGCACCCAGCACCCGAGTACTGAGCACCCAGCACCGCGAGCACTGAGCACCCAGCACTCCGAGTACTGAGCACCCAGCACCCTGAGTACTGAGCACCCAGCACCCTGAGCACTGAGCACCCAGCACCCCGAGCACTGAGCACCCAGCACCCTGAGTACTGAGCACCCAGCACCCTGAGCACTGAGCACCCAGCACCCTGAGCACTGAGCACCCAGCAAACTGAGCACTGAGCACCCAGCACCCTGAGTAGTGAGCACCCAACGTACTGAGCACCGAGCACCCCGAGCACTGAGCACCCAGCACCCTGAGTACTGAGAACCGAGCACCCCGAGCACTGAGCACCCAGCACCCTGAGTACTGAGCTCCAAGCACCCTGAGCACTGAGCACCCAGCGCCCCGAGCACCGAGCACCCTGAGCACTGAGCACCCAGCACCCTGACTACTGAGCACCCAGCACCCTGAGCAATGAGCAACCTGAGTATTGAGCACCCAGCACCTTGAGCACTGAGCACCGAGCACCCCGAGCACTGAGCACCCAGCACCCTGAGTGCTAAGCACCGAGCACCCTGAGTACTGAGCACCCAGCACCCTGAGCACTGAACACACAGCACCCTGAGTACTGAGCACCTCGAGCACTGAGCACCCAGCACCCTGAGTACTGAGCACCGAGCACCCCGAGCACTGAGCACCCAGCACCGTGAGCACTGAGCAACCAGCACCCCGAGAACTGAGCACCCAGGACCCTGAGTACTGAGCACCCAGCACCCTGAGTACTGAGCACCCAGCACCCTGAGCACTGAGTACCCAGCACCCTGAGCACTGAGCACCCAGCACCCTGAGCACTGAGCACACAGCACCCTGAGCACTGAGCACTGAGCACCCATCACCCCGAGTACTGAGCACTGAGCACCCAGCACCCCGAGCACTGAGCACCCAGCACACTGAGTAATGAGCACTGAGCACCCAGCACCCCGAGCACTGAGCACCCAGCACCCTGAGCACTGAGCACCCAGCACCCGAGTACTTAGCACCAAGCACCCTGAGTACTGAGCACCCACCACCCTGAGTACTGAGCACCCAGCACCCCGAGTACTGAGCACCCAGCACCCTGAGTACTGAGCACCCAGCACCCTGAGCACTGAGCACCCAGCACCCCGAGCACTGAGCACCCAGCACCCTGAGTACTGAGCACCCAACGTACTGAGCAACGAGCACCCCGAGCACTGAGCACCCAGCACCCTGAGTACTGAGCACCCAGCACCCTGAGCACTGAGCACCCAGCACCCTGAGTACTGAGCTCCGAGCACCCCGAGCACTGAGCACCCAGCGCCCCGAGCACCGAGCACCCTGAGCACTGAGCACCCAGCACCCTGAGTACTGAGAACCCTGCACCCTGAGCAATGAGCACAGTGAGTACTGAGCACCTAGCACCTTGAGCACTGAGCACCCAGCACCCGGAGTACTGAGCACCCAGCACACTGAGTACTAAGCACCGAGCACCCTGAGTACTGAGCACCCAGCACCCTGAGCACTGCACACACAGCACCCTGAGTACTGAGCACCTCGAGCACTGAGCACCCAGCACCCTGAGTACTGAGCACCGAGCACCCCGAGCACTGAGCACCCAGCACCGCGAGCACTGAGCACATAGCACACCGAGCACTGAGCACCCAGCACCCTGAGTACTGAGCACCCAGCACCCTGAGCACTGAGTACCCACCACCCTGAGCACTGAGCACCCAGCACCCTGAGCACTGAGCACACAGCACCCTGAGCACTGAGCACCCAGCACCCTGAGTACTGAGCACTGAGCACCCAGCACCCCGAGCACTGAGCACCCAGCACCCTGAGTACTGAGCACCGAGCACCCCGAGCACTGAGCACCCTGAGCACTGAGCACCGAGCACCCTGAGCACTGAGCACCCAGCACCCTGAGTACTGAGCACTGAGCACCCAGCACCCCGAGCACTGAGCACCCAGCACCCTGAGTACTGAGCACTGAGCACCCAGCACCCCGAGGACTGAGCACCCAGCACCCTGAGTACTGAGCACTGAGCACCCAGCACCCTGAGTACTGAGCACTGAGCACCCAGCACCCTGAGCACTGAGCACCCAGCACCCTGAGTACTGAGCACTGAGCACCCAGCACCCCGGGCACTGAGCACCCAGCACCCTGAGTACTTAGCACTGAGCACCCAGCACCCCGAGCACTGAGCACCCAGCACCCTGAGCACTGAGCACCCAGCACCCGAGTACTGAGCACCCAGCACCGCGAGCACTGAGCACCCAGCACTCCGAGTACTGAGCACCCAGCACCCTGAGTACTGAGCACCCAGCACCCTGAGCACTGAGCACCCAGCACCCCGAGCACTGAGCACCCAGCACCCTGAGTACTGAGCACCCAGCACCCTGAGCACTGAGCACCCAGCACCCTGAGCACTGAGCACCCAGCAAACTGAGCACTGAGCACCCAGCACCCTGAGTAGTGAGCACCCAACGTACTGAGCACCGAGCACCCCGAGCACTGAGCACCCAGCACCCTGAGTACTGAGAACCGAGCACCCCGAGCACTGAGCACCCAGCACCCTGAGTACTGAGCTCCAAGCACCCTGAGCACTGAGCACCCAGCGCCCCGAGCACCGAGCACCCTGAGCACTGAGCACCCAGCACCCTGACTACTGAGCACCCAGCACCCTGAGCAATGAGCAACCTGAGTACTGAGCACCCAGCACCTTGAGCACTGAGCACCGAGCACCCCGAGCACTGAGCACCCAGCACCCTGAGGACTAAGCACCGAGCACCCTGAGTACTGAGCACCCAGCACCCTGAGCACTGAACACACAGCACCCTGAGTACTGAGCACCTCGAGCACTGAGCACCCAGCACCCTGAGTACTGAGCACCGAGCACCCCGAGCACTGAGCACCCAGCACCGTGAGCACTGAGCAGCCAGCACCCCGAGAACTGAGCACCCAGGACCCTGAGTACTGAGCACCCAGCACCCTGAGTACTGAGCACCCAGCACCCTGAGCACTGAGTACCCAGCACCCTGAGCACTGAGCACCCAGCACCCTGAGCACTGAGCACACAGCACCCTGAGCACTGAGCACTGAGCACCCATCACCCCGAGTACTGAGCACTGAGCACCCAGCACCCCGAGCACTGAGCACCCAGCACACTGAGTAATGAGCACTGAGCACCCAGCACCCCGAGCACTGAGCACCCAGCACCCTGAGCACTGAGCACCCAGCACCCGAGTACTTAGCACCAAGCACCCTGAGTACTGAGCACCCACCACCCTGAGTACTGAGCACCCAGCACCCCGAGTACTGAGCACCCAGCACCCTGAGTACTGAGCACCCAGCACCCTGAGCACTGAGCACCCAGCACCCCGAGCACTGAGCACCCAGCACCCTGAGTACTGAGCACCCAACGTACTGAGCACCGAGCACCCCAAGCACTGAGCACCCAGCACCCTGAGTACTGAGCACCCAGCACCCTGAGCACTGAGCACCCAGCACCCTGAGTACTGAGCTCCGAGCACCCCGAGCACTGAGCACCCAGCGCCCCGAGCACCGAGCACCCTGAGCACTGAGCACCCAGCACCCTGAGTACTGAGAACCCTGCACCCTGAGCAATGAGCACAGTGAGTACTGAGCACCTAGCACCTTGAGCACTGAGCACCCAGCACCCGGAGTACTGAGCACCCAGCACACTGAGTACTAAGCACCGAGCACCCTGAGTACTGAGCACCCAGCACCCTGAGCACTGCACACACAGCACCCTGAGTACTGAGCACCTCGAGCACTGAGCACCCAGCACCCTGAGTACTGAGCACCGAGCACCCCGAGCACTGAGCACCCAGCACCGCGAGCACTGAGCACATAGCACCCCGAGCACTGAGCACCCAGCACCCTGAGTACTGAGCACCCAGCACCCTGAGCACTGAGTACCCACCACCCTGAGCACTGAGCACCCAGCACCCTGAGCACTGAGCACACAGCACCCTGAGCACTGAGCACCCAGCACCCTGAGTACTGAGCACTGAGCACCCAGCACCCCGAGCACTGAGCACCCAGCACCCTGAGTACTGAGCACCGAGCACCCCGAGCACTGAGCACCCTGAGCACTGAGCACCGAGCACCCTGAGCACTGAGCACCCAGCACCCTGAGTACTGAGCACTGAGCACCCAGCACCCCGAGCACTGAGCACCCAGCACCCTGAGTACTGAGCACTGAGCACCCAGCACCCCGAGGACTGAGCACCCAGCACCCTGAGTACTGAGCACTGAGCACCCAGCACCCTGAGTACTGAGCACTGAGCACCCAGCACCCTGAGCACTGAGCACCCAGCACCCTGAGCACTGAGCACCCAGCACCCTGAGTACTGAGCACCCAGCACCCTGAGTACTG
Source organism: Microtus oregoni (assembly GCF_018167655.1). Classification (NCBI taxonomy): domain Eukaryota; kingdom Metazoa; phylum Chordata; class Mammalia; order Rodentia; family Cricetidae; genus Microtus; species Microtus oregoni. The sequence goes on from NW_024544813.1 coordinate 928,947, forward strand.
AGCACCCAGCACCCCGAGCACTGAGCACCCAGCACCCTGAGTACTGAGCACTGAGCACCCAGCACCCCGAGGACTGAGCACCCAGCACCCTGAGTACTGAGCACTGAGCACCCAGCACCCCGAGCACTGAGCACCCAGCACCCTGAGTACTGAGCACTGAGCACCCAGCACCCCGAGGACTGAGCACCCAGCACCCTGAGTACTGAGCACTGAGCACCCAGCACCCTGAGTACTGAGCACTGAGCACCCAGCACCCTGAGCACTGAGCACCCAGCACCCTGAGTACTGAGCACTGAGCACCCAGCACCCCGGGCACTGAGCACCCAGCACCCTGAGTACTTAGCACTGAGCACCCAGCACCCCGAGCACTGAGCACCCAGCACCCTGAGCACTGAGCACCCAGCACCCGAGTACTGAGCACCCAGCACCGCGAGCACTGAGCACCCAGCACTCCGAGTACTGAGCACCCAGCACCCTGAGTACTGAGCACCCAGCACCCTGAGCACTGAGCACCCAGCACCCCGAGCACTGAGCACCCAGCACCCTGAGTACTGAGCACCCAGCACCCTGAGCACTGAGCACCCAGCACCCTGAGCACTGAGCACCCAGCAAACTGAGCACTGAGCACCCAGCACCCTGAGTAATGAGCACCCAACGTACTGAGCACCGAGCACCCCGAGCACTGAGCACCCAGCACCCTGAGTACTGAGAACCGAGCACCCCGAGCACTGAGCACCCAGCACCCTGAGTACTGAGCTCCAAGCACCCTGAGCACTGAGCACCCAGCGCCCCGAGCACCGAGCACCCTGAGCACTGAGCACCCAGCACCCTGACTACTGAGCACCCAGCACCCTGAGCAATGAGCAACCTGAGTACTGAGCACCCAGCACCTTGAGCACTGAGCACCGAGCACCCCGAGCACTGAGCACCCAGCACCCTGAGTACTAAGCACCGAGCACCCTGAGTACTGAGCACCCAGCACCCTGAGCACTGAACACACAGCACCCTGAGTACTGAGCACCTCGAGCACTGAGCACCCAGCACCCTGAGTACTGAGCACCGAGCACCCCGAGCACTGAGCACCCAGCACCGTGAGCACTGAGCACCCAGCACCCCGAGAACTGAGCACCCAGGACCCTGAGTACTGAGCACCCAGCACCCTGAGTACTGAGCACCCAGCACCCTGAGCACTGAGTACCCAGCACCCTGAGCACTGAGCACCCAGCACCCTGAGCACTGAGCACACAGCACCCTGAGCACTGAGCACTGAGCACCCATCACCCCGAGTACTGAGCACTGAGCACCCAGCACCCCGAGCACTGAGCACCCAGCACACTGAGTAATGAGCACTGAGCACCCAGCACCCCGAGCACTGAGCACCCAGCACCCTGAGCACTGAGCACCCAGCACCCGAGTACTTAGCACCAAGCACCCTGAGTACTGAGCACCCACCACCCTGAGTACTGAGCACCCAGCACCCCGAGTACTGAGCACCCAGCACCCTGAGTACTGAGCACCCAGCACCCTGAGCACTGAGCACCCAGCACCCCGAGCACTGAGCACCCAGCACCCTGAGTACTGAGCACCCAACGTACTGAGCACCGAGCACCCCGAGCACTGAGCACCCAGCACCCTGAGTACTGAGCACCCAGCACCCTGAGCACTGAGCACCCAGCACCCTGAGTACTGAGCTCCGAGCACCCCGAGCACTGAGCACCCAGCGCCCCGAGCACCGAGCACCCTGAGCACTGAGCACCCAGCACCCTGAGTACTGAGAACCCTGCACCCTGAGCAATGAGCACAGTGAGTACTGAGCACCTAGCACCTTGAGCACTGAGCACCCAGCACCCGGAGTACTGAGCACCCAGCACACTGAGTACTAAGCACCGAGCACCCTGAGTACTGAGCACCCAGCACCCTGAGCACTGCACACACAGCACCCTGAGTACTGAGCACCTCGAGCACTGAGCACCCAGCACCCTGAGTACTGAGCACCGAGCACCCCGAGCACTGAGCACCCAGCACCGCGAGCACTGAGCACATAGCACCCCGAGCACTGAGCACCCAGCACCCTGAGTACTGAGCACCCAGCACCCTGAGCACTGAGTACCCACCACCCTGAGCACTGAGCACCCAGCACCCTGAGCACTGAGCACACAGCACCCTGAGCACTGAGCACCCAGCACCCTGAGTACTGAGCACTGAGCACCCAGCACCCCGAGCACTGAGCACCCAGCACCCTGAGTACTGAGCACCGAGCACCCCGAGCACTGAGCACCCTGAGCACTGAGCACCGAGCACCCTGAGCACTGAGCACCCAGCACCCTGAGTACTGAGCACTGAGCACCCAGCACCCCGAGCACTGAGCACCCAGCACCCTGAGTACTGAGCACTGAGCACCCAGCACCCCGAGGACTGAGCACCCAGCACCCTGAGTACTGAGCACTGAGCACCCAGCACCCTGAGTACTGAGCACTGAGCACCCAGCACCCTGAGCACTGAGCACCCAGCACCCTGAGCACTGAGCACCCAGCACCCTGAGTACTGAGCACCCAGCACCCTGAGTACTGAGCACCCAGCACCCCGAGCACTGAGCACCCAGCACCCTGAGCACTGAACACCCAGCACCCTGTGCACTGAGCATCCAGCACCCCGAGCACTGAGCACTCAGCACCCTGAGTACTGAGCACTGAGCACCCAGCACCCCGTGCAGTGAGCACCCAGCACCCTGAGTACTGAGCTCTGAGCACCCAGCACCCTGAGCACTGAGCACCCAGCACCCTGAGCACTGAGCACCCAGCACCCGAGTACTGAGCACCCAGCACCCTGTGTACTGAGCACCCAGCACCCCGAGCACTGAACACCCAGCACCCTGAGTACTGAGCACCGAGCACCCCGAGCACTGAGCACCCAGCACCCTGTGTACTGAGCACCGAGCACCCCGAGCAATGAGCACCCAGCACCCTGAGTACTGAGCACGGAGCACCCTGAGTACTGTGCACCCAGCACCCCGAGCACTTAGCACCCAGCACCCTGAGTACTCTGCACCCAGCACCCTGAGCACTGAGCACCGATCACCCAGCACCCTGAGCACTGAGCACCCAGCACCCTGAGTACTGAGCACCCAGCACATTGAGTACTGAGCACTCAGCACCCTGAGTACTGAGCACCCAGCACCCCGTGCACTGAGCACCCAGCACCCTGAGCACTGAGCACCCTGAGGACTGAGCACCCAGCACCCTGAGCACTGAGCACCCAGCACCCTGAGTACTGAGCACCGATCACCCTGAGCACTGAGCACCCAGAACCCAAAGCACTGAGCACCCAGCACCCTCAGTACTGAGCACCCAGCACCCCGAGCACTGAGCACCCAGCACCCTGAGTACTGAGCACCCTGAGTACTGAGCACCGATCACCCTGAGCACTGAGCTCCCAGCACCCTGAGTACTGAGCACCCAGCACCCTGAGCACTTAACACCCAGAACCCTGAGTACTGAGCACCCAGCACCCTGAGCACTGAGCACACAGCACCCTGAGTACTGAGCACCCAGCACCCTGAGCACTGAGCACCCAGCACCCTGAGTACTGAGCACCAAGCACCCCGAGCACTGAGCACCCAGCACCCCGAGAATGAGCACCCAGCACCCCGAGTACTGAGCACCGAGCACCCTGAGCACTGAGCACCCAGCACCCTGAGCACTGAGCAACCAGCACACCGAGTACTGAGCACTGAGCACCCTGAGTACTGAGCACCCAGCACCCCGAGCACTGAGCACCCAGCACACCGAGCACTGAGCACTGAGTACCCTGAGCACTGAGCACCCAGCACCCCGAGTACTGAGCACTGAGCACCCTGAGTACTGAGCACCCAGCACCCTGAGCACTGAGCACCCAGCACCCTGAGTACTGAGCACCGAGCACCCTGAGTACTTATCACCCAGCACCCTGAGCACTGAGCACCCAGCACCCTGAGTACTGAGCATCCAGGACCCCGAGCACTGAGCACCCAGCACCCTGAGTACTGAGCACCGAGCTCCCCGAGCACTGAGCACCCTGAGTACTGAGCACCGAGCACACCAAGCACTGAGCACCCAGAACCCCGAGGACTGAGCACCCAGCACCCTGAGTACTGAGCACCCAGCACCCCGAGAATGAGCACCCTGAGCACTGAGTACCCAGCACCATGAGTACTGAGCACAGAGCACCCTGAGCACTGAGCACCCAGCACCCTGAATACTGAGCACCCAGCACCCTGACTACTGAGCACCCAGCACCCTGAGCACTGTGCACCCAGCACCCTGAGTACTGAGCACCCAGAACTCCGAGCACTGAGCACCCAGCACCCCGAGCACTGAGCACCCAGCACACCGAGCACTGAGCACTGAGCACCCTGAGCACTGAGCACCCAGCACCCCGAGTACTGAGCACTGAGCACCCTGAGTACTGAGCACCCAGCACCCCGAGTACTGAGCACTGAGCACCCTGAGTACTGAGCACCCAGCACCCTGAGAACTGAGCACTGAGAACCCTGAGTACTGAGCAGCGAGCACCCCGAGCACTGAGCACCCAGCACCCCAAGCACTGAGCACCCATCACCCTGAGTACTGAGCATTGAGCACCCAGCACCCCGAGCACTGAGCACTCAGCGCCCTGTGTACTGAGCACTGAGTACCCAGTACCCCGAGCACTGAGATCCAGCACCCTGAGCACTGAGCACCCAGCACCCCGAGTACTGAGCACGAAGCACCCCGAGCACTGAGCACCCAGCACCCCGAGCACTGAGCACCCAGCACCCCGAGCACTGAGCACCCAGCACCCCGAGCACTGAGCACCCAGAACCCCGAGCACTGAGCACCCAGCACCCCGAGCACTGAGCACCCAGCACCCTGAGCACTGAGCACCCAGCACCCTGAGTACTGAGCACCCAGCACCCCGAGCACTGAGCACCCAGCACACTGAGCACTGAGCACCAAGCACCCCGAGCACTGAGCACCCAGCACCCTGAGTACTGAGCACCGAGCACCGCGAGCACTGAGCACCAAGCACCCTGAGTACTGTGCACCGATCACCCCGAGCACTGAGCACCCAGCACCCTGAGTCCTGAGCACCCAGCACCCCGAGCACTTAGCACCCAACACCCTGAGTACTGAGCACCCAGCACCCTGAACACTGAGCACCCAGCACCCCGAGCAATGAGCACCCAGCACTCTGAGTACTGAGAACCAAGCACACCGAGCACTGAGCACCCAGCACCCTGAGCACTGAGCACGCTGAGAACTGAGCACCCAGCACCCTGAGTACTGAGCACCCAGCACCCCGAGCACTGAGCACGGAGCACCTCGAGGACTGAGCACCCAGCACACTGAGCACTGAGCACCGAGCACACCGAGCACTGAGCACCCAGCACCCTGAGTACTGAGCACCCAGCACCCCGAGCACTGAGCACCCAGCACCCCGAGCACTGTGCACCCAGAACCCCGAGAATGAGCACACAGCACCCTGAGTACTGAGCACCGAGCACCCTGAGCACTGAGCACCCAGAACCCAAAGCACTGAGCACCCAGCACCCTCAGTACTGAGCACCCAGCACCCCGAGCACTGAGCACCCAGCACCCTGAGTACTGAGCACCCTGAGTACTGAGCACCGATCACCCTGAGCACTGAGCTCCCAGCACCCTGAGTACTGAGCACCCAGCACCCTGAGCACTTAACACCCAGAACCCTGAGTACTGAGCACCCAGCACCCTGAGCACTGAGCACACAGCACCCTGAGTACTGAGCACCCAGCACCCTGAGCACTGAGCACCCAGCACCCTGAGTACTGAGCACCAAGCACCCCGAGCACTGAGCACCCAGCACCCCGAGAATGAGCACCCAGCACCCCGAGTACTGAGCACCGAGCACCCTGAGCACTGAGCACCCAGCACCCTGAGCACTGAGCAACCAGCACACCGTGTACTGAGCACTGAGCACCCTGAGTACTGAGCACCCAGCACCCCGAGCACTGAGCACCCAGCACACCGAGCACTGAGCACCGAGCTCCCCGAGCACTGAGCACCCTGAGTACTGAGCACCGAGCACACCAAGCACTGAGCACCCAGAACCCCGAGCACTGAGCACCCAGCACCCTGAGTACTGAGCACCCAGCACCCCGAGAATGAGCACCCTGAGCACTGAGTACCCAGCACCATGAGTACTGAGCACCGAGCACCCTGAGCACTGAGCACCCAGCACCCTGAATACTGAGCACCCAGCACCCTGACTACTGAGCACCCAGCACCCTGAGCACTGAGCACCCAGCACCCTGAGTACTGAGCACCCAGAACTCCGAGCACTGAGCACCCAGCACCCCGAGCACTGAGCACCCAGCACACCGAGCACTGAGCACTGAGCACCCTGAGCACTGAGCACCCAGCACCCCGAGTACTGAGCACTGAGCACCCTGAGTACTGAGCACCCAGCACCCCGAGTACTGAGCACTGAGCACCCTGAGTACTGAGCACCCAGCACCCTGAGAACTGAGCACTGAGAACCCTGAGTACTGAGCAGCGAGCACCCCGAGCACTGAGCACCCAGCACCCCAAGCACTGAGCAACCATCACCCTGAGTACTGAGCATTGAGCACCCAGCACCCCGAGCACTGAGCACTCAGCGCCCTGTGTACTGAGCACTGAGTACCCAGTACCCCGAGCACTGAGATCCAGCACCCTGAGCACTGAGCACCCAGCACCCCGAGTACTGAGCACGAAGCACCCCGAGCACTGAGCACCCAGCACCCCGAGCACTGAGCACCCAGCACCCCGAGCACTGAGCACCCAGGACCCCGAGCACTGAGCACCCAGAACCCCGAGCACTGAGCACCCAGCAACCCGAGCACTGAGCACCCAGCACCCTGAGCACTGAGCTCTGAGCACCCAGCACCCTGAGCACTGAGCACCCAGCACCCTGAGCACTGAGCACCCAGCACCCGAGTACTGAGCACCCAGCACCCTGTGTACTGAGCACCCAGCACCCCGAGCACTGAACACCCAGCACCCTGAGTACTGAGCACCGAGCACCCCGAGCACTGAGCACCCAGCACCCTGTGTACTGAGCACCGAGCACCCCGAGCAATGAGCACCCAGCACCCTGAGTACTGAGCACGGAGCACCCTGAGTACTGTGCACCCAGCACCCCGAGCACTTAGCACCCAGCACCCTGAGTACTCTGCACCCAGCACCCTGAGCACTGAGCACCGATCACCCAGCACCCTGAGCACTGAGCACCCAGCACCCTGAGTACTGAGCACCCAGCACATTGAGTACTGAGCACTCAGCACCCTGAGTACTGAGCACCCAGCACCCCGAGCACTGAGCACCCAGCGCCCTGAGCACTGAGCACCCTGAGGACTGAGCACCCAGCACCCTGAGCACTGAGCACCCAGCACCCTGAGTACTGAGCACCGATCACCCTGAGCACTGAGCACCCAGAACCCAAAGCACTGAGCACCCAGCACCCTCAGTACTGAGCACCCAGCACCCCGAGCACTGAGCACCCAGCACCCTGAGTACTGAGCACCCTGAGTACTGAGCACCGATCACCCTGAGCACTGAGCTCCCAGCACCCTGAGTACTGAGCACCCAGCACCCTGAGCACTTAACACCCAGAACCCTGAGTACTGAGCACCCAGCACCCTGAGCACTGAGCACACAGCACCCTGATTACTGAGCACCCAGCACCCTGAGCACTGAGCACCCAGCACCCTGAGTACTGAGCACCAAGCACCCCGAGCACTGAGCACCCAGCACCCCGAGAATGAGCACCCAGCACCCCGAGTACTGAGCACCGAGCACCCTGAGCACTGAGCACCCAGCACCCTGAGCACTGACCAACCAGCACACCGAGTACTGAGCACTGAGCACCCTGAGTACTGAGCACCCAGCACCCCGAGCACTGAGCACCCAGCACACCGAGCACTGAGCACTGAGTACCCTGAGCACTGAGAACCCAGCACCCCGAGTACTGAGCACTGAGCACCCTGAGTACTGAGCACCCAGCACCCTGAGCACTGAGCACCCAGCACCCTTAGTACTGAGCACCGAGCACCCTGAGTACTTATCACCCAGCACCCTGAGCACTGAGCACCCAGCACCCTGAGTACTGAGCATCCAGGACCCCGAGCACTGAGCACCCAGCACCCTGAGTACTGAGCACCGAGCTCCCCGAGCACTGAGCACCCTGAGTACTGAGCACCGAGCACACCAAGCACTGAGCACCCAGAACCCCGAGCACTGAGCACCCAGCACCCTGAGTACTGAGCACCCAGCACCCCGAGAATGAGCACCCTGAGCACTGAGTACCCAGCACCATGAGTACTGAGCACCGAGCACCCTGAGCACTGAGCACCCAGCACCCTGAATACTGAGCACCCAGCACCCTGACTACTGAGCACCCAGCACCCTGAGCACTGAGCACCCAGCACCCTGAGTACTGAGCACCCAGAACTCCGAGCACTGAGCACCCAGCACCCCGAGCACTGAGCACCCAGCACCCCGAGCACTGAGCACCCAGCACCCTGAGTACTGGGCACTGAGCACCCAGCACCCCGAGCACTGAGCACACAGCACCCTGAGTACTGAGCACTGAGCACCCAGCACCCTGAGCACTGAGCACCCAGCACCCTGAGCACTGAGCACCCAGCACCCGAGTACTGAGCACCCAGCACCCTGAGTACTGAGCACTGAGCACCCAGCACCCTGAGCACTGAGCACCCAGCACCCTGAGCACTGAGCACCCAGCACCCTGAGTACTGAGCACTGAGCACCCAGCACCCCGAGCACTGAGCACCCAGCACCCCGAGTACTGAGCACTGAGCACCCTGAGTACTGAGCACTGAGCACCCTGAGCACTGAGTACCCAGCACCCTGAGCACTGAGCACCCAGCACCCTGAGCACTGAGCACCCATCACCCTGAGTACTGAGCACTGAGCACCCAGCACCCTGAGTACTGAGCACTGAGCACCCAGCACCCCGAGCACTGAGCACCCAGCACCCTGTGCACTGAGCACCCAACACCCGAGTACTGAGCACCCAGCACCCCGAGTACTGAGCACCCAGCACCCTGAGTACTGAGCACCCAGCACCCCGAGTACTGAGCACCCAGCACCCTGAGTACTGAGCACCCAGCACCCTGAGCACTGAGCACCCAGCACCCCGAGCACTGAGCACCCAGCACACTGAGTACTGAGCACCCAGCAGCCTGAGCACTGAGCACCCAGCACCCTGAGCACTGAGCACCCAGCACCCTGAGCACTGAGCACCCTGATCACTGAGTACTGAGCACCGAGCACCCCGAGAACTGAGCACCCAGCACCCGGAGTACTGAGCACCCAGCACCCTGAGTACTGAGCACCCAGCACCCTGAGCACTGAGCACCCAGCACCCTGAGCACTGAGCACCCAGCACCCTGAGTACTGAGCACTGAGCACCCAGCACACCGAGCACTGAGCACCCAGCACCCTGAGTACTGAGCACTGAGCACCCAGCACCCCGAGCACTGAGCACCCAACACCCTGAGCACTGAGCACCCAGCACCCTGAGCACTGAGCACCCAGCACCCTGAGTACTGAGCACTGAGCACCCAGCACCCCGGGCACTGAGCACCCAGCACCCTGAGTACTTAGCACTGAGCACACAGCACCCCGAGCACTGAGCACCCAGCACCCTGAGCACTGAGCACCCAGCACCCGAGTACTGAGCACCCAGCACCGCGAGCACTGAGCACCCAGCACTCCGAGTACTGAGCACCCAACACCCTGAGTACTGAGCACCCAGCACCCTGAGCACTGAGCACCCAGCACCCCGAGCACTGAGCACCCAGCACCCTGAGTACTGAGCACCCAGCACCCTGAGCACTGAGCACCCAGCACCCTGAGCACTGAGCACCCAGCAAACTGAGCACTGAGCACCCAGCACCCTGAGTAGTGAGCACCCAACGTACTGAGCACCGAGCACCCTGAGTACTGAGAACCGAGCACCCCGAGCACTGAGCACCCAGCACCCTGAGTACTGAGCTCCAAGCACCCTGAGCACTGAGCACCCAGTGCCCCGAGCACCGAGCACCCTGAGCACTGAGCACCCAGCACCCTGACTACTGAGCACCCAGCACCCTGAGCAATGAGCAACCTGAGTACTGAGCACCCAGCACCTTGAGCACTGAGCACCGAGCACCCCGAGCACTGAGCACCCAGCACCCTGAGTACTGAGCACCCAGCACCCTGAGTACTGAGCACCCAGCACCCTGAGCACTGAGTACCCACCACCCTGAGCACTGAGCACCCAGCACCCTGAGCACTGAGCACACAGCACCCTGAGCACTGAGCACCCAGCACCCTGAGTACTGAGCACTGAGCACCCAGCACCCCGAGCACTAAGCACCCAGCACCCTGAGTACTGAGCACCGAGCACCCCGAGCACTGAGCACCCAGCACCCTGAGCACTGAGCACGCTGAGAACTGAGCACCCAGCACCCTGAGTACTGAGCACCCAGCACCCCGAGCACTGGGCACGGAGCACCTCGAGGACTGAGCACCCAGCACACTGAGCACTGAGCACCGAGCACACCCAGCACTGAGCACCCAGCACCCTGAGTACTGAGCACCCAGCACCCCGAGCACTGAGCACCCAGCACCCTGAGCACTGAGCACCCAGCACCCGAGTACTGAGCACCCAGCACCCTGAGTACTGAGCACTGAGCACCCAGCACCCTGAGCACTGAGCACCCAGCACCCTGAGCACTGAGCACCCAGCACCCTGAGCACTGAGCACCCAGCACCCGAGTACTGAGCACCCAGCACCCTGAGTACTGAGCACTGAGCACCCAGCACCCTGAGCACTGAGCACCCAGCACCCTGAGCACTGAGCACCCAGCACCCTGAGTACTGAGCACTGAGCACCCAGCACCCCGAGCACTGAGCACCCAGCACCCCGAGTACTGAGCACTGAGCACCCTGAGTACTGAGCACTGAGCACCCTGAGCACTGAGTACCCAGCACCCTGAGCACTGAGCACCCAGCACCCTGAGCACTGAGCACCCATCACCCTGAGTACTGAGCACTGAGCACCCAGCACCCCGAGCACTGAGCACCCAGCACCCTGAGTACTGAGCACTGAGCACCCAGCACCCCGAGCACTGAGCACCCAGCACCCTGTGCACTGAGCACCCAACACCCGAGTACTGAGCACCCAGCACCCCGAGTACTGAGCACCCAGCACCCTGAGTACTGAGCACCCAGCACCCCGAGTACTGAGCACCCAGCACCCTGAGTACTGAGCACCCAGCACCCTGAGCACTGAGCACCCAGCACCCCGAGCACTGAGCACCCAGCACACTGAGTACTGAGCACCCAGCAGCCTGAGCACTGAGCACCCAGCACCCTGAGCACTGAGCACCCAGCACCCTGAGCACTGAGCACCCTGATCACTGAGTACTGAGCACCGAGCACCCCGAGAACTGAGCACCCAGCACCCGGAGTACTGAGCACCCAGCACCCTGAGTACTGAGCACCCAGCACCCTGAGCACTGAGCACCCAGCACCCTGAGCACTGAGCACCCAGCACCCTGAGTACTGAGCACTGAGCACCCAGCACACCGAGCACTGAGCACCCAGCACCCTGAGTACTGAGCACTGAGCACCCAGCACCCCGAGCACTGAGCACCCAACACCCTGAGCACTGAGCACCCAGCACCCTGAGCACTGAGCACCCAGCACCCTGAGTACTGAGCACTGAGCACCCAGCACCCCGGGCACTGAGCACCCAGCACCCTGAGTACTTAGCACTGAGCACACAGCACCCCGAGCACTGAGCACCCAGCACCCTGAGCACTGAGCACCCAGCACCCGAGTACTGAGCACCCAGCACCGCGAGCACTGAGCACCCAGCACTCCGAGTACTGAGCACCCAACACCCTGAGTACTGAGCACCCAGCACCCTGAGCACTGAGCACCCAGCACCCCGAGCACTGAGCACCCAGCACCCTGAGTACTGAGCACCCAGCACCCTGAGCACTGAGCACCCAGCACCCTGAGCACTGAGCACCCAGCAAACTGAGCACTGAGCACCCAGCACCCTGAGTAGTGAGCACCCAACGTACTGAGCACCGAGCACCCTGAGTACTGAGAACCGAGCACCCCGAGCACTGAGCACCCAGCACCCTGAGTACTGAGCTCCAAGCACCCTGAGCACTGAGCACCCAGTGCCCCGAGCACCGAGCACCCTGAGCACTGAGCACCCAGCACCCTGACTACTGAGCACCCAGCACCCTGAGCAATGAGCAACCTGAGTACTGAGCACCCAGCACCTTGAGCACTGAGCACCGAGCACCCCGAGCACTGAGCACCCAGCACCCTGAGTACTGAGCACCCAGCACCCTGAGTACTGAGCACCCAGCACCCTGAGCACTGAGTACCCACCACCCTGAGCACTGAGCACCCAGCACCCTGAGCACTGAGCACACAGCACCCTGAGCACTGAGCACCCAGCACCCTGAGTACTGAGCACTGAGCACCCAGCACCCCGAGCACTAAGCACCCAGCACCCTGAGTACTGAGCACCGAGCACCCCGAGCACTGAGCACCCAGCACCCTGAGCACTGAGCACGCTGAGAACTGAGCACCCAGCACCCTGAGTACTGAGCACCCAGCACCCCGAGCACTGGGCACGGAGCACCTCGAGGACTGAGCACCCAGCACACTGAGCACTGAGCACCGAGCACACCCAGCACTGAGCACCCAGCACCCTGAGTACTGAGCACCCAGCACCCCGAGCACTGAGCACCCAGCACCCCGAGCACTGTGCACCCAGAACCCCGAGAATGAGAACACAGCACCCTGAGTACTGAGCACCGAGCACCCTGAGCACTGAGCACCCAGCACCCTGAGTACTGAGCACCCAGCACCCTTTGTACTGAGCACCGAGCACCCCGAGCATTGAGCACTGAGCACCCTGAGTACTGAGCACCCAGCACCCCGAGCACTGAGCACCCAGCACCCTGAGCACTGAGCACCCAGCACCTTGAGTACTGAGCACCCCGCACCCCGAGGACTGAGCACCCTGAGTACTGAGCACCCAGCACCCTGAGTACTGAGCACCCTGCACCCCAAGCACTGAGCTCCCTGAGTACTGAGCACCCAGCACCCTGAGTACTGAGCACCCAGCACCCTGAGGACTGAGCACTGAGCACCCAGAGAACTGAGCACACAGCACCCCGAGGACTGAGCAAACAGCACGCTGAGCACTGAGCAATGAGCACCCAGCACCCTGTGCACTGAGCACTGAGTACAAAGCACCGTGAGCACTGAGCACCCTGAGTACTGAGCACCCAGCACCCTGAGTACTGAGCACCCAGCACCCTGAGCACTGAGCACCCAGAACCCTGAGTACTGAGCACCCAGCACCCTGAGTACTGAGCACCCAGCACCCTGAGTACTGAGCACCCAGCACCCTGAATACTGAGCACCGAGCACCCCGAGCACTGAGAACCCAGCACCCTGAGCACTGAGCACCCAGCACCCTGAGCACTGAGCACCCAGCACCCTGAGCACTGAGCACACAGCACCCCGAGTACTGAGCACCAAGCACCCCGAGAACTGAGCACCCAGCACCCCGAGCACTGAGCACTGAGCACCCTGAGCACTGAGCACCCAGCACACCAAGTACTGAGCACTGAGCACCCTGAGTACTGAGCACCCAGCACCCTGAGCACTGAGCACCCATTACCTTGAGTACTGAGCACTGAGCACCCCGAGCACTGAGCACCCAGCACCCTGAGTACTGAGCACAAAGCTCCCCGAGCACTAAGCACCCTGAGTACTGAACACCCAGCACCCTGAGTACTGAGCACCCAGCACCCTGAGCACTGAGCACCCAGCACCCTGAGTACTGAGCACTGAGCACCCCGAGCACTGAGCCCCCAGCACCCCGAGCACTGAGCACCCAGCAACCTGAGTACTGAGCACCCAGCACCCCGAGAATGAGCACCCAGCACCATGAGTACTGAGCACCGAGCACCCTGACCACTGAGCACACAGCACCCTGAGCACTGAGCACCCAGCACCCTGAGTACTGAGCACTGAGCACCCTGAGTACTGAGCACCCAGCACCCTGAGTACTGAGCACCCAGCACCCTGAGTACTGAGCACCCAGCGTACTGAGCACCGAGCACCCAGCACCCTTAGTACTGAGCACCCAGCACCTTGAGCACTGAGCACCCAGCACCCTGAGTACTGAGCACTGAGCACCCCGAGTACTGAGCACCGAGCACCCTGAGCACTGAGCACCCAGCACCCTGAGTACTGAGCACTGAGCACCCCGAGTACTGAGCACCCAGCAACCTGAGTACTGAGCACCAAGCACCCTGAGGAGTGAGCACCCAGCACCCTGAGCACTGAGCACCCAGCACCCTGAGCACTTAGCACCCAGCACACTGAGTAATGAGCACCGAGCACCCAGAGCACTGAGCACCCAGCACCCTGAGCACTGAGCACCCTTAGTACTGAGCACTGAGCACCCTGAGTACTGAGCACTGAGCACCCTGTGTACTGAGCACCCAGCACCCTGAGTACTGAGCACCCAGCACCCTGAGCAATGATCACCCTGAATACTGAGCACCCAGCACCTTGAGCACTGAACACACAGCACCCTGAGTACTGAGCACCCCGAGCACCGAGCACCCAGCACCCTGAGTACTGAGTACACAGCACCCTGAGTACTGAGCACCGAGCACCCCGAGCACTGAGCACCCAGCACCCCGAGCACTGAGCACACAGCACCCCGAGCAGTGAGCACCCAGCACCCTGAGCACTGAGCACCCAGCACCCTGAGCACTGAGCACCCAGCACCCCGAGCACTGAGCACCCAGCACCCTGAGTACTGAGCACTGAGCAACCAGCACCCCGAGCACTGAGCACCCAGCACCCTGAGTACTGAGCACTGAGCACCCAGCACCCCATGCACTGAGCACCCAGCACCCTGAGTACTGAGCACTGAGCACCCAGCACCCCGAGCACTGAGCACCCTGCACCCAGAGCACTGAGCACCCAGCACCCCGAGCACTGAGCACCCAGCACCCTGAGTACTGAGCACCCAGCACCCTGAGTACTGAGCACCCAGCACCCCGAGCACTGAGCACCCAGCACCCTGAGTACTGAGCACCCAGCACCCCGAGCACTGAGCACCCAGCACACTGAGCACTGAGCACCCAGCACCCTGAGCACTGAGCAACCAGCACCCCGAGCACTGAGCACCCAGCACCCTGAGTACTGGGCACTGAGCACCCAGCACCCCGAGCACTGAGCACACAGCACCCTGAGTACTGAGCACTGAGCACCCAGCACCCTGAGCACTGAGCACCCAGCACCCTGAGCACTGAGCACCCAGCACCCGAGTACTGAGCACCCAGCACCCTGAGTACTGAGCACTGAGCACCCAGCACCCTGAGCACTGAGCACCCAGCACCCTGAGCACTGAGCACCCAGCACCCTGAGTACTGAGCACTGAGCACCCATCACCCCGAGCACTGAGCACCCAGCACCCCGAGTACTGAGCACTGAGCACCCTGAGTACTGAGCACTGAGCACCCTGAGCACTGAGTACCCAGCACCCTGAGCACTGAGCACCCAGCACCCTGAGCACTGAGCACCCATCACCCTGAGTACTGAGCACTGAGCACCCAGCACCCCGAGCACTGAGCACCCAGCACCCTGAGTACTGAGCACTGAGCACCCAGCACCCCGAGCACTGAGCACCCAGCACCCTGTGCACTGAGCACCCAACACCCGAGTACTGAGCACCCAGCACCCCGAGTACTGAGCACCCAGCACCCTGAGTACTGAGCACCCAGCACCCCGAGTACTGAGCACCCAGCACCCTGAGTACTGAGCACCCAGCACCCTGAGCACTGAGCACCCAGCACCCCGAGCACTGAGCACCCAGCACACTGAGTACTGAGCACCCAGCAGCCTGAGCACTGAGCACCCAGCACCCTGAGCACTGAGCACCCAGCACCCTGAGCACTGAGCACCCTGATCACTGAGTACTGAGCACCGAGCACCCCGAGAACTGAGCACCCAGCACCCGGAGTACTGAGCACCCAGCACCCTGAGTACTGAGCACCCAGCACCCTGAGCACTGAGCACCCAGCACCCTGAGCACTGAGCACCCAGCACCCTGAGTACTGAGCACTGAGCACCCAGCACACCGAGCACTGAGCACCCAGCACCCTGAGTACTGAGCACTGAGCACCCAGCACCCCGAGCACTGAGCACCCAGCACCCTGAGCACTGAGCACCCAGCACCCTGAGCACTGAGCACCCAGCACCCTGAGTACTGAGCACTGAGCACCCAGCACCCCGGGCACTGAGCACCCAGCACCCTGAGTACTTAGCACTGAGCACCCAGCACCCCGAGCACTGAGCACCCAGCACCCTGAGCACTGAGCACCCAGCACCCGAGTACTGAGCACCCAGCACCGCGAGCACTGAGCACCCAGCACTCCGAGTACTGAGCACCCAACACCCTGAGTACTGAGCACCCAGCACCCTGAGCACTGAGCACCCAGCACCCCGAGCACTGAGCACCCAGCACCCTGAGTACTGAGCACCCAGCACCCTGAGCACTGAGCACCCAGCACCCTGAGCACTGAGCACCCAGCAAACTGAGCACTGAGCACCCAGCACCCTGAGTAGTGAGCACCCAACGTACTGAGCACCGAGCACCCTGAGTACTGAGAACCGAGCACCCCGAGCACTGAGCACCCAGCACCCTGAGTACTGAGCTCCAAGCACCCTGAGCACTGAGCACCCAGCGCCCCGAGCACCGAGCAACCTGAGTACTGAGCACCCAGCACCTTGAGCACTGAGCACCGAGCACCCCGAGCACTGAGCACCCAGCACCCTGAGTACTGAGCACCCAGCACCCTGAGTACTGAGCACCCAGCACCCTGAGCACTGAGTACCCACCACCCTGAGCACTGAGCACCCAGCACCCTGAGCACTGAGCACACAGCACCCTGAGCACTGAGCACCCAGCACCCTGAGTACTGAGCACTGAGCACCCAGCACCCCGAGCACTGAGCACCCAGCACCCTGAGTACTGAGCACCGAGCACCCCGAGCACTGAGCACCCAGCACCCTGAGCACTGAGCACGCTGAGAACTGAGCACCCAGCACCCTGAGTACTGAGCACCCAGCACCCCGAGCACTGAGCACGGAGCACCTCGAGGACTGAGCACCCAGCACACTGAGCACTGAGCACCGAGCACACCCAGCACTGAGCACCCAGCACCCTGAGTACTGAGCACCCAGCACCCCGAGCACTGAGCACCCAGCACCCCGAGCACTGTGCACCCAGAACCCCGAGAATGAGAACACAGCACCCTGAGTACTGAGCACCGAGCACCCTGAGCACTGAGCACCCAGCACCCTGAGTACTGAGCACCCAGCACCCTTTGTACTGAGCACCGAGCACCCCGAGCATTGAGCACTGAGCACCCTGAGTACTGAGCACCCAGCACCCCGAGCACTGAGCACCCAGCACCCTGAGCACTGAGCACCCAGCACCTTGAGTACTGAGCACCCCGCACCCCGAGGACTGAGCACCCTGAGTACTGAGCACCCAGCACCCTGAGTACTGAGCACCCTGCACCCCGAGCACTGAGCTCCCTGAGTACTGAGCACCCAGCACCCTGAGTACTGAGCACCCAGCACCCTGAGGACTGAGCACTGAGCACCCAGAGAACTGAGCACACAGCACCCCGAGGACTGAGCAAACAGCACGCTGAGCACTGAGCAATGAGCACCCAGCACCCTGTGCACTGAGCACTGAGTACAAAGCACCGTGAGCACTGAGCACCCTGAGTACTGAGCACCCAGCACCCTGAGTACTGAGCACCCAGCACCCTGAGCACTGAGCACCCAGAACCCTGAGTACTGAGCACCCAGCACCCTGAGTACTGAGCACCCAGCACCCTGAGTACTGAGCACCCAGCACCCTGAATACTGAGCACCGAGCACCCCGAGCACTGAGAACCCAGCACCCTGAGCACTGAGCACCCAGCACCCTGAGCACTGAGCACCCAGCACCCTGAGCACTGAGCACACAGCACCCCGAGTACTGAGCACCAAGCACCCCGAGAACTGAGCACCCAGCACCCCGAGCACTGAGCACTGAGCACCCTGAGCACTGAGCACCCAGCACACCGAGTACTGAGCACTGAGCACCCTGAGTACTGAGCACCCAGCACCCTGAGCACTGAGCACCCATTACCTTGAGTACTGAGCACTGAGCACCCCGAGCACTGAGCACCCAGCACCCTGAGTACTGAGCACAAAGCTCCCCGAGCACTAAGCACCCTGAGTACTGAACACCCAGCACCCTGAGTACTGAGCACCCAGCACCCTGAGCACTGAGCACCCAGCACCCTGAGTACTGAGCACTGAGCACCCCGAGCACTGAGCACCCAGCACCCCGAGCACTGAGCACCCAGCAACCTGAGTACTGAGCACCCAGCACCCCGAGAATGAGCACCCAGCACCATGAGTACTGAGCACCGAGCACCCTGACCACTGAGCACACAGCACCCTGAGCACTGAGCACCCAGCACCCTGAGTACTGAGCACTGAGCACCCTGAGTACTGAGCACCCAGCACCCTGAGTACTGAGCACCCAGCACCCTGAGTACTGAGCACCCAGCGTACTGAGCACCGAGCACCCAGCACCCTGAGTACTGAGCACCCAGCACCTTGAGCACTGAGCACCCAGCACCCTGAGTACTGAGCACTGAGCACCCCGAGTACTGAGCACCGAGCACCCTGAGCACTGAGCACCCAGCACCCTGAGTACTGAGCACTGAGCACCCCGAGTACTGAGCACCCAGCAACCTGAGTACTGAGCACCAAGCACCCTGAGGAGTGAGCACCCAGCACCCTGAGCACTGAGCACCCAGCACCCTGAGCACTTAGCACCCAGCACACTGAGTACTGAGCACCGAGCACCCAGAGCACTGAGCACCCAGCACCCTGAGCACTGAGCACCCTTAGTACTGAGCTCTGAGCACCCTGAGTACTGAGCACTGAGCACCCTGTGTACTGAGCACCCAGCACCCTGAGTACTGAGCACCCAGCACCCTGAGCAATGATCACCCTGAATACTGAGCACCCAGCACCTTGAGCACTGAACACACAGCACCCTGAGTACTGAGCACCCCGAGCACCGAGCACCCAGCACCCTGAGTACTGAGTACACAGCACCCTGAGTACTGAGCACCGAGCACCCCGAGCACTGGGCACCCAGCACCCCGAGCACTGAGCACACAGCACCCCGAGCAGTGAGCACCCAGCACCCTGAGCACTGAGCACCCAGCACCCTGAGCACTGAGCACCCAGCACCCCGAGCACTGAGCACCCAGCACCCTGAGTACTGAGCACTGAGCACCCAGCACCCCGAGCACTGAGCACCCAGCACCCTGAGTACTGAGCACTGAGCACCCAGCACCCCATGCACTGAGCACCCAGCACCCTGAGTACTGAGCACTGAGCACCCAGCACCCCGTGCACTGAGCACCCAGCACCCTGAGTACTGAGCACCCAGCACCCTGAGTACTGAGCACCCAGCACCCCGAGCACTGAGCACCCAGCACCCTGAGTACTGAGCACCCAGCACCCCGAGCACTGAGCACCCAGCACACTGAGCACTGAGCACCCAGCACCCTGAGCACTGAGCAACCAGCACCCCGAGCACTGAGCACCCAGCACCCTGAGTACTGAGCACTGAGCACCCAGCACCCCGAGCACTGAGCACACAGCACCCTGAGTACTGAGCACTGAGCACCCAGCACCCTGAGCACTGAGCACCCAGCACCCTGAGCACTGAGCACCCAGCACCCGAGTACTGAGCACCCAGCACCCTGAGTACTGAGCACTGGGCACCCAGCACCCTGAGCACTGAGCACCCAGCACCCTGAGCACTGAGCACCCAGCACCCTGAGTACTGAGCACTGAGCACCCAGCACCCCGAGCACTGAGCACCCAGCACCCCGAGTACTGAGCACTGAGCACCCTGAGTACTGAGCACCCAGCACCCTGAGCACTGAGTACCCAGCACCCTGAGCACTGAGCACCCAGCACCCTGAGCACTGAGCACCCATCACCCTGAGTACTGAGCACTGAGCACCCAGCACCCCGAGCACTGAGCACCCAGCACCCTGAGTACTGAGCACTGAGCACCCAGCACCCCGAGCACTGAGCACCCAGCACCCTGAGCACTGAGCACCCAACACCCGAGTACTGAGCACCCAGCACCCTGAGTACTGAGCACCCAGCACCCTGAGTACTGAGCACCCAGCACCCCGAGTACTGAGCACCCAGCACCCTGAGTACTGAGCACCCAGCACCCTGAGCACTGAGCACCCAGCACCCCGAGCACTGAGCACCCAGCACACTGAGTACTGAGCACCCAGCACCCTGAGCACTGAGCACCCAGCACCCTGAGCACTGAGCACCCAGCACCCTGAGCACTGAGCACCCTGATCACTGAGTACTGAGCACCGAGCACCCCGAGAACTGAGCACCCAGCACCCGGAGTACTGAGCACCCAGCACCCTGAGTACTGAGCACCCAGCACCCTGAGCACTGAGCACCCAGCACCCTGAGCACTGAGCACCCAGCACCCTGAGTACTGAGCACTGAGCACCCAGCACACCGAGCACTGAGCACCCAGCACCCTGAGTACTGAGCACTGAGCACCCAGCACCCCGAGCACTGAGCACCCAGCACCCTGAGCACTGAGCACCCAGCACCCTGAGCACTGAGCACCCAGCACCCTGAGTACTGAGCACTGAGCACCCAGCACCCCGGGCACTGAGCACCCAGCACCCTGAGTACTTAGCACTGAGCACCCAGCACCCCGAGCACTGAGCACCCAGCACCCTGAGCACTGAGCACCCAGCACCGCGAGCACTGAGCACCCAGCACTCCGAGTACTGAGCACCCAACACCCTGAGTACTGAGCACCCAGCACCCTGAGCACTGAACACCCAGCACCCCGAGCACTGAGCACCCAGCACCCTGAGTACTGAGCACCCAGCACCCTGAGCACTGAACACCCAGCACCCTGAGCACTGAGCACCCAGCAAACTGAGCACTGAGCACCCAGCACCCTGAGTAGTGAGCACCCAACGTACTGAGCACCGAGCACCCCGAGCACTGAGCACCCAGCACCCTGAGTACTGAGAACCGAGCACCCCGAGCACTGAGCACCCAGCACCCTGAGTACTGAGCTACAAGCACCCTGAGCACTGAGCACCCAGCGCCCCGAGCACCGAGCACCCTGAGCACTGAGCACCCAGCACCCTGACTACTGAGCACCCAGCACCCTGAGCAATGAGCAACCTGAGTACTGAGCACCCAGCACCTTGAGCACTGAGCACCGAGCACCCCGAGCACTGAGCACACAGCACCCTGAGTACTGAGCACCCAGCACCCTGAGTACTGAGCACCCAGCACCCTGAGCACTGAGTACCCACCACCCTGAGCACTGAGCACCCAGCACCCTGAGCACTGAGCACACAGCACCCTGAGCACTGAGCACCCAGCACCCTGAGTACTGAGCACTGAGCACCCAGCACCCCGAGCACTGAGCACCCAGCACCCTGAGTACTGAGCACCGAGCACCCCGAGCACTGAGCACCCAGCACCCTGAGTACTGAGCTCCGAGCACCCCGAGCACTGAGCACCCTGAGCACTGAGCACCGAGCACCCCGAGCACTGAGCACCCTGAGTACTGAGCACCCAGCACCCTGAGTACTGAGCTCCGAGCACCCCGAGCACTGAGCACCCTGAGCACTGAGCACCGAGCACCCTGAGCACTGAGCACCCAGCACCCTGAGTACTGAGCACTGAGCACCCAGCACCCCGAGCACTGAGCACCCAGCACCCTGAGTACTGAGCACTGAGCACCCAGCACCCCGAGCACTGAGCACCCAGCACCCTGAGTACTAAGCACCGAGCACCCTGAGTACTGAGCACCCAGCACCCTGAGCACTGAACACACAGCACCCTGAGTACTGAGCACCTCGAGCACTGAGCACCCAGCACCCTGAGTACTGAGCACTGAGCACCCCGAGCACTGAGCACCCAGCACCGTGAGCACTGACCACCCAGCACCCCGAGAACTGAGCACCCAGGACCCTGAGTACTGAGCACCCAGCACCCTGAGTACTGAGCACCCAGCACCCTGAGCACTGAGTACCCAGCACCCTGAGCACTGAGCACCCAGCACCCTGAGCACTGAGCACACAGCACCCTGAGCACTGAGCACTGAGCACCCATCACCCCGAGTACTGAGCACGGAGCACCCAGCACCCCGAGCACTGAGCACCCAGCACACTGAGTAATGAGCACTGAGCACCCAGCACCCCGAGCACTGAGCACCCAGCACCCTGAGCACTGAGCACCCAGCACCCGAGTACTTAGCACCAAGCACCCTGAGTACTGAGCACCCACCACCCTGAGTACTGAGCACCCAGCACCCCGAGTACTGAGCACCCAGCACCCTGAGTACTGAGCACCCAGCACCCTGAGCACTGAGCACCCAGCACCCCGAGCACTGAGCACCCAGCACCCTGAGTACTGAGCACCCAACGTACTGAGCACCGAGCACCCCGAGCACTGAGCACCCAGCACCCTGAGTACTGAGCACCCAGCACCCTGAGCACTGAGCACCCAGCACCCTGAGTACTGAGCTCCGAGCACCCCGAGCACTGAGCACCCAGCGCCCCGAGCACCGAGCACCCTGAGCACTGAGCACCCAGCACCCTGAGTACTGAGAACCCTGCACCCTGGGCAATGAGCACAGTGAGTACTGAGCACCTAGCACCTTGAGCACTGAGCACCCAGCACCCGGAGTACTGAGCACCCAGCACACTGAGTACTAAGCAACGAGCACCCTGAGTACTGAGAACCCAGCACCCTGAGCACTGCACACACAGCACCCTGAGTACTGAGCACCTCGAGCACTGAGCACCCAGCACCCTGAGTACTGAGCACCGAGCACCCCGAGCACTGAGCACCCAGCACCGCGAGCACTGAGCACATAGCACCCCGAGCACTGAGCACCCAGCACCCTGAGTACTGAGCACCCAGCACCCTGAGTACTGAGCACCCAGCACCCTGAGCACTGAGTACCCACCACCCTGAGCACTGAGCACCCAGCACCCTGAGCACTGAGCACACAGCACCCTGAGCACTGAGCACCCAGCACCCTGAGTACTGAGCACTGAGCACCCAGCACCCCGAGCACTGAGCACCCAGCACCCTGAGTACTGAGCACCGAGCACCCCGAGCACTGAGCACCCAGCACCCTGAGTACTGAGCTCCGAGCACCCCGAGCACTGAGCACACTGAGCACTGAGCACCGAGCACCCTGAGCACTGAGCACCCAGCACCCTGAGTACTGAGCACTGAGCACCCAGCACCCCGAGCACTGAGCACCCAGCACCCTGAGTACTGAGCACTGAGCACCCAGCACCCCGAGGACTGAGCACCCAGCACCCTGAGTACTGAGCACTGAGCACCCAGCACCCTGAGTACTGAGCACTGAGCACCCAGCACCCTGAGCACTGAGCACCCAGCACCCTGAGCACTGAGCACCCAGCACCCTGAGTACTGAGCACCCAGCACCCTGAGTACTGAGCACCCAGCACCCCGAGCACTGAGCACCCAGCACCCTGAGCACTGAGCACCCAGCACCCTGTGCACTGAGCATCCAGCACCCCGAGCACTGAGCACTCAGCACCCTGAGTACTGAGCACTGAGCACCCAGCACCCCGTGCAGTGAGCACCCAGCACCCTGAGTACTGAGCTCTGAGCACCCAGCACCCTGAGCACTGAGCACCCAGCACCCTGAGCACTGAGCACCCAGCACCCGAGTACTGAGCACCCAGCACCCTGAGTACTGAGCACCCAGCACCCCGAGCACTGAACACCCAGCACCCTGAGTACTGAGCACCGAGCACCCCGAGCACTGAGCACCCAGCACCCTGTGTACTGAGCACCGAGCACCCCGAGCAATGAGCACCCAGCACCCTGAGTACTGAGCACGGAGCACCCTGAGTACTGTGCACCCAGCACCCCGAGCACTTAGCACCCATCACCCTGAGTACTCTGCACCCAGGACCCTGAGCACTGAGCACCGATCACCCAGCACCCTGAGCACTGAGCACCCAGCACCCTGAGTACTGAGCACCCAGCACATTGAGTACTGAGCACTCAGCACCCTGAGTACTGAGCACCCAGCACCCCGAGCACTGAGCACCCAGCACCCTGAGCACTGAGCACCCTGAGGACTGAGCACCCAGCACCCTGAGCACTGAGCACCCAGCACCCTGAGTACTGAGCACCGATCACCCTGAGCACTGAGCACCCAGAACCCAAAGCACTGAGCACCCAGCACCCTCAGTACTGAGCACCCAGCACCCCGAGCACTGAGCACCCAGCACCCTGAGTACTGAGCACCCTGAGTACTGAGCACCGATCACCCTGAGCACTGAGCTCCCAGCACCCTGAGTACTGAGCACCCAGCACCCTGAGCACTTAACACCCAGAACCCTGAGTACTGAGCACCCAGCACCCTGAGCACTGAGCACACAGCACCCTGAGTACTGAGCACCCAGCACCCTGAGCACTGAGCACCCAGCACCCTGAGTACTGAGCACCAAGCATCCCGAGCACTGAGCACCCAGCACCCCGAGAATGAGCACCCAGCACCCCGAGTACTGAGCACCGAGCACCCTGAGCACTGAGCACCCAGCACCCTGAGCACTGAGCAACCAGCACACCGAGTACTGAGCACTGAGCACCCTGAGTACTGAGCACCCAGCACCCCGAGCACTGAGCACCCAGCACACCGAGCACTGAGCACTGAGTACCCTGAGCACTGAGCACCCAGCACCCCGAGTACTGAGCACTGAGCACCCTGAGTACTGAGCACCCAGCACCCTGAGCACTGAGCACCCAGCACCCTGAGTACTGAGCACCGAGCACCCTGAGTACTTATCACCCAGCACCCTGAGCACTGAGCACCCAGCACCCTGAGTACTGAGCATCCAGGTCCCCGAGCACTGAGCACCCAGCACCCTGAGTACTGAGCACCGAGCTCCCCGAGCACTGAGCACCCTGAGTACTGAGCACCGAGCACACCAAGCACTGAGCACCCAGAACCCCGAGCACTGAGCACCCAGCACCCTGAGTACTGAGCACCCAGCACCCCGAGAATGAGCACCCTGAGCACTGAGTACCCAGCACCATGAGTACTAAGCACCGAGCACCCTGAGCACTGAGCACCCAGCACCCTGAATACTGAGCACCCAGCACCCTGACTACTGAGCACCCAGCACCCTGAGCACTGAGCACCCAGCACCCTGAGTACTGAGCACCCAGAACTCCGAGCACTGAGCACCCAGCACCCCGAGCACTGAGCACCCAGCACACCGAGCACTGAGCACTGAGCACCCTGAGCACTGAGCACCCAGCACCCCGAGTACTGAGCACTGAGCACCCTGAGTACTGAGCACCCAGCACCCTGAGAACTGAGCACTGAGAACCCTGAGTACTGAGCAGCGAGCACCCCGAGCACTGAGCACCCAGCACCCCAAGCACTGAGCACCCATCACCCTGAGTACTGAGCATTGAGCACCCAGCACCCCGAGCACTGAGCACTCAGCGCCCTGTGTACTGAGCACTGAGTACCCAGTACCCCGAGCACTGAGATCCAGCACCCTGAGCACTGAGCACCCAGCACCCCGAGTACTGAGCACGAAGCACCCCGAGCACTGAGCACCCAGCACCCCGAGCACTGAGCACCCAGCACCCCGAGCACTGAGCACCCAGCACCCCGAGCACTGAGCACCCAGAACCCCGAGCACTGAGCACCCAGCACCCCGAGCACTGAGCACCCAGCACCCTGAGCACTGAGCACCCAGCACCCTGAGTACTGAGCACCCAGCACCCTGAGTACTGAGCACCGAGCACACTGAGCACTGAGCACCAAGCACCCCGAGCACTGAGCACCCAGCACCCTGAGTACTGAGCACCGAGCACCCCGAGCACTGAGCACCAAGCACCCTGAGTACTGTGCACTGATCACCCCGAGCACTGAGCACCCAGCACCCTGAGTCCTGAGCACCCAGCACCCCGAGCACTTAGCACCCAACACCCTGAGTACTGAGCACCCAGCACCCTGAGCACTGAGCACCCAGCACCCCGAGCAATGAGCACCCAGCACTCTGAGTACTGAGAACCGAGCACACCGAGCACTGAGCACCCAGCACCCTGAGCACTGAGCACGCTGAGAACTGAGCACCCAGCACCCTGAGTACTGAGCACCCAGCACCCCGAGCACTGAGCACGGAGCACCTCGAGGACTGAGCACCCAGCACACTGAGCACTGAGCACCGAGCACACCGAGCACTGAGCACCCAGCACCCTGAGTACTGAGCACCCAGCACCCCGAGCACTGAGCACCCAGCACCCCGAGCACTGTGCACCCAGAACCCCGAGAATGAGCACACAGCACCCTGAGTACTGAGCACCGAGCACCCTGAGCACTGAGCACCCAGCACCCTGAGTACTGAGCACCCAGCACCCTTTGTACTGAGCACCGAGCACCCCGAGCACTGAGCACTGAGCACCCTGAGTACTGAGCACCCAGCACCCCGAGCACTGAGCACCCAGCACCCTGAGCACTGAGCACCCAGCACCTTGAGTACTGAGCACCCCGCACCCCGAAGACTGAGCACCCTGAGTACTGAGCACCCAGCACCCTGAGTACTGAGCACCCTGCACCCCGAGCACTGAGCTCCCTGAGTACTGAGCACCCAGCACCCTGAGTACTGAGCACCCAGCACCCTGAGGACTGAGCACTGAGCACCCAGAGAACTGAGCACACAGCACCCCGAGGACTGAGCAAACAGCACGCTGAGCACTGAGCAATGAGCACCCAGCACCCTGTGCACTGAGCACTGAGCACCCAGAACCGTGAGCACTGAGCACCCTGAGTACTGAGCACCCAGCACCCTGAGTACTGAGCACCCAGCACCCTGAGCACTGAGCACCCAGAACCCTGAGTACTGAGCACCCAGCACCCTGAGTACTGAGCACCCAGCACCCTGAGTACTGAGCACCCAGCACCCTGAATACTGAGCACCGAGCACCCCGAGCACTGAGAACCCAGCACCCTGAGCACTGAGCACCCAGCACCCTGAGCACTGAGCACCCAGCACCCTGAGCACTGAGCACACAGCACCCCGAGTACTGAGCACCAAGCACCCCGAGAACTGAGCACCCAGCACCCCGAGCACTGAGCACTGAGCACCCTGAGCACTGAGCACCCAGCACACCGAGTACTGAGCACTGAGCACCCTGAGTACTGAGCACCCAGCACCCTGAGCACTGAGCACCCATTACCTTGAGTACTGAGCACTGAGCACCCCGAGCACTGAGCACCCAGCACCCTGAGTACTGAGCACAAAGCTCCCCGAGCACTAAGCACCCTGAGTACTGAACACCCAGCACCCTGAGTACTGAGCACCCAGCACCCTGAGCACTGAGCACCCAGCACCCTGAGTACTGAGCACTGAGCACCCCGAGCACTGAGCACCCAGCACCCCGAGCACTGAGCACCCAGCAACCTGAGTACTGAGCACCCAGCACCCCGAGAATGAGCACCCAGCACCATGAGTACTGAGCACCGAGCACCCTGACCACTGAGCACACAGCACCCTGAGCACTGAGCACCCAGCACCCTGAGTACTGAGCACTGAGCACCCTGAGTACTGAGCACCCAGCACCCTGAGTACTGAGCACCCAGCACCCTGAGTACTGAGCACCCAGCGTACTGAGCACCGAGCACCCAGCACCCTGAGTACTGAGCACCCAGCACCTTGAGCACTGAGCACCCAGCACCCTGAGTACTGAGCACTGAGCACCCCGAGTACTGAGCACCGAGCAACCTGAGCACTGAGCACCCAGCACCCTGAGTACTGAGCACTGAGCACCCCGAGTACTGAGCACCCAGCAACCTGAGTACTGAGCACCAAGCACCCTGAGGAGTGAGCACCCAGCACCCTGAGCACTGAGCACCCAGCACCCTGAGCACTTAGCACCCAGCACACTGAGTACTGAGCACCGAGCACCCAGAGCACTGAGCACCCAGCACCCTGAGCACTGAGCACCCTTAGTACTGAGCACTGAGCACCCTGAGTACTGAGCACTGAGCACCCTGTGTACTGAGCACCCAGCACCCTGAGTACTGAGCACCCAGCACCCTGAGCAATGATCACCCTGAATACTGAGCACCCAGCACCTTGAGCACTGAACACACAGCACCCTGAGTACTGAGCACCCCGAGCACCGAGCACCCAGCACCCTGAGTACTGAGTACCCAGCACCCTGAGTACTGAGCACCGAGCACCCCGAGCACTGAGCACCCAGCACCCCGAGCACTGAGCACACAGCACCCCGAGCAGTGAGCACCCAGCACCCTGAGCACTGAGCACCCAGCACCCTGAGCACTGAGCACCCAGCACCCCGAGCACTGAGCACCCAGCACCCTGAGTACTGAGCACTGAGCACCCAGCACCCGGAGCACTGAGCACCCAGCACACTGAGTACTGAGCACTGAGCACCCAGCACCCCATGCACTGAGCACCCAGCACCCTGAGTACTGAGCACTGAGCACCCAGCACCCCGAGCACTGAGCACCCTGCAACCCGAGCACTGAGCACCCAGCACCCCGAGCACTGAGCACCCAGCACCCTGAGTACTGAGCACCCAGCACCCTGAGTACTGAGCACCCAGCACCCCGAGCACTGAGCACCCAGCACCCTGAGTACTGAGCACCCAGCACCCCGAGCACTGAGCACCCAGCACACTGAGCACTGAGCACCCAGCACCCTGAGCACTGAGCAACCAGCACCCCGAGCACTGAGCACCCAGCACCCTGAGTACTGAGCACTGAGCACCCAGCACCCCGAGCACTGAGCAACCAGCACCCCGAGAATGAGCACCCAGCACCATGAGTACTGAGCCCCGAGCACCCTGAGCACTGAGCACCAAGCACCCTGAGTACTGAGCAGCCAGCACCCTGAGCACCCACCACCCTGAGTACTGAGCACCCAGCAATCCAAGCACTGAGCACCCAGCACCCCGAGCACTGACCACCCAGCACCCCGAGCACTGAGCACTGAGCACCCTGAGCACTGAGCAACCAGCACCCCGAGTACTGAGCACTGAGCACCCTGAGTACTGAGCACACAGCACCCTGAGCACTGAGCACCCAGCACCCTGAGTACTGAGCCCCGAGCACCCTGAGTACTGAGCACCCAGCACCCTGAGCACTGAGCACCAGCACCCTGAGTTCTGAGCACCCAGCACCCTGAGCACTGAGCACCCAGCACCCTGAGTACTGAGCACCGAGCACCCTGAGTACTGAGCACCCAGCACCCTGAGTACTGAGCACCCAGCACCCTGAGTACTGAGCACCCAGCGTACTGAGCACCGAGCACCCAGCACCCTGAGTACTGAGCACCCAGCACCCTGAGCACTGAGCACCCAGCACCCTGAGTACTGAGCACTGAGCACCCCGAGTACTGAGCACCGAGCACCACGAGCACTGAGCACCCAGCACCCCGAGCACCGAGCACCCTGAGCACTGAGCACCCAGCACCCTGAGTACTGAGAACCGAGCACCCCGAGCACTGAGCACCCAGCACCCTGAGCACTGAGCACCCTTAGTACTGAGCACTGAGCACCCTGAGTACTGAGCACTGAGCACCCTGAGTACTGAGCACCCAGCACTCTGAGTACTGAGCACCCAGCACCCTGAGCAATGATCACCCTGAATACTGAGCACCCAGCACCTTGAGCACTGTGCACCGAGCACCCCGAGCACTGAGCACCCAGCACCCGGAGTACTGAGCACCCAGCACCCTGAGTACTAAGCACCGAGCACCCTGAGTACTGAGCACCCAGCACCCTGAGCACTGAACACACAGCTCACTGAGTACTGGGCACCCTGAGCACTGAGCACCCAGCACCCTGAGTACTGAGTACCCAGCACCCTGAGTACTGAGCACCGAGCACCCCGAGCACTGAGCACCCAGCACCCCGAGCACTGAGCACCCAGCACCCTGAGCACTGAGCACCCATCACCCTGAGTACTGAGCACCCAGCACCCTGAGTACTGAGCACCCAGCACCCCGAGCACTGAGCACCCAGCACGCTGAGCACTGAGCACCCAGCACCCTGAGCACTGAGCACCCAGCACCCCGAGCACTGAGCACCCAGCACCCTGAGTACTGAGCACTGAGCACCCAGCACCCCGAGCACTGAGCACCCAGCACCCTGAGTACTGAGCACTGAGCACCCAGCACCCCGAGGACTGAGCACCCAGCACCCTGAGTACTGAGAACTGAGCACCCAGCACCCTGAGTACTGAGCACTGAGCACCCAGCACCCTGAGCACTGAGCACCCAGCACCCTGAGCACTGAGCACCCAGCACCCTGAGCACTGAGCACCCAGCACCCTGAGTACTGAGCACCCAGCACCCCGAGCACTGAGCACCCAGCACCCTGAGCACTGAGCACCCAGCACCCTGTGCACTGAGCATCCAGCACCCCGAGCACTGAGCACTCAGCACCCTGGGTACTGAGCACTGAGCACCCAGCACCCCGTGCAGTGAGCACCCAGCACCCTGAGTACTGAGCTCTGAGCACCCAGCACCCTGAGTACTGAGCACCCAGCACCCCGAGCACTGAGCACCCAGCACCCTGAGTACTGTGCACCCAGCACCCCGAGCACTTAGCACCCAGCACCCTGAGTACTCTGCACCCAGCACCCTGAGCACTGAGCACCGATCACCCAGCACACTGAGCACTGAGCACCCAGCACACTGAGCACTGAGCACCCAGCACCCGGAGCACTGAGCACCCAGCACCCTGAGTACTGAGCACTGAGCACCCAGCACCCCATGCCCTGAGCACCCAGCACCCTGAGTACTGAGCACTGAGCACCCAGCACCCCGAGCACTGAGCACCCTGCAACCCGAGCACTGAGCACCCAGCACCCTGAGTACTGAGCACAAAGCTCCCCGAGCACTAAGCACCCTGAGTACTGAACACCCAGCACCCTGAGTACTGAGAACCCAGCACCCTGAGCACTGAGCACCCAGCACCCTGAGTACTGAGCACTGAGCACCCCGAGCACTGAGCACCCAGCACCCCGAGCACTGAGCACCCAGCAACCTGAGTACTGAGCACCCAGCACCCCGAGAATGAGCACCCAGCACCATGAGTACTGAGCACCGAGCACCCTGACCACTGAGCACACAGCACCCTGAGCACTGAGCACCCAGCACCCTGAGTACTGAGCACTGAGCACCCTGAGTACTGAGCACCCAGCACCCTGAGTACTGAGCACCCAGCACCCTGAGTACTGAGCACCCAGCGTACTGAGCACCGAGCACCCAGCACCCTGAGTACTGAGCACCCAGCACCTTGAGCACTGAGCACCCAGCACCCTGAGTACTGAGCACTGAGCACCCCGAGTACTGAGCACCGAGCACCCTGAGCACTGAGCACCCAGCACCCTGAGTACTGAGCACTGAGCACCCCGAGTACTGAGCACCCAGCAACCTGAGTACTGAGCACCAAGCACCCTGAGGAGTGAGCACCCAGCACCCTGAGCACTGAGCACCCAGCACCCTGAGCACTTAGCATCCAGCACACTGAGTACTGAGCACCGAGCACCCAGAGCACTGAGCACCCAGCACCCTGAGCACTGAGCACCCTTAGTACTGAGCTCTGAGCACCCTGAGTACTGAGCACTGAGCACCCTGTGTACTGAGCACCCAGCACCCTGAGTACTGAGCACCCAGCACCCTGAGCAATGATCACCCTGAATACTGAGCACCCAGCACCTTGAGCACTGAACACACAGCACCCTGAGTACTGAGCACCCCGAGCACCGAGCACCCAGCACCCTGAGTACTGAGTACACAGCACCCTGAGTACTGAGCACCGAGCACCCCGAGCACTGAGCACCCAGCACCCCGAGCACTGAGCACACAGCACCCCGAGCAGTGAGCACCAAGCACCCTGAGCACTGAGCACCCAGCACCCTGAGCACTGAGCACCCAGCACCCCGAGCACTGAGCACCCAGCACCCTGAGTACTGAGCACTGAGCACCCAGCACCCCGAGCACTGAGCACCCAGCACCCTGAGTACTGAGCACTGAGCACCCAGCACCCCATGCACTGAGCACCCAGCACCCTGAGTACTGAGCACTGAGCACCCAGCTCCCCGTGCACTGAGCACCCAGCACCCTGAGTACTGAGCACCCAGCACCCTGAGTACTGAGCACCCAGCACCCCGAGCACTGAGCACCCAGCACCCTGAGTACTGAGCACCCAGCACCCCGAGCACTGAGCACCCAGCACACTGAGCACTGAGCACCCAGCACCCTGAGCACTGAGCAACCAGCACCCCGAGCACTGAGCACCCAGCACCCTGAGTACTGAGCACTGAGCACCCAGCACCCCGAGCACTGAGCACACAGCACCCTGAGTACTGAGCACTGAGCACCCAGCACCCTGAGCACTGAGCACCCAGCACCCTGAGCACTGAGCACCCAGCAACCGAGTACTGAGCACCCAGCACCCTGAGTACTGAGCACTGGGCACCCAGCACCCTGAGCACTGAGCACCCAGCACCCTGAGCACTGAGCACCCAGCACCCTGAGTACTGAGCACTGAGCACCCAGCACCCCGAGCACTGAGCACCCAGCACCCCGAGTACTGAGCACTGAGCACCCTGAGTACTGAGCACCCAGCACCCTGAGCACTGAGTACCCAGCACCCTGAGCACTGAGCACCCAGCACCCCGAGCACTGAGCAACCAGCACCCCGAGAATGAGCACCCAGCACCATGAGTACTGAGCCCCGAGCACCCTGAGCACTGAGCACCAAGCACCCTGAGTACTGAGCAGCCAGCACCCTGAGCACCCACCACCCTGAGTACTGAACACCCAGCAATCCAAGCACTGAGCACCCAGCACCCCGAGCACTGACCACCCAGCACCCCGAGCACTGAGCACTGAGCACCCTGAGCACTGAGCAACCAGCACCCCGAGTACTGAGCACTGAGCACCCTGAGTACTGAGCACACAGCACCCTGAGCACTGAGCACCCAGCACCCTGAGTACTGAGCCCCGAGCACCCTGAGTACTGAGCACCCAGCACCCTGAGCACTGAGCACCAGCACCCTGAGTTCTGAGCACCCAGCACCCTGAGCACTGAGCACCCAGCACCCTGAGTACTGAGCACCGAGCACCCTGAGTACTGAGCACCCAGCACCCTGAGTACTGAGCACCCAGCACCCTGAGTACTGAGCACCCAGCGTACTGAGCACCGAGCACCCAGCACCCTGAGTACTGAGCACCCAGCACCCTGAGCACTGAGCACCCAGCACCCTGAGTACTGAGCACTGAGCACCCCGAGTACTGAGCACCGAGCACCACGAGCACTGAGCACCCAGCACCCCGAGCACCGAGCACCCTGAGCACTGAGCACCCAGCACCCTGAGTACTGAGAACCGAGCACCCCGA
Organism: Microtus oregoni; assembly: GCF_018167655.1. NCBI lineage: Eukaryota > Metazoa > Chordata > Mammalia > Rodentia > Cricetidae > Microtus > Microtus oregoni. Next base: position 962,641 of record NW_024544813.1, read on the forward strand.
GCACTGAGCACCCAGCACCCTGAGCACTGAGCACGCTTAGTACTGAGCACTGAGCACCCTGAGTACTGAGCACTGAGCACCCTGAGTACTGAGCACCCAGCACTCTGAGTACTGAGCACCCAGCACCCTGAGCAATGATCACCCTGAATACTGAGCACCCAGCACCTTGAGCACTGTGCACCGAGCACCCCGAGCACTGAGCACCCAGCACCCGGAGTACTGAGCACCCAGCACCCTGAGTACTAAGCACCGAGCACCCTGAGTACTGAGCACCCAGCACCCTGAGCACTGAACACACAGCTCACTGAGTACTGGGCACCCTGAGCACTGAGCACCCAGCACCCTGAGTACTGAGTACCCAGCACCCTGAGTACTGAGCACCGAGCACCCCGAGCACTGAGCACCCAGCACCCCGAGCACTGAGCACCCAGCACCCTGAGCACTGAGCACCCATCACCCTGAGTACTGAGCACCCAGCACCCGTAGTACTGAGCACCCAGCACCCCGAGCACTGAGCACCCAGCACGCTGAGCACTGAGCACCCAGCACCCTGAGCACTGAGCACCCAGCACCCCGAGCACTGAGCACCCAGCACCCTGAGTACTGAGCACTGAGCACCCAGCACCCCGAGCACTGAGCACCCAGCACCCTGAGTACTGAGCACTGAGCACCCAGCACCCCGAGGACTGAGCACCCAGCACCCTGAGTACTGAGAACTGAGCACCCAGCACCCTGAGTACTGAGCACTGAGCACCCAGCACCCTGAGCACTGAGCACCCAGCACCCTGAGCACTGAGCACCCAGCACCCTGAGCACTGAGCACCCAGCACCCTGAGTACTGAGCACCCAGCACCCCGAGCACTGAGCACCCAGCACCCTGAGCACTGAGCACCCAGCACCCTGTGCACTGAGCATCCAGCACCCCGAGCACTGAGCACTCAGCACCCTGGGTACTGAGCACTGAGCACCCAGCACCCCGTGCAGTGAGCACCCAGCACCCTGAGTACTGAGCTCTGAGCACCCAGCACCCTGAGTACTGAGCACCCAGCACCCCGAGCACTGAGCACCCAGCACCCTGAGTACTGTGCACCCAGCACCCCGAGCACTTAGCACCCAGCACCCTGAGTACTCTGCACCCAGCACCCTGAGCACTGAGCACCGATCACCCAGCACCCTGAGCACTGAGCACCCAGCACACTGAGCACTGAGCACCCAGCACCCGGAGCACTGAGCACCCAGCACCCTGAGTACTGAGCACTGAGCACCCAGCACCCCATGCACTGAGCACCCAGCACCCTGAGTACTGAGCACTGAGCACCCAGCACCCCGAGCACTGAGCACCCTGCAACCCGAGCACTGAGCACCCAGCACCCTGAGTACTGAGCACAAAGCTCCCCGAGCACTAAGCACCCTGAGTACTGAACACCCAGCACCCTGAGTACTGAGCACCCAGCACCCTGAGCACTGAGCACCCAGCACCCTGAGTACTGAGCACTGAGCACCCCGAGCACTGAGCACCCAGCACCCCGAGCACTGAGCACCCAGCAACCTGAGTACTGAGCACCCAGCACCCCGAGAATGAGCACCCAGCACCATGAGTACTGAGCACCGAGCACCCTGACCACTGAGCACACAGCACCCTGAGCACTGAGCACCCAGCACCCTGAGTACTGAGCACTGAGCACCCTGAGTACTGAGCACCCAGCACCCTGAGTACTGAGCACCCAGCACCCTGAGTACTGAGCACCCAGCGTACTGAGCACCGAGCACCCAGCACCCTGAGTACTGAGCACCCAGCACCTTGAGCACTGAGCACCCAGCACCCTGAGTACTGAGCACTGAGCACCCCGAGTACTGAGCACCGAGCACCCTGAGCACTGAGCACCCAGCACCCTGAGTACTGAGCACTGAGCACCCCGAGTACTGAGCACCCAGCAACCTGAGTACTGAGCACCAAGCACCCTGAGGAGTGAGCACCCAGCACCCTGAGCACTGAGCACCCAGCACCCTGAGCACTTAGCATCCAGCACACTGAGTACTGAGCACCGAGCACCCAGAGCACTGAGCACCCAGCACCCTGAGCACTGAGCACCCTTAGTACTGAGCTCTGAGCACCCTGAGTAATGAGCACTGAGCACCCTGTGTACTGAGCACCCAGCACCCTGAGTACTGAGCACCCAGCACCCTGAGCAATGATCACCCTGAATACTGAGCACCCAGCACCTTGAGCACTGAACACACAGCACCCTGAGTACTGAGCACCCCGAGCACCGAGCACCCAGCACCCTGAGTACTGAGTACACAGCACCCTGAGTACTGAGCACCGAGCACCCCGAGCACTGAGCACCCAGCACCCCGAGCACTGAGCACACAGCACCCCGAGCAGTGAGCACCCAGCACCCTGAGCACTGAGCACCCAGCACCCTGAGCACTGAGCACCCAGCACCCCGAGCACTGAGCACCCAGCACCCTGAGTACTGAGCACTGAGCACCCAGCACCCCGAGCACTGAGCACCCAGCACCCTGAGTACTGAGCACTGAGCACCCAGCACCCCATGCACTGAGCACCCAGCACCCTGAGTACTGAGCACTGAGCACCCAGCACCCCGTGCACTGAGCACCCAGCACCCTGAGTACTGAGCACCCTGAGTACTTAGCACTGAGCACCCAGCACCCCGAGCACTGAGCACCCAGCACCCTGAGCACTGAGCACCCAGCACCGCGAGCACTGAGCACCCAGCACTCCGAGTACTGAGCACCCAACACCCTGAGTACTGAGCACCCAGCACCCTGAGCACTGAACACCCAGCACCCCGAGCACTGAGCACCCAGCACCCTGAGTACTGAGCACCCAGCACCCTGAGCACTGAGCACCCAGCACCCTGAGCACTGAGCACCCAGCAAACTGAGCACTGAGCACCCAGCACCCTGAGTAGTGAGCACCCAACGTACTGAGCACCGAGCACCCCGAGCACTGAGCACCCAGCACCCTGAGTACTGAGAACCGAGCACCCCGAGCACTGAGCACCCAGCACCCTGAGTACTGAGCTACAAGCACCCTGAGCACTGAGCACCCAGCGCCCCGAGCACCGAGCACCCTGAGCACTGAGCACCCAGCACCCTGACTACTGAGCACCCAGCACCCTGAGCAATGAGCAACCTGAGTACTGAGCACCCAGCACCTTGAGCACTGAGCACCGAGCACCCCGAGCACTGAGCACACAGCACCCTGAGTACTGAGCACCCAGCACCCTGAGTACTGAGCACCCAGCACCCTGAGCACTGAGTACCCACCACCCTGAGCACTGAGCACCCAGCACCCTGAGCACTGAGCACACAGCACCCTGAGCACTGAGCACCCAGCACCCTGAGTACTGAGCACTGAGCACCCAGCACCCCGAGCACTGAGCACCCAGCACCCTGAGTACTGAGCACCGAGCACCCCGAGCACTGAGCACCCAGCACCCTGAGTACTGAGCTCCGAGCACCCCGAGCACTGAGCACCCTGAGCACTGAGCACCGAGCACCCTGAGCACTGAGCACCCAGCACCCTGAGTACTGAGCACTGAGCACCCAGCACCCCGAGCACTGAGCACCCAGCACCCTGAGTACTGAGCACTGAGCACCCAGCACCCCGAGGACTGAGCACCCAGCACCCTGAGTACTAAGCACCGAGCACCCTGAGTACTGAGCACCCAGCACCCTAAGCACTGAGCACCCAGCACCCTGAGTACTGAGCACTGAGCACCCAGCACCCCGAGCACTGAGCACCCAGCACCCTGAGTACTAAGCACCGAGCACCCTGAGTACTGAGCACCCAGCACCCTGAGCACTGAACACACAGCACCCTGAGTACTGAGCACCTCGAGCACTGAGCACCCAGCACCCTGAGTACTGAGCACTGAGCACCCCGAGCACTGAGCACCCAGCACCGTGAGCACTGACCACCCAGCACCCCGAGAACTGAGCACCCAGGACCCTGAGTACTGAGCACCCAGCACCCTGAGTACTGAGCACCCAGCACCCTGAGCACTGAGTACCCAGCACCCTGAGCACTGAGCACCCAGCACCCTGAGCACTGAGCACACAGCACCCTGAGCACTGAGCACTGAGCACCCAGCACCCCGAGCACTGAGCACCCAGCACCCTGAGTACTGAGCACCCAACGTACTGAGCACCGAGCACCCCGAGCACTGAGCACCCAGCACCCTGAGTACTGAGCACCCAGCACCCTGAGCACTGAGCACCCAGCACCCTGAGTACTGAGCTCCGAGCACCCCGAGCACTGAGCACCCAGCGCCCCGAGCACCGAGCACCCTGAGCACTGAGCACCCAGCACCCTGAGTACTGAGAACCCTGCACCCTGGGCAATGAGCACAGTGAGTACTGAGCACCTAGCACCTTGAGCACTGAGCACCCAGCACCCGGAGTACTGAGCACCCAGCACACTGAGTACTAAGCAACGAGCACCCTGAGTACTGAGAACCCAGCACCCTGAGCACTGCACACACAGCACCCTGATTACTGAGCACCTCGAGGACTGAGCACCCAGCACCCTGAGTACTGAGCACCGAGCACCCCGAGCACTGAGCACCCAGCACCGCGAGCACTGAGCACATAGCACCCCGAGCACTGAGCACCCAGCACCCTGAGTACTGAGCACCCAGCACCCTGAGTACTGAGCACCCAGCACCCTGAGCACTGAGTACCCACCACCCTGAGCACTGAGCACCCAGCACCCTGAGCACTGAGCACACAGCACCCTGAGCACTGAGCACCCAGCACCCTGAGTACTGAGCACTGAGCACCCAGCACCCCGAGCACTGAGCACCCAGCACCCTGAGTACTGAGCACCGAGCACCCCGAGCACTGAGCACCCAGCACCCTGAGTACTGAGCTCCGAGCACCCCGAGCACTGAGCACCCTGAGCACTGAGCACCGAGCACCCTGAGCACTGAGCACCCAGCACCCTGAGTACTGAGCACTGAGCACCCAGCACCCCGAGCACTGAGCACCCAGCACCCTGAGTACTGAGCACTGAGCACCCAGCACCCCGAGGACTGAGCACCCAGCACCCTGAGTACTGAGCACTGAGCACCCAGCACCCTGAGTACTGAGCACTGAGCACCCAGCACCCTGAGCACTGAGCACCCAGCACCCTGAGCACTGAGCACCCAGCACCCTGAGTACTGAGCACCCAGCACCCTGAGTACTGAGCACCCAGCACCCCGAGCACTGAGCACCCAGCACCCTGAGCACTGAGCACCCAGCACCCTGTGCACTGAGCATCCAGCACCCCGAGCACTGAGCACTCAGCACCCTGAGTACTGAGCACTGAGCACCCAGCACCCCGTGCAGTGAGCACCCAGCACCCTGAGTACTGAGCTCTGAGCACCCAGCACCCTGAGCACTGAGCACCCAGCACCCTGAGCACTGAGCACCCAGCACCCGAGTACTGAGCACCCAGCACCCTGAGTACTGAGCACCCAGCACCCCGAGCACTGAACACCCAGCACCCTGAGTACTGAGCACCGAGCACCCCGAGCACTGAGCACCCAGCACCCTGTGTACTGAGCACCGAGCACCCTGAGCAATGAGCACCCAGCACCCTGAGTACTGAGCACGGAGCACCCTGAGTACTGTGCACCCAGCACCCCGAGCACTTAGCACCCATCACCCTGAGTACTCTGCACCCAGGACCCTGAGCACTGAGCACCGATCACCCAGCACCCTGAGCACTGAGCACCCAGCACCCTGAGTACTGAGCACCCAGCACATTGAGTACTGAGCACTCAGCACCCTGAGTACTGAGCACCCAGCACCCCGAGCACTGAGCACCCAGCACCCTGAGCACTGAGCACCCTGAGGACTGAGCACCCAGCACCCTGAGCACTGAGCACCCAGCACCCTGAGTACTGAGCACCGATCACCCTGAGCACTGAGCACCCAGAACCCAAAGCACTGAGCACCCAGCACCCTCAGTACTGAGCACCCAGCACCCCGAGCACTGAGCACCCAGCACCCTGAGTACTGAGCACCCTGAGTACTGAGCACCGATCACCCTGAGCACTGAGCTCCCAGCACCCTGAGTACTGAGCACCCAGAACCCTGAGCACTTAACACCCAGAACCCTGAGTACTGAGCACCCAGCACCCTGAGCACTGAGCACACAGCACCCTGAGTACTGAGCACCCAGCACCCTGAGCACTGAGCACCCAGCACCCTGAGTACTGAGCACCAAGCACCCCGAGCACTGAGCACCCAGCACCCCGAGAATGAGCACCCAGCACCCCGAGTACTGAGCACCGAGCACCCTGAGCACTGAGCACCCAGCACCCTGAGCACTGAGCAACCAGCACACCGAGTACTGAGCACTGAGCACCCTGAGTACTGAGCACCCAGCACCCCGAGCACTGAGCACCCAGCACACCGAGCACTGAGCACTGAGTACCCTGAGCACTGAGCACCCAGCACCCCGAGTACTGAGCACTGAGCACCCTGAGTACTGAGCACCCAGCACCCTGAGCACTGAGCACCCAGCACCCTGAGTACTGAGCACCGAGCACCCTGAGTACTTATCACCCAGCACCCTGAGCACTGAGCACCCAGCACCCTGAGTACTGAGCATCCAGGTCCCCGAGCACTGAGCACCCAGCACCCTGAGTACTGAGCACCGAGCTCCCCGAGCACTGAGCACCCTGAGTACTGAGCACCGAGCACACCAAGCACTGAGCACCCAGAACCCCGAGCACTGAGCACCCAGCACCCTGAGTACTGAGCACCCAGCACCCCGAGAATGAGCACCCTGAGCACTGAGTACCCAGCACCATGAGTACTAAGCACCGAGCACCCTGAGCACTGAGCACCCAGCACCCTGAATACTGAGCACCCAGCACCCTGACTACTGAGCACCCAGCACCCTGAGCACTGAGCACCCAGCACCCTGAGTACTGAGCACCCAGAACTCCGAGCACTGAGCACCCAGCACCCCGAGCACTGAGCACCCAGCACACCGAGCACTGAGCACTGAGCACCCTGAGCACTGAGCACCCAGCACCCCGAGTACTGAGCACTGAGCACCCTGAGTACTGAGCACCCAGCACCCTGAGAACTGAGCACTGAGAACCCTGAGTACTGAGCAGCGAGCACCCCGAGCACTGAGCACCCAGCACCCCAAGCACTGAGCACCCATCACCCTGAGTACTGAGCATTGAGCACCCAGCACCCCGAGCACTGAGCACTCAGCGCCCTGTGTACTGAGCACTGAGTACCCAGTACCCCGAGCACTGAGATCCAGCACCCTGAGCACTGAGCACCCAGCACCCCGAGTACTGAGCACGAAGCACCCCGAGCACTGAGCACCCAGCACCCCGAGCACTGAGCACCCAGCACCCCGAGCACTGAGCACCCAGCACCCCGAGCACTGAGCACCCAGAACCCCGAGCACTGAGCACCCAGCACCCCGAGCACTGAGCACCCAGCACCCTGAGCACTGAGCACCCAGCACCCTGAGTACTGAGCACCCAGCACCCTGAGTATTGAGCACCGAGCACACTGAGCACTGAGCACCAAGCACCCCGAGCACTGAGCACCCAGCACCCTGAGTACTGAGCACCGAGCACCCCGAGCACTGAGCACCAAGCACCCTGAGTACTGTGCACTGATCACCCCGAGCACTGAGCACCCAGCACCCTGAGTCCTGAGCACCCAGCACCCCGAGCACTTAGCACCCAACACCCTGAGTACTGAGCACCCAGCACCCTGAGCACTGAGCACCCAGCACCCCGAGCAATGAGCACCCAGCACTCTGAGTACTGAGAACCGAGCACACCGAGCACTGAGCACCCAGCACCCTGAGCACTGAGCACGCTGAGAACTGAGCACCCAGCACCCTGAGTACTGAGCACCCAGCACCCCGAGCACTGAGCACGGAGCACCTCGAGGACTGAGCACCCAGCACACTGAGCACTGAGCACCGAGCACACCGAGCACTGAGCACCCAGCACCCTGAGTACTGAGCACCCAGCACCCCGAGCACTGAGCACCCAGCACCCCGAGCACTGTGCACCCAGAACCCCGAGAATGAGCACACAGCACCCTGAGTACTGAGCACCGAGCACCCTGAGCACTGAGCACCCAGCACCCTGAGTACTGAGCACCCAGCACCCTTTGTACTGAGCACCGAGCACCCCGAGCACTGAGCACTGAGCACCCTGAGTACTGAGCACCCAGCACCCCGAGCACTGAGCACCCAGCACCCTGAGCACTGAGCACCCAGCACCTTGAGTACTGAGCACCCCGCACCCCGAAGACTGAGCACCCTGAGTACTGAGCACCCAGCACCCTGAGTACTGAGCACCCTGCACCCCGAGCACTGAGCTCCCTGAGTACTGAGCACCCAGCACCCTGAGTACTGAGCACCCAGCACCCTGAGGACTGAGCACTGAGCACCCAGAGAACTGAGCACACAGCACCCCGAGGACTGAGCAAACAGCACGCTGAGCACTGAGCAATGAGCACCCAGCACCCTGTGCACTGAGCACTGAGCACCCAGAACCGTGAGCACTGAGCACCCTGAGTACTGAGCACCCAGCACCCTGAGTACTGAGCACCCAGCACCCTGAGCACTGAGCACCCAGAACCCTGAGTACTGAGCACCCAGCACCCTGAGTACTGAGCACCCAGCACCCTGAGTACTGAGCACCCAGCACCCTGAATACTGAGCACCGAGCACCCCGAGCACTGAGAACCCAGCACCCTGAGCACTGAGCACTGAGCACCCAGCACCCTGAGCACTGAGCACACAGCACCCCGAGTACTGAGCACCAAGCACCCCGAGAACTGAGCACCCAGCACCCCGAGCACTGAGCACTGAGCACCCTGAGCACTGAGCACCCAGCACACCGAGTACTGAGCACTGAGCACCCTGAGTACTGAGCACCCAGCACCCTGAGCACTGAGCACCCATTACCTTGAGTACTGAGCACTGAGCACCCCGAGCACTGAGCACCCAGCACCCTGAGTACTGAGCACAAAGCTCCCCGAGCACTAAGCACCCTGAGTACTGAACACCCAGCACCCTGAGTACTGAGCACCCAGCACCCTGAGCACTGAGCACCCAGCACCCTGAGTACTGAGCACTGAGCACCCCGAGCACTGAGCACCCAGCACCCCGAGCACTGAGCACCCAGCAACCTGAGTACTGAGCACCCAGCACCCCGAGAATGAGCACCCAGCACCATGAGTACTGAGCACCGAGCACCCTGACCACTGAGCACACAGCACCCTGAGCACTGAGCACCCAGCACCCTGAGTACTGAGCACTGAGCACCCTGAGTACTGAGCACCCAGCACCCTGAGTACTGAGCACCCAGCACCCTGAGTACTGAGCACCCAGCGTACTGAGCACCGAGCACCCAGCACCCTGAGTACTGAGCACCCAGCACCTTGAGCACTGAGCACCCAGCACCCTGAGTACTGAGCACTGAGCACCCCGAGTACTGAGCACCGAGCAACCTGAGCACTGAGCACCCAGCACCCTGAGTACTGAGCACTGAGCACCCCGAGTACTGAGCACCCAGCAACCTGAGTACTGAGCACCAAGCACCCTGAGGAGTGAGCACCCAGCACCCTGAGCACTGAGCACCCAGCACCCTGAGCACTTAGCACCCAGCACACTGAGTACTGAGCACCGAGCACCCAGAGCACTGAGCACCCAGCACCCTGAGCACTGAGCACCCTTAGTACTGAGCACTGAGCACCCTGAGTACTGAGCACTGAGCACCCTGTGTACTGAGCACCCAGCACCCTGAGTACTGAGCACCCAGCACCCTGAGCAATGATCACCCTGAATACTGAGCACCCAGCACCTTGAGCACTGAACACACAGCACCCTGAGTACTGAGCACCCCGAGCACCGAGCACCCAGCACCCTGAGTACTGAGTACCCAGCACCCTGAGTACTGAGCACCGAGCACCCCGAGCACTGAGCACCCAGCACCCCGAGCACTGAGCACACAGCACCCCGAGCAGTGAGCACCCAGCACCCTGAGCACTGAGCACCCAGCACCCTGAGCACTGAGCACCCAGCACCCCGAGCACTGAGCACCCAGCACCCTGAGTACTGAGCACTGAGCACCCAGCACCCGGAGCACTGAGCACCCAGCACCCTGAGTACTGAGCACTGAGCACCCAGCACCCCATGCACTGAGCACCCAGCACCCTGAGTACTGAGCACTGAGCACCCAGCACCCCGAGCACTGAGCACCCTGCAACCCGAGCACTGAGCACCCAGCACCCCGAGCACTGAGCACCCAGCACCCTGAGTACTGAGCACCCAGCACCCTGAGTACTGAGCACCCAGCACCCCGAGCACTGAGCACCCAGCACCCTGAGTACTGAGCACCCAGCACCCCGAGCACTGAGCACCCAGCACACTGAGCACTGAGCACCCAGCACCCTGAGCACTGAGCAACCAGCACCCCGAGCACTGAGCACCCAGCACCCTGAGTACTGAGCACTGAGCACCCAGCACCCCGAGCACTGAGCAACCAGCACCCCGAGAATGAGCACCCAGCACCATGAGTACTGAGCCCCGAGCACCCTGAGCACTGAGCACCAAGCACCCTGAGTACTGAGCAGCCAGCACCCTGAGCACCCACCACCCTGAGTACTGAGCACCCAGCAATCCAAGCACTGAGCACCCAGCACCCCGAGCACTGACCACCCAGCACCCCGAGCACTGAGCACTGAGCACCCTGAGCACTGAGCAACCAGCACCCCGAGTACTGAGCACTGAGCACCCTGAGTACTGAGCACACAGCACCCTGAGCACTGAGCACCCAGCACCCTGAGTACTGAGCCCCGAGCACCCTGAGTACTGAGCACCCAGCACCCTGAGCACTGAGCACCAGCACCCTGAGTTCTGAGCACCGAGCACCCTGAGTACTGAGCACCCAGCACCCTGAGTACTGAGCACCCAGCACCCTGAGTACTGAGCACCCAGCGTACTGAGCACCGAGCACCCAGCACCCTGAGTACTGAGCACCCAGCACCCTGAGCACTGAGCACCCAGCACCCTGAGTACTGAGCACTGAGCACCCCGAGTACTGAGCACCGAGCACCACGAGCACTGAGCACCCAGCACCCCGAGCACCGAGCACCCTGAGCACTGAGCACCCAGCACCCTGAGTACTGAGAACCGAGCACCCCGAGCACTGAGCACCCAGCACCCTGAGCACTGAGCACCCTTAGTACTGAGCACTGAGCACCCTGAGTACTGAGCACTGAGCACCCTGAGTACTGAGCACCCAGCACTCTGAGTACTGAGCACCCAGCACCCTGAGCAATGATCACCCTGAATACTGAGCACCCAGCACCTTGAGCACTGTGCACCGAGCACCCCGAGCACTGAGCACCCAGCACCCGGAGTACTGAGCACCCAGCACCCTGAGTACTAAGCACCGAGCACCCTGAGTACTGAGCACCCAGCACCCTGAGCACTGAACACACAGCTCACTGAGTACTGGGCACCCTGAGCACTGAGCACCCAGCACCCTGAGTACTGAGTACCCAGCACCCTGAGTACTGAGCACCGAGCACCCCGAGCACTGAGCACCCAGCACCCCGAGCACTGAGCACCCAGCACCCTGAGCACTGAGCACCCATCACCCTGAGTACTGAGCACCCAGCACCCTGAGTACTGAGCACCCAGCACCCCGAGCACTGAGCACCCAGCACGCTGAGCACTGAGCACCCAGCACCCTGAGCACTGAGCACCCAGCACCCCGAGCACTGAGCACCCAGCACCCTGAGTACTGAGCACTGAGCACCCAGCACCCCGAGCACTGAGCACCCAGCACCCTGAGTACTGAGCACTGAGCACCCAGCACCCCGAGGACTGAGCACCCAGGACCCTGAGTACTGAGAACTGAGCACCCAGCACCCTGAGTACTGAGCACTGAGCACCCAGCACCCTGAGCACTGAGCACCCAGCACCCTGAGCACTGAGCACCCAGCACCCTGAGCACTGAGCACCCAGCACCCTGAGTACTGAGCACCCAGCACCCCGAGCACTGAGCACCCAGCACCCTGAGCACTGAGCACCCAGCACCCTGTGCACTGAGCATCCAGCACCCCGAGCACTGAGCACTCAGCACCCTGGGTACTGAGCACTGAGCACCCAGCACCCCGTGCAGTGAGCACCCAGCACCCTGAGTACTGAGCTCTGAGCACCCAGCACCCTGAGTACTGAGCACCCAGCACCCCGAGCACTGAGCACCCAGCACCCTGAGTACTGTGCACCCAGCACCCCGAGCACTTAGCACCCAGCACCCTGAGTACTCTGCACCCAGCACCCTGAGCACTGAGCACCGATCACCCAGCACCCTGAGCACTGAGCACCCAGCACACTGAGCACTGAGCACCCAGCACCCGGAGCACTGAGCACCCAGCACCCTGAGTACTGAGCACTGAGCACCCAGCACCCCATGCACTGAGCACCCAGCACCCTGAGTACTGAGCACTGAGCACCCAGCACCCCGAGCACTGAGCACCCTGCAACCCGAGCACTGAGCACCCAGCACCCCGAGCACTGAGCACCCAGCACCCTGAGTACTGAGCACCCAGCACCCTGAGTACTGAGCACCCAGCACCCCGAGCACTGAGCACCCAGCACCCTGAGTACTGAGCACCCAGCACCCCGAGCACTGAGCACCCAGCACACTGAGCACTGAGCACCCAGCACCCTGAGCACTGAGCAACCAGCACCCCGAGCACTGAGCACCCAGCACCCTGAGTACTGAGCACTGAGCACCCAGCACCCCGAGCACTGAGCAACCAGCACCCCGAGAATGAGCACCCAGCACCATGAGTACTGAGCCCCGAGCACCCTGAGCACTGAGCACCAAGCACCCTGAGTACTGAGCAGCCAGCACCCTGAGCACCCACCACCCTGAGTACTGAGCACCCAGCAATCCAAGCACTGTGCACCCAGCACCCCGAGCACTTAGCACCCAGCACCCTGAGTACTCTGCACCCAGCACCCTGAGCACTGAGCACCGATCACCCAGCACCCTGAGCACTGAGCACCCAGCACACTGAGTACTGAGCACCCAGCACATTGAGTACTGAGCACTCAGCACCCTGAGTACTGAGCACCCAGCACCCCGAGCACCTAGCACCCAGCACCCTGAGCACTGAGCACCCTGAGGACTGAGCACCCAGCACCCTGAGCACTGAGCACCCAGCACCCTGAGTACTGAGCACCGATCACCCTGAGCACTGAGCACCCAGAACCCAAAGCACTGAGCACCCAGCACCCTCAGTACTGAGCACCCAGCACCCCGAGCACTGAGCACCCAGCACCCTGAGTACTGAGCACCCTGAGTACTGAGCACCGATCACCCTGAGCACTGAGCTCCCAGCACCCTGAGTACTGAGCACCCAGCACCCTGAGCACTTAACACCCAGCACCCTGAGTACTGAGCACCCAGCACCCTGAGCACTGAGCACACAGCACCCTGAGTACTGAGCACCCAGCACCCTGAGCACTGAGCACCCAGCACCCTGAGTACTGAGCACCCAGCACCCCGAGCACTGAGCACCCAGCACCCCGAGAATGAGCACCCAGCACCCCGAGCACTGAGCACAAAGCACACTGAGCATTAAGCAGCCAGCACCCTGAGTACTGAGCCCTGAGCACCCAGCACCCTGAGTACTGAGCACTGAGCACCCACCACCCCGAGCACTGAGCACCCAGCACCCTGAGCACTGAGCACCCAGCACCCTGAGCACTGAGCACCCAGCACCCTGAGTACTGAGCACTGAGCATCCAGCACCCCGAGCACTGAGCACCCAGCACCCTGAGTACTGAGCACTGAGCAGCCAGCACCCTGAGCACTGAGCACCCAGCAACCTGAGCACTGAGCACCCAGCACCCGAATACTGAGCACCCAGCACCCTGAGTACTGAGCACCCTGCACACTGAGTACTGAGCACCCAGCACCCTGAGTACTGAGCACCCAGCACCCTGAGCACTGAGCACCCAGGACCCCGAGCACTGAGCACCCAGCACCCTGAGTACTGAGCACCCAGCACCCTGAGCACTGAGCACCCAGCACCCTGAGCACTGAGCACCCAGCACCCTGAGCACTGAGCACCCAGCACCCTGAGTAGTGAGCACCCAACGTACTGAGCACCGTGCACCCCGAGCACTGAGCACCCAGCACCCTGAGTACTGAGCACCGAGCACCCCGAGCACTGAGCACCCAGCACCCTGAGTACTGAGCTCCGAGCACCCCGAGCACTGAGCACCCAGCGCCCCGAGCACCGAGCACCCTGAGCACTGAGCACCCAGCACCCTGACTACTGAGCACCCAGCACCCTGAGCAATGAGCAACCTGAGTACTGAGCACCCAGCACCTTGAGCACTGAGCACCGAGCACCCCGAGCACTGAGCACCCAGCACCCGTAGTACTGAGCACCCAGCACCCCGAGCACTGAGCACCCAGCACCGTGAGCACTGAGCACCCAGCACCCCGAGTACTGAGCACCCAGCACCCTGAATACTGAACACCCAGCACCCTGAGTACTGAGCACCCAGCACCCTGAGCACTGAGTACCCAGCACCCTGAGCAATGAGCACCCAGTACCCTGAGCACTGAGCACCCAGCGCCCCGAGCACTGAGCACCCAGCACCCTGAGTACTGAGCACTGAGCACCCAGCACCCCGAGCACTGAGCACCCAGCACCCTGAGTACTGAGCACTGAGCACCCAGTACCCCGAGCACTGAGCACCCAGCACCCTGATCACTGAGCACCCAGCACCCTGAGTACTGAGCACCCAGCACCCTGAGTACTGAGCAACCAGCACCCTGAGCACTGAGCACTGAGCACCCAGCACCCTGAGCACTGAGCACCCAGCACCCTGAGCACTGAGCACCCAGCACCCTGAGCACTGAGCACCCAGCACCCTGAGCACTGAGCACCCAGCACCCTGAGTACTGAGCACTGAGCACCCAGCACACCGAGCACTGAGCACCCAGCACCCTGAGTACTGAGCACTGAGCACCCAGCACCCCGAGCACTGAGCACCCAGCAACCTGAGCACTGAGCACCCAGCACCCAAGTACTGAGCACCCAGCACCCTGAGTACTGAGCACCCAGCACCCTGAGTACTGAGCACCCAGCACCCCGAGTACTGAGCACACAGCACCCTGAGTACTGAGCACCCAGCACCCTGAGAACTGAGCACCAAGCACCCCGAGCACTGAGCACCCAGCACCCTGAGTAGTGAGCACCCAGCACCCTGAGCACTGAGCACCCAGCACCCTGAGCACTCAGCACCCAGCACCCTGAGCACTGAGCAACCAGCACCCTGAGTAGTGAGCACCCAACGTACTGAGCACCGAGCTCCCCGAGCACTGAGCACCCAGCACCCTGAGTACTGAGCACCAAGCACCCAGAGCACTAAGCACCCAGCACCCTGATTACTGAGCTGCGAGCACCCCGAGCACTGAGCAACCAGCGCCCCGAGCACCGAGCACCCTGAGCACTGAGCACCCAGCACCCTGAGTACTGAGCACCCAGCACCCTGAGCAATGAGCACCCTGAGTACTGAGCACCCAGCACCTTGAGCACTGAGCACCGAGCACCCCGAGCACTGAGCACCCAGCACCCGGAGTACTGAGCACCCAGCCCCCTGAGTACTAAGCACCGAGCACCCTGAATACTGAGCACCCAGCACCCTGAGCACTGAACACACAGCACCCTGAGTACTGAGCACCTCGAGCACTGAGCACCCAGCACCCTGAGTACTGAGCACCAAGCACGCCGAGCACTGAGCACCCAGCACCGCGAGCACTGAGCACCCAGCACCCCGAGCACTGAGCACCCAGCACCCTGAGTACTGAGCACCCAGCACCCTGAGCACTGAGCACCCAGCACCCTGAGCACTGAGCACCCAGCACCCTGAGTACTGAGCACTGAGCACCCTGAGTACTGAGCACCCAGCACTCTGAGTACTGAGCACCCAGCACCCTGAGCAATGATCACCCTGAATACTGAGCACCCAGCACCTTGAGCACTGTGCACCGAGCACCCCGAGCACTGAGCACCCAGCACCCGGAGTACTGAGCACCCAGCACCCTGAGTACTAAGCACCGAGCACCCTGAGTACTGAGCACCCAGCACCCTGAGCACTGAACACACAGCTCACTGAGTACTGGGCACCCTGAGCACTGAGCACCCAGCACCATGAGTACTGAGTACCCAGCACCCTGAGTACTGAGCACCGAGCACCCCGAGCACTGAGCACCCAGCACCCCGAGCACTGAGCACCCAGCACCCTGAGCACTGAGCACCCAGCACCCTGAGTACTGAGCACCCAGCACCCTGAGTACTGAGCACCCAGCACCCCGAGCACTGAGCACCCAGCACCCTGAGCACTGAGCACCCAGCACTCTGAGCACTGAGCACCCAGCACCCCGAGCACTGAGCACCCAGCA
Organism: Microtus oregoni; assembly: GCF_018167655.1. NCBI lineage: Eukaryota > Metazoa > Chordata > Mammalia > Rodentia > Cricetidae > Microtus > Microtus oregoni. The sequence goes on from NW_024544813.1 coordinate 979,146, forward strand.
CCCTGAGTACTGAGCACTGAGCACCCAGCACCCCGAGCACTGAGCACCCAGCACCCTGAGTACTGAGCACTGAGCACCCAGCACCCCGAGGACTGAGCACCCAGCACCCTGAGTACTGAGAACTGAGCACCCAGCACCCTGAGTACTGAGCACTGAGCACCCAGCACCCTGAGCACTGAGCACCCAGCACCCTGAGCACTGAGCACCCAGCACCCTGAGCACTGAGCACCCAGCACCCTGAGTACTGAGCACCCAGCACCCCGAGCACTGAGCACCCAGCACCCTGAGCACTGAGCACCCAGCACCCTGTGCACTGAGCATCCAGCACCCCGAGCACTGAGCACTCAGCACCCTGGGTACTGAGCACTGAGCACCCAGCACCCCGTGCAGTGAGCACCCAGCACCCTGAGTACTGAGCTCTGAGCACCCAGCACCCTGAGTACTGAGCACCCAGCACCCCGAGCACTGAGCACCCAGCACCCTGAGTACTGAGCACCGAGCACCCCGAGCACTGAGCACCCAGCACCCTGTGTACTGAGCACCGAGCACCCCGAGCAATGAGCACCCAGCACCCTGAGTACTGAGCACGGAGCACCCTGAGTACTGTGCACCCAGCACCCCGAGCACTTAGCACCCAGCACCCTGAGTACTCTGCACCCAGCACCCTGAGCACTGAGCACCGATCACCCATCACCCTGAGCACTGAGCACCCAGCACCCTGAGTACTGAGCACCCAGCACATTGAGTACTGAGCACTCAGCACCCTGATTACTGAGCACCCAGCACCCCGAGCACTGAGCACCCAGCACCCTCAGCACTGAGCACCCTGAGGACTGAGCACCCAGCACCCTGAGCACTGAGCACCCAGCACCCTGAGTACTGAGCACCGATCACCCTGAGCACTGAGCACCCAGAACCCAAAGCACTGAGCACCCAGCACCCTCAGTACTGAGCACCCAGCACCCCGAGCACTGAGCACCCAGCAGCCTGAGTACTGAGCACCCTGAGTACTGAGCACCGATCACCCTGAGCACTGAGCTCTCAGCACCCTGAGTACTGAGCACCCAGCACCCTGAGCACTTAACACCCAGCACCCTGAGTACTGAGCACCCAGCACCCTGAGCACTGAGCACCCAGCACCCTGAGTACTGAGCACCCAGCACCCCGAGCACTGAGCACCCAGCACCCCGAGAATGAGCACCCAGCACCCCGAGTACTGAGCACCGAGCACCCTGAGCACTGAGCACCCAGCACCCCGAGCACTGAGCACCCAGCACACTGAGCACTGAGCAGCCAGCACCCTGAGTACTGAGCCCTGAGCACCCAGCACCCTGAGTACTGAGCACTGAGCACCCACCACCCCGAGCACTGAGCACGCAGCACCCTGAGCACTGAGCACCCAGCACCCTGAGCACTGAGCACCCAGCACCCTGAGTACTGAGCACTGAGCAGCCAGCACCCTGAGCACTGAGCACCCAGCAACCTGAGCACTGAGCACCCAGCACCCTGAGCACTGAGCACCCAGCACCCTGAGCACTGAGCACCCAGCACCCTGAGTACTGAGCACTGAGCACCCAGCACCCCGAGCACTGAGCACCCAGCACCCTGAGTACTGAGCACTGAGCAGCCAGCACCCTGAGCACTGAGCACCCAGCAACCTGAGCACTGAGCACCCAGCGCCCGAGCACTGAGCACCCAGCAACCTGAGCACTGAGCACCCAGCACCCGAGTACTGAGCACCCAGCACCCTGAGTACTGAGCACCCAGCACCCTGAGTACTGAGCACCCAGCACCCCGAGCACTGAGCACCCAGCACCCCGAGTACTGAGCACCCAGCACCCTGGATACTGAGCACCCAGCACCCTGAGCACTGAGCACCCAGGACCCCGAGCACTGAGCACCCAGCACCCTGAGTACTGAGCACCCAGCACCCTGAGCACTGAGCACCCAGCACCCTGAGCACTGAGCACCCAGCACCCTGAGCACTGAGCACCCAGCACCCTGAGTAGTGAGCATCCAACGTACTGAGCACCGTGCACCCCGAGCACTGAGCACCGAGCACCCTGAGTACTGAGCACCGAGCACCCCGAGCACTGAGCACCCAGCACCCTGAGCACTGAGCACCCAGCACCCTGAGCACTGAGCACCCAGCACCCTGAGCACTGAGCACCCAGCACCCTGAGCACTGAGCACCCAGCACCCTGAGCACTGAGCACCCAGCACCCTGAGTACTGAGCACTGAGCACCCAGCACACCGAGCACTGAGCACCCAGCACCCTGAGTACTGAGCACTGAGCACCCAGCACCCCGAGCACTGAGCACCCAGCAACCTGAGCACTGAGCACACCGCACCCAAGTACTGAGCACCCAGCACCCTGAGTACTGAGCACCCAGCACCCTGAGTACTGAGCACCCAGCACCCCGAGTACTGAGCACACAGCACCCTGAGTACTGAGCACCCAGCACCCTGAGAACTGAGCACCCAGCACCCCGAGCACTGAGCACCCAGCACCCTGAGTAGTGAGCACCCAGCACCCTGAGCACTGAGCACCCAGCACCCTGAGCACTCAGCACCCAGCACCCTGAGCACTGAGCACCCAGCACCCTGAGTAGTGAGCACCCAACGTACTGAGCACCGAGCTCCCCGAGCACTGAGCACCCAGCACCCTGAGTACTGAGCACCAAGCACCCAGAGCACTGAGCACCCAGCACCCTGAGTACTGAGCTGCGAGCACCCCGAGCACTGAGCAACCAGCGCCCCGAGCACCGAGCACCCTGAGCACTGAGCACCCAGCACCCTGAGTACTGAGCACCCAGCACCCTGAGCAATGAGCACCCTGAGTACTGAGCACCCAGCACCTTGAGCACTGAGCACCGAGCACCCCGAGCACTGAGCACCCAGCACCCGGAGTACTGAGCACCCAGCCCCCTGAGTACTAAGCACCGAGCACCCTGAATACTGAGCACCCAGCACCCTGAGCACTGAACACACAGCACCCTGAGTACTGAGCACCTCGAGCACTGAGCACCCAGCACCCTGAGTACTGAGCACCGAGCACGCCGAGCACTGAGCACCCAGCACCGCGAGCACTGAGCACCCAGCACCCCGAGCACTGAGCACCCAGCACCCTGAGTACTGAGCACCCAGCACCCTGAGCACTGAGCACCCAGCACCCTGAGCACTGAGCACCCAGCACCCTGAGCACTGAGCACCCAGCACCCTGAGTAGTGAGCACCCAACGTACTGAGCACCGAGCACCCCGAGCACTGAACACCCAGCACCCTGAGTACGGAAGACTGAGCACCCAGCACCCCGAGCACTGAGCACCCAGCACCCTGAGCACTGAGCACCCAGCTCCCGAGTACTGAGCACCCAGCACCCTGAGTACTGAGCACCCAGCACCCTGAGTACTGAGCACCCAGCACCCTGAGCACTGAGCACCCAGCACCCCGAGCACGGAGCACCCAGCACCCTGAGTACTGAGCACCCAGCACCCTGAGCACTGAGCACCCAGCACCCCGAGCACTGAGCACCCAGCACCCTGAGTACTGAGCACCCAGCACCCTGAGCACTGAGCACCCAGCACCCTGAGGACTGAGCACCCAGCACCCTGAGCACTGAGCACCCAGCACCCTGAGTACTGAGCTCCGAGCACCCCGAGCACTGAGCACCCAGCGCCCCGAGCACTGAGCACCCAGCACCCTGAGTACTGAGCAACCAGCACCCTGAGCACTGAGCACCCAGCACCCAACGTACAGAGCACCGAGCACTCCGAGCACTGAGCACCCAGCACCCTGAGTACTGAGCTCCGAGCACCCCGAGCACTGAGCACCCAGCGCCCCGAGCACTGAGCACCCAGCGCTCCGAGCACTGAGCACCAAGCACCCCGAGCAATGAGCACCCAGCACCCCAAGCACTGAGCTCCCAGCACCCCAAGCAATGAGCACCCAGCACCCTGAGTACTGAGCACCCAGCACCCCGAATACTGAGCACCCAGCAACCTGAGCACCGAGCAGCCAGCACCCTCAGCACTGAGCACCCAGCACCCTGAGCACTGAGCACCCAGCTCCCTGAGTACTGAGCACTGAGCACCACGAGTACTGAGCACCCAGCACCCTGATCACTGAGCACCCCACACCCTGAGTACTGAGCACCCAACACCCCAAGCACTGAGCACCCTGCGTACTGAGCACCCAGCACACCAAGCACTGAGCACCCTGAGTATTGAGCACCCAGCAACCTGAGTACTGAGCAGCCAGCACCCTGAGTACTGAGCACCCAGCACCCTGAGTACTGAGCACCCAGCACCCCGAGCACTGAGCACCCAGCACCCTGAGTACTGAGCACCCAGCACCCTGAGCACTGAGCACCGAGCACCCTGAGCACTGAGCACCCAGCACCCTGAGGACTGAGCACCCAGCACCCTGAGCACTGAGCACCCTGAGTACTGAGCACTGAGCACCCTGAGTACTGAGCACTGAGCACCCTGTGTACTGAGCAACCAGCACCCTGAGTACTGAGCACCCAGCACCCTGAGCACTGAGCACCGAGCACCCTGAGCACTGAGCACCCAGCACCCTGAGCACTGAGCACCCAGCACCCTGAGTAGTGAGCACGCAACGTACTGAGCACCGAGCACCCCGAGCACTGAGAACCCAGCACCCTGAGTACTGAGCACCCAGCACCCCGAGCACTGAGCACCCAGCACCCCAAGTACTGAGCACCCAGCACCCTGAGCACTGATCACCCAGCACCCTGAGCACTGAGCACCCAGCACCCTGAGTACTGTGCACTCAGCACCCTGAGTACTGAGCACCGAGCACCCCGAGCACTGAGCACCCAGCACCCTGAGCACTGAGTACCCAGCACCCTGAGCAATGAGCACCCCGCACCCTGAGCACTGAGCACCCAGCACCCTGAGTACTGAGCACTGAGCACCCAGCACCCCGAGCACTGAGCACCCAGCACCCTGAGTACTGAGCACTGAGCACCCAGCACCCCGAGCACTGAGCACCCAGCACCCTGATCACTGAGCACCCAGCACCCTGAGTACTGAGCACCCAGCACCCTGAGTACTGAGCAACCAGCACCCTGAGCACTGAGCACTGAGTACCCAGCACCCTGAGCACTGAGCACCCAGCACCCTGAGCACTGAGCACCCAGCACCCTGAGCACTGAGCACCCAGCACCCTGAGCACTGAGCACCCAGCACCCTGAGTACTGAGCACTGAGCACCCAGCACACCGAGCACTGAGCACCCAGCACCCTGAGTACTGAGCACTGAGCACCCAGCACCCAGAGCACTGAGCACCCAGCAACCTGAGCACTGAGCACCCAGCACCCGAGTACTGAGCACCCAGCACCCCGAGTACTGAGCACCCAGCACCCCGAGTACTGAGCACACAGCACCCTGAGTACTGAGCACCCAGCACCCTGAGAACTGAGCACCCAGCACCCCGAGCACTGAGCACCCAGCACCCTGAGTAGTGAGCACCCAGCACCCTGAGCTCTGAGCACCCAGCACCCTGAGCACTCAGCAGGCAGCACCCTGAGCACTGAGCACCCAGCACCCTGAGTAGTGAGCACCCAACGTACTGAGCACCGAGCTCCCCGAGCACTGAGCACCCAGCACCCTGAGTACTGAGCACCAAGCACCCAGAGCACTGAGCACCCAGCACCCTGAGTACTGAGCTGCGAGCACCCCGAGCACTGAGCAACCAGCGCCCCGAGCACCGAGCACCCTGAGCACTGAGCACCCAGCACCCTGAGTACTGAGCACCCAGCACCCTGAGCAATGAGCACCCTGAGTACTGAGCACCCAGCACCTTGAGCACTGAGCACCGAGCACCCCGAGCACTGAGCACCCAGCACCCGGAGTACTGAGCACCCAGCACCCTGAGTACTAAGCACCGAGCACCCTGAATACTGAGCACCCAGCACCCTGAGCACTGAACACACAGCACCCTGAGTACTGAGCACCTCGAGCACTGAGCACCCAGCACCCTGAGTACTGAGCACCGAGCACGCCGAGCACTGAGAACCCAGCACCGCGAGCACTGAGCACCCAGCACCCCGAGCACTGAGCACCCAGCACCCTGAGTACTGAGCACCCAGCACCCTGAGCACTGAGCACCCAGCACCCTGAGCACTGAGCACCCAGCACCCTGAGCACTGAGCACCCAGCACCCTGAGTAGTGAGCACCCAACGTACTGAGCACCGAGCACCCCGAGCAGTGAGCACCCAGCACCCCGAGCACTGAGCACCCAGCACCCTGAGCACTGAGCACCCAGCTCCCGAGTACTGAGCACCCAGCACCCTGAGTACTGAGCACAAAGCACCCTGAGTACTGAGCACCCAGCACCCTGAGCACTGAGCACCCAGCACCCCGAGCACGGAGCACCCAGCACCCTGAGTACTGAGCACCCAGCACCCTGAGCACTGAGCACCCAGCACCCCGAGCACTGAGCACCCAGCACCCTGAGTACTGAGCACCCAGCACCCTGAGCACTGAGCACCCAGCACCCTGAGGACTGAGCACCCAGCACCCTGAGCACTGAGCACCCAGCACCCTGAGTACTGAGCTCCGAGCACCCCGAGCACTGAGCACCCAGCGCCCCGAGCACTGAGCACCCAGCACCCTGAGTACTGAGCACCCAGCACCCTGAGCACTGAGCACCCAGCACCCAACGTACAGAGCACCGAGCACTCCGAGCACTGAGCACCCAGCACCCTGAGTACTGAGCTCCGAGCACCCCGAGCACTGAGCACCCAGCGCCCCGAGCACTGAGCACCCAGCGCCCCGAGCACTGAGCACCAAGCACCCCGAGCAATGAGCACCCAGCACCCCGAGCACTGAGCTCCCAGCACCCCAAGCAATGAGCACCCAGCACCCTGAGTACTGAGCACCCAGCACCCCGAATACTGAGCACCCAGCAACCTGAGCACCGAGGATCCAGCACCCTGAGCACTGAGCACCCAGCACCCTGAGCACTGAGCACCCAGCTCCCTGAGTACTGAGCACTGAGCACCACGAGTACTGAGCACCCAGCACCCTGATCACTGAGCACCCCACACCCTGAGTACTGAGCACCCAACACCCCAAGCACTGAGCACCCTGAGTACTGAGCACCCAGCACACCAAGCACTGAGCACCCTGAGTATTGAGCACCCAGCAACCTGAGTACTGAGCAGCCAGCACCCTGAGTACTGAGCACCCAGCACCCTGAGTACTGAGCACCCAGCACCCCGAGCACTGAGCACCCAGCACCCTGAGTACTGAGCACCCATCACCCTGAGCACTGAGCACCGAGCACCCTGAGCACTGAGCACCCAGCACCCTGAGGACTGAGCACCCAGCACCCTGAGCACTGAGCACCCTGAGTACTGAGCACTGAGCACCCTGAGTACTGAGCACTGAGCACCCTGAGTACTGAGCAACCAGCACCCTGAGTACTGAGCACCCAGCACCCTGAGCACTGAGCACCCAGCACCCTGAGTACTGAGCACCCAGCACCCTGAGCACTGAGCACCCAGCACCCTGAGTACTGAGCACCCAGCACCCCGAGCACTGAGCACCCAGCACCCCGAGAATGAGCACCCAGCACCCCGAGCACTGAACACACAGCACCCTGAGTACTGAGCACCTCGAGCACTGAGCTCCCAGCACCCTGAGGACTGAGCACCGAGTACCCCGAGCACTGAGCACCCAGCACCGTGAGCACTGAGCACCCAGCACCCCGAGCACTGAGCACCCAGCACCCTGAGTACTGAGCACCCAGCACCCTGAGTACTGAGCACCCAGCACCCTGAGCACTGAGTACCCAGCACCCTGAGCACTGAGCACCCAGCAACCTGAGCACTGAGCACACAGCACCCTGAGCACTGAGCACCCAGCACCCTGAGTACTGAGCACTGAGCACCCAGCACCCCGAGCACTGAGCACCCAGCACCCTGAGTACTGAGCACTGAACACCCAGCACCCCGAGCACTGAGCACCCAGCACCCTGAGTACTGAGCACCCAGCACCCTGAGCACTGAGCACCCAGCACACCGAGCACTGAGCACCCAGCACCCTGAGTACTGAGCACCCAGCGCCCCGAGCACTGAGCACCCAGCACAGTGAGCACTGAGCACCGAGCACCCTGAGTACTGAGCATCCAGCACCCCGAGTACTGAACACCCAGCACCCTGAGCACTGAGCACTGAGCACCCTGAGCACTGAGTACTGAGCACTGAGCACCCTGAGCACTGAGCACCCAGCACCCCGAGTACTGAGCACCCAGCACCCCGCGCACTGAGCACCCAGCGCCCCGAGCACTGAGCACCCAGCGCCCCGAGCACTGAGCACTGAGCACCCTGAGCACTGAGCACCCAGCACCCCGAGTACTGAGCAGTGAGCACCCTGAGCACTGAGCACCCAGCACCCCGAGTACTGAGCACTGAGCACCCTGAGTACTGAGCGCCCAGCACCCTGAGCACTGAGTACCCAGCACACTGAGCACTGAGCACCCAGCACCCTGAGCACTGAGCACCCAGCACCCTGAGCACTGAGCACCCAGCACCCTGAATACTGAGCACTGAGCACCCAGCACCCCGAGCACTGAGCACCCAGCACCCTGAGTACTGAGCACTGAGCACCCAGCACCCCGAGCACTGAGCACCCAGCACCCTGAGTACTGAGCACCCAGCACCCTGAGTACTGAGCACCCAGCACCCCGAGTCCTGAGCACCCAGCACCCTGAGTACTGAGCACCCAGCACCCTGAGAACTGAGCACCCAGCACCCCGAGCACTGAGCACCCAGCACCCTGAGTAGTGAGCACCCAGCAACCTGCGCACTGAGCACCCAGCACCCTGAGCACTCAGCACCCAGCACCCTGAGCACTGAGCACCCAGCACCCTGAGTAGTGAGCACCCAACGTACTGAGCACTGAGCTCCCCGAGCACTGAGCACCCAGCACCCTGAGTACTGAGCACCCAGCACCCTGAGTACTGAGCACCCAGCACCCTGAGCAATGAGTACCCAGCACCCTGAGCACTGAGTACCCAGCACCCTGAGCACTGAGCACAGAGCACCCTGAGCACTGAGCACCCAGCACCCTGAGTACTGAGCACCCAGCACCCTGAGTACTGAGCACCCAGCACCCTGAGCACTGAGTACCCAGCACCCTGAGCACTGAGTACCCAGCACCCTGAGCACTGAGCACACAGCACCCTGAGCACTGAGCATCCAGCACCCTGAGTACTGAGCACTGAGCACCCAGCACCCCTAGCACTGAGCACCCAGCACCCTGAGTACTGAGCACTGAGCACCCAGCACCCCGAGCACTGAGCACCCAGCACCCTGAGCACTGAGCACCCAGCACCCGAGTACTGAGCACCCAGCACCCTGAGTACTGAGCACCCAGCACCCCGAGTACTGAGCACCCAGCACCCTGAGCACTGAGCACCCAGCACCCAACGTACAGAGCACCGAGCACTCCGAGCACTGAGCACCCAGCACCCTGAGTACTGAGCTCCGAGCACCCCGAGCACTGCGCACCCAGCGCCCCGAGCACTGAGCACCCTGAGTACTGAGCACCCAGCACACCAAGCACTGAGCACCCTGAGTATTGAGCACCCAGCAACCTGAGTACTGAGCAGCCAGCACCCTGAGTACTGAGCACCCAGCACCCTGAGTACTGAGCACCCAGCACCCCGAGCACTGAGCACCCAGCACCCTGAGTACTGAGCACCCAGCACCCTGAGCACTGAGCACCGAGCACCCTGAGCACTGAGCACCCAGCACCCTGAGGACTGAGCACCCAGCACCCTGAGCACTGAGCACCCTGAGTACTGAGCACTGAGCACCCTGAGTACTGAGCACTGAGCACCCTGAGTTCTGAGCAACCAGCACCCTGAGTACTGAGCACCCAGCACCCTGAGCACTGAGCACCGAGCACCCTGAGCACTGAGCACCCAGCACCCTGAGCACTGAGCACCCAGCACCCTGAGTAGTGAGCACGCAACGTACTGAGCACCGAGCACCCCGAGCACTGAGAACCCAGCACCCTGAGTACTGAGCAGCCAGCACCCCGAGCACTGAGCACCCAGCACCCTGAGCACTGAGCACCCAGCACCCTGAGCACTGATCACCCAGCACCCTGAGCACTGAGCACCTAGCACCCTGAGTACTGAGCACCCAGCACCCTGAGTACTGTGCACTCAGCACCCTGAGTACTGAGCACCGAGCACCCCGAGCACTGAGCACCCAGCACCCTGAGCACTGAGCACCCTGAGGACTGAGCACCCAGCACCCTGAGCACTGAGCACCCAGCACCCTGAGTACTGAGCACCGATCACCCTGAGCACTGAGCACCCAGCACCGCGAGCACTGAGCACCCAGCACCCTGAGTACTGAGCACCTTGAGTACTTAGCACCCAGCACCCTGAGCACTGAGCACCCAGCACCCTGAGTACTGAGCACCCAGCACCCTGAGCACTGAGCACCCAGCACCCTGAGTACTGAGCACCCAGCGCCCCGAGCACTGAGCACCCAGCACCCCGAGAATGAGCACCCAGCAACCCGAGCACTGAACACACAGCACCCTGAGTACTGAGCACCTCGAGCACTGAGCACCCAGCACCCTGAGGACTGAGCACCGAGTACCCCGAGCACTGAGCACCCAGCACCGTGAGCACTGAGCACCCAGCACCCCGAGCACTGAGCACCCAGCACCCTGAGTACTGAGCACCCAGCACCCTGAGTACTGAGCACCCAGCACCCTGAGCACTGAGTACCCAGCACCCTGAGCACTGAGCACCCAGCAACCTGAGCACTGAGCACACAGCACCCTGAGCACTGAGCACCCAGCACCCTGAGTACTGAGCACTGAGCACCCAGCACCCCGAGCACTGAGCACCCAGCACCCTGAGTACTGAGCACTGAGCACCCAGCACCCCGAGCACTGAGCACCCAGCACCCTGAGTACTGAGCACCCAGCACCCTGAGTACTGAGCACCCAGCACCCCGAGTACTGAGCACCCAGCACCCTGAGTACTGAGCACCCAGCACCCTGAGCACTGAGCACCCAGCACACCGAGCACTGAGCACCCAGCACCCTGAGTACTGAGCACCCAGCGCCCCGAGCACTAAGCACCCAGCACCCTGAGCACTGAGCACCGAGCACCCTGAGTACTGAGCATCCAGCACCCCGAGTACTGAACACCCAGCACCCTGAGCACTGAGCACTGAGCACCCTGAGCACTGAGTACTGAGCACTGAGCACCCTGAGCACTGAGCACCCAGCACCCCGAGTACTGAGCACCCAGCACCCCGCGCACTGAGCACCCAGCGCCCCGAGCACTGAGCACCCAGCGCCCCGAGCACTGAGCACTGAGCACCCTGAGCACTGAGCACCCAGCACCCCGAGTACTGAGCAGTGAGCACCCTGAGCACTGAGCACCCAGCACCCCGAGTACTGAGCACTGAGCACCCTGAGTACTGAGCACCCAGCACCCTGAGCACTGAGTACCCAGCACACTGAGCACTGAGCACCCAGCACCCTGAGCACTGAGCACCCAGCACCCTGAGCACTGAGCACCCAGCACCCTGAGTACTGAGCACTGAGCACCCAGCACCCCGAGCACTGAGCACCCAGCACCCTGAGTACTGAGCACTGAGCACCCAGCACCCCGAGCACTGAGCACCCAGCACCCTGAGTACTGAGCACCCAGCACTCTGAGTACTGAGCACCCAGCACCCCGAGTACTGAGCACCCAGCACCCTGAGTACTGAGCACCCAGCACCCTGAGAACTGAGCACCCAGCACCCCGAGCACTGAGCACCCAGCACCCTGAGTAGTGAGCACCCAGCAACCTGCGCACTGAGCACCCAGCACCCTGAGCACTCAGCACCCAGCACCCTGAGCACTGAGCACCCAGCACCCTGAGTAGTGAGCACCCAACGTACTGAGCACTGAGCTCCCCGAGCACTGAGCACCCAGCACCCTGAGTACTGAGCACCCAGCACCCTGAGTACTGAGCACCCAGCACCCTGAGCACTGAGTACACAGCACCCTGAGCACTGAGCACCCAGCACCCTGAGCACTGAGCACACAGCACCCTGAGCACTGAGCACCCAGCACCCTGAGTACTGAGCACCCAGCACCCTGAGTACTGAGCACCCAGCACCCTGAGCACTGAGTACCCAGCACCCTGAGCACTGAGTACCCAGCACCCTGAGCACTGAGCACACAGCACCCTGAGCACTGAGCACCCAGCACCCTGAGTACTGAGCAATGAGCACCCAGCACCCCTAGCACTGAGCACCCAGCACCCTGAGTACTGAGCACTGAGCACCCAGCACCCCGAGCACTGAGCACCCAGCACCCTGAGCACTGAGCACCCAGCACCCGAGTACTAAGCACGCAGCACCCTGAGTACTGAGCACCCAGCACCCTGAGTACTGAGCACCCAGCACCCCGAGTACTGAGCACCCAGCACCCTGAGTACTGAGCACCCAGCACCCCGAGCACTGAGCACCCAGCACCCCGAGTACTGAACACCCAGCACCCTGAGCACTGAGCACTGAGCACCCTGAGCACTGAGTACTGAGCACTGAGCACCCTGAGCACTGAGCACCCAGCACCCCGAGTACTGAGCACCCAGCACCCCGAACACTGAGCACCCAGCGCCCCGAGCACTGATCACCCAGCACCCCGAGCACTGAGCACTGAGCATCCTGAGCACTGAGCACCCAGCACACCGAGTACTGAGCAGTGAGCACCCTGAGCACTGAGCACCCAGCACCCCGAGTACTGAGCACTGAGCACCCTGAGTACTGAGCACCAAGCACCCTGAGCACTGAGTACCCAGCACCCTGAGCACTGAGCACCCAGCACCCTGAGCACTGAGCACCCAGCACCCTGAGCACTGAGCACCCAGCACCCTGAGAACTGAGCACTGAGCACCCAGCACCCCGAGCACTGAGCACCCAGCACCCTGAGTACTGAGCACTGAGCACCCAGCACCCCGAGCACTGAGCACCCAGCACCCTGAGCACTGAGCACCCAGCACCCGAGTACTGAGCACCCAGCACCCTGAGTACTGAGCACCCAGCACCCTGAGTACTGAGCACCCAGCACCCTGAGTAGTGAGCACCCAGCACCCTGAGCACTGAGCACCCCGCACCCTGAGCACTCAGCACCCAGCACCCTGAGCACTGAGCACCCAGCACCCTGAGTAGTGAGCACCCAATGTACTGAGCACCGAGCTCCCCGAGCACTGAGCACCCAGCACCCTGAGTACTGAGCACCAAGCACCCAGAGCACTGAGCACCCAGCACCCTGAGTACTTAGGACCGAGCATCCCGAGCACTGAGCACCCAGCACCGCGAGCACTGAGCACCCAGCACCCCGAGACTGAGCACCCAGCACCCTGAGTACTGAGCACCCAGCACCCTGAGCACTGAGCACCCAGCACCCTGAGCACTGAGCACCCAGCACCCTGAGCACTGAGCACCCAGCACCCTGAGTACTGAGCACTGAGCACCCGGCACCCCGAGCACTGAGCACCCAGCACCCTGAGCACTGAGCACCCAGCACCCGAGTACTGAGCACCCAGCACCCTGAGTACTGAGCACCCAGCACCCTGAGTACTGAGCACCCAGCACCCTGAGCACTGAGCACCCAGCACCCCGAGCACTGAGCACCCAGCACCCTGAGTACTGAGCACCCAGCACCCTGAGCACTGAGCACTGAGCACCCAGCACCCCGAGCACTGAGCACGCAGCACCCTGAGTACTGAGCACCCAACACCCTGAGCACTGAGCACCCAGCACCCTGAGCACTGAGCACCCAGCACCCTGAGCACTGAGCACCCAGCACCCTGAGTACTGAGCTCCGAGCACCCCGAGCACTGAGCACCCTGTGCCCCGAGCACTGAGCACCCAGCAACCTGAGTACTGAGCACCCAGCACCCTGAGCACTGAGCACCCAGCACCCAACGTACTGAGCACCGAGCACCCCGAGCACTGAGCACCCAGCACCCTGAGTACTGAGCTCCGAGCACCCCGAGCACTGAGCACCCAGCGCCCCGAGCACAGAGCACCCAGCGCCCCGAGCACTGAGCACCAAGCACCCTGAGCACTGAGCACCCAGCACCCTGAGTACTGAGCTCCGAGCACCCCGAGCAATGAGCACCCAGCACCCCGAGCAACGAGCACCCAGCACCCCAAGCAATGAGCACCCAGCACCCTGAGTACTGAGCACCCAGCACCCCGAATACTGAGCACCCAGCAACCTGAGCACCGAGCAGCCAGCACCCTGAGCACTGAGCACCCAGCACCCTGAGCACTGAGCACCAAGCACCCTGAGCACTGAGCACCCTGAGTACTGAGCACTGAGCACCACGAGTACTGAGCACCCAGCACCCTGATCACTGAGCACCCAACACCCTGAGTACTGAGCACCCAACACCCAAAGCACTGAGCACCCTAAGTACTGAGCACCCAGCACCCCAAGCACTGAGCACCCTGAGTATTGAGCACCCAGCAACCTGAGTACTGAGCAGCCAGCACCCTGAGTACTGAGCACCCAGCACACTGAGTACTGAGCACCCAGCACCCCGTGCACTGAGCACCCAGCACCCTGAGTACTGAGCACCCAGCACCCTGAGCACTGAGCACCGAGCACCCTGAGCACTGACCACCCAGCACCCTGAGGACTGAGCACCCAGCACCCTGAGCACTGAGCACTCTGAGTACTGAGCACTGAGCACCCTGAGTACTGAGCACTGAGATCCCTGAGTACTGAGCAACCAGCACCCTGAGTACTGAGCACCCAGCACCCTGAGCACTGAGCACCCAGCACCCTGAGCACTGAGCACCCAGCACCCTGAGTAGTGAGCACCCAACGTACTGAGCAGCGAGCACCCCGATCACTGAGCACCCAGCTCCCTGAGTACTGAGCACCCAGCACCCCGAGCACTGAGCACCCAGCACCCTGAGCACTGAGCACCCAGAACCCTGAGCACTGATCACCAAGCACCCTGAGCACTGAGCACCCAGCACCCTGAGTACTGAGCACCCAGCACCCTGAGTACTGAGCACTCAGCACCCTGAGTACAGAGCACAGAGCACCCCGAGCACTGAGCACCCAACACCCTGAGCACTGAGCACCCTGAGGACTGAGCACCCAGCACCCTGAGCACTGAGCACCCAGCACCCTGAGTACTGAGCACCGATCACCCTGAGCACTGAGCACCCAGCACCCCGAGCCTTGAGCACCCAGCACCCTGAGTACTGAGCAACCTAAGTACTGAGCACCCAGCACCCTGAGCACTGAGCACCCAGCACCCTGAGTACTGAGCACCCAGCACCCTGAGCACTGAGCACCCAGCACCCTGAGTACTGAGCACCCAGCACCCCGAGCACTGAGCACCCAGCACCCCGAGAATGAGCACCCAGCACCCGAGTACTGAGCACCGAGCACCCTGAGCACTGAGTACCCAGCACCCTGAGTACTGAGCACCCAGCACCCTGAGCACTGAGCACCGAGCACCCCGAGTACTGAGCACCCAGCACCCTGAGCACTGAGCACCCAGCACCCTGAGTACTGAGCACCCAGCACCCTGAGCACTGAGCACCCAGCACCCTGAGTACTGAGCACCCAGCACCCCGAGCACTGAGCACCCAGCACCCCGAGAATGAGCACCCAGCACCCGAGTACTGAGCACCGAGCACCCTGAGCACTGAGTACCCAGCACCCTGAGTACTGATCACCCAGCACCCTGAGCACTGAGCACCCAGCACCCTGAGTACTGAGCACCCAGCACCCTGAGTACTGAGCTGCGAGCACCCCGAGCACTGAGCACCCAGCGCCCCGAGCACCGAGCACCCTGAGCACTGAGCACCCAGCACCCTGAGTACTGAGCACTCAGCACCCTGAGCAATGAGCACCCTGAGTACTGAGCACCCAGCACCTTGAGCAGTGACCACCTAGCACCCCGAGCACTGAGCACCCAGCACCCGGAGTACTGAGCAACCAGCACCCTGAGTACTAAGCACCGAGCACCCTGAATACTGAGCACCCAGCACCCTGAGCACTGAGCACCCAGCACCCTGAGCCCTGAGCACCCAGCACCCTGAGTAGTGAGCACCCAACGTACTGAGCACCGAGCACCCCGAGCAGTGAGCACCCAGCACCCTGAGTACTGAGCACCCAGCACCCTGAGCACTGAGCACCCAGCACCCTGAGCACTGAGCACCCAGCACCCTGAGCCCTGAGCACCCAGCACCCTGAGTAGTGAGCACCCAACGTACTGAGCACCGAGCACCCCGAGCAGTGAGCACCCAGCACCCTGAGTACTGAAGACTGAGCACCCAGCACCCCGAGCACTGAGCACCCAGCACCCTGAGCACTGAGCACCCAGCTCCCGAGTACTGAGCACCCAGCACCCTGAGTACTGAGCACCCAGCACCCTGAGTACAGAGCACCCAGCACCCTGAGCACTGAGCACCCAGCACCCCGAGCACTGAGCACCCAGCACACTGAGTAATGAGCACCCAGCACCCTGAGCACTGAGCACCCAGCACCCCGAGCACTGAGCACCCAGCACCCTGAGTACTGAGCACCCAGCACCCTGAGCACTGAGCACCCAGCACCCTGAGCACTGAGCACCCAGCACCCTGAGCACTGAGCACCCAGCACCCTGAGTACTGAGCTCCGAGCACCCCGAGCACTGAGCACCCAGAGCCCCGAGCACTGAGCACGCAGCACCCTGAGTACTGAGCACCCAGCACCCTGAGCACTAAGCACCCCGCACCCAACGTACTGAGCACCGAGCACCCCGAGCACTGAGCACCCAGCACCCTGAGTACTGAGCTCCGAGCACCCCGAGCACTGAGCACCCAGCGCCCCGAGCACTGAGCACCCAGCGCCCCGAGCACTGAGCACCAAGCACCCCGAGCAATGAGTACCCAGCACCCCGAGCACTGAGCACCCAGCACCCCAAGCAATGAGCACCCAGCACCCTGAGTACTGAGCACTGAGCACCACGAGTACTGAGCACCCAGCACCCTGATCACTGAGCACCCAACACCCTGAGTACTGAGCACCCAACACCCCAAGCACTGAGCACCCTGAGTACTGAGCATCCAGCACACCAAGCACTGAGCACCCTGAGTATTGAGCACCCAGCAACCTGAGTACTGAGCAGCCAGCACCCTGAGTACTGAGCACCCAGCACCCTGAGTACTGAGCACCCAGCACCCCGAGCACTGAGCACCCAGCACCCTGAGTACTGAGCACCCAGCACCCTGAGCACTGAGCACCGAGCACCCTGAGCACTGAGCACACAGCACCCTGAGGACTGAGCACCCAGCACCCTGAGCACTGAGCACCCTGAGTACTGAGCACTGAGCACCCTGAGTACTGAGCACTGAGCACCCTGAGTACTGAGCACCCAGCACCCTGAGCACTGAGCACCCAGCACCCTGAGCACTGATCACCCAGCACCCTGAGCACTGAGCACCCAGCACCCTGAGTACTGAGCAACCAGCACCCTGAGTACTGTGCACTCAGCACCCTGAGTACTGAGCACCGAGCACCCCGAGCACTGAGCACCCAGCAGCCTGAGCACTGAGCACCCTGAGGACTGAGCACCCAGCACCCTGAGCACTGAGCACCCAGCACCCTGAGTACGGAGCACCGATCACCCTGAGCACTGAGCACCCAGCACCCCGAGCACTGAGCACCCAGCACCCTGAGTAATGAGCACCCTGAGCACTGAGCACCCAGCACCCTGAGTACTGAGCACCCAGCACCCCGAGCACTGAGCACCCAGCACCCCTAGAATGAGCACCCAGCACCCCGAGTACTGAGCACCGAGAACCCTGAGCACTGAGTACCCAGCACCCTGAGCACTGAGCACCGAGCACCCCGAGTACTGAGCACAAAGCACCCTGAGCACTGAGCACCCAGCACCCTGAGTACTGAGCACCCAGCACCGTGAGTACTGAGCACTGAGCACCCAGCACATAGAGCACTGAGCACCCAGCACCCTGAGTACTGAGCACTGAGCACCCAGCACCCCGAGCACTGAGCACCCAGCACCCTGAGCACTGAGCACCCAGCACCCTGAGCACTGAGCACCCAGCACCCTGAGTACTGAGCACTGAGCACCCAGCACCCCGAGCATTGAGCACCCAGCACCCCGAGCACTGAGCACCCAGCACCCGAGTACTGAGCACCCAGCATCCTGAGTACTGAGCACCCAGCACCCTGAGTACTGAGCACCCAGCACCCTGAGTACTGAGCACCCAGCACCCCGAGCACTGAGCACCCAGCACCCCGAGTCCTGAGCACCCAGCACCCTGAGTACTGAGCACCCAGCACCCTGAGCACTGAGCACCCAGCACCCCGAGCACTGAGCACCCAGCACCCCGAGCACTGAGCACCCAGCACCCTGAGTACTGAGCTCCGAGCACCCCGAGCACTGAGCACCCAGCGCCCCGAGCACCGAGCACCCTGAGCACTGAGCACCCAGCACCCTGACTACTGAGCACCCAGCACCCTGAGCAATGAGCAACCTGAGTACTGAGCACCCAGCACCCTGAGCACTGAACACACAGCACCCTGAGTACAGAGCACCTCGAGCACTGAGCACCCAGCACCCTGAGGACTGAGCACCGAGTACCCCGAGCACTGAGCACCCAGCACCGTGAGCACTGAGCACCCAGCACCCCGAGCACTGAGCACACAGCACCCTGAGTACTGAGCACAGAGCACCCTGAGTACTGAGCACCCAGCACCCTGAGCACTGAGTACCCAGCACCCTGAGCACTGAGCACCCAGCACCCTGAGCACTGAGCACACAGCACCCTGAGCACTGAGCACCCAGCACCCTGAGTACTGAGCACTGAGCACCCAGCACCCCGAGCACTGAGCACCCAGCACCCTGAGTACTGAGCACTGAGCACCCAGCACCCCGAGCACTGAGCACCCAGCACCCTGAGTACTGAGCACCCAGCGCCCCGAGCACTGAGCACCCAGCACCCTGAACACTGAGCACCCAGCACCCTGAGTACTGAGCATCCAGCACCCCGAGTACTGAACACCCAGCACCCTGAGCACTGAGCACTGAGCACCCTGAGCACTGAGTACTGAGCACTGAGCACCCTGAGCACTGAGCACCCAGCACCCCGAATACTGAGCACCCAGCACCCCGAGCACTGAGCACCCAGCACCCTGAGTACTGAGCACTGAGCACCCAGCACCCCGAGCACTGAGCACCCAGCACCCTGAGTACTGAGCACCCAGCGCCCCGAGCACTGAGCACCCAGCACCCTGAACACTGAGCACCCAGCACCCTGAGTACTGAGCACCCAGCGCCCCAAGCACTGAGCACCCAGCACCCCGAGCACTGAGCACTGAGCACCCTGAGCACTGAGCACCCAGCACCCCGAGTACTGAGCAGTGAGCACCCTGAGCACTGAGCACCCAGCACCCCGAGTACTGAGCACTGAGCACCCTGAGTACTGAGCACCCAGCTCCCTGAGCACTGAGTACCCAGCACCCTGAGCACTGAGCACCCAGCACCCTGAGCACTGAGCACCCATCACCCTGAGCACTGAGCACCCAGCACCCTGAGTACTGAGCACTGAGCACCCAGCACCCCGAGCACTGAGCACCCAGCACCCTGAGTACTGAGCACCCAGCACCCTGAGAACTGAGCACCCAGCACCCCGAGCACTGAGCACCCAGCACCCTGAGTAGTGAGCACCCAGCACCCTGAGCACTGAGCACCCAGCACCCTGAGCACTCAGCACCCAGCACCCTGAGCACTGAGCACCCAGCACCCTGAGATATGAGCACCCAACGTACTGAGCACCGAGCTCCCCGATCACTGAGCACCCAGCACCCCGAGTACTGAGCACCCAGCACCCTGAGTACTGAGCACCCAGCACCCTGAGCACTGAGTACCGAGCACCCTGAGCACTGATCGCCCAGCACCCTGAGCACTGAGCACACAGCACCCTGAGCACTGAGCACCCAGCACCCTGAGTACTGAGCACTGAGCACCCAGCACCCCGAGCACTGAGCACCCAGCACCCTGAGTACTGAGCACTGAGCACCCAGCACCCCGAGCACTGAGCACCCAGCACCCTGAGCACTGAGCACCCAGCACCCGAGTACTGAGCACCCAGCACCCTGAGTACTGAGCACCCAGCACCCTGAGGACTGAGCACCGAGTACCCCGAGCACTGAGCACCCAGCACCGTGAGCACTGAGCACCCAGCACCCCGAGCACTGAGCACCTAGCACCCTGAGTACTGAGCACCCAGCACCCTGAGCACTGAGTACCCAGCACCCTGAGCACTGAGCACCCAGCACCCTGAGCACTGAGCACACAGCACCCTGAGCACTGAGCACCCAGCACCCTGAGTACTGAGCACTGAGCACCCAGCACCCCGAGCACTGAGCACCCAGCACCCTGAGTACTGAGCACTGAGCACCAAGCACCCCGAGCATTGAGCACCCAGCACCCTGAGTACTGAGCACCCAGCACCCTGAGTACTGAGCACCCAGCACCCCGAGTACTGAGCACCCAGCACCCTGAGTACTGAGCACCCAGCACCCTGAGCACTGAGCACCCAGCACCCTGAGCACTGAGCACCCAGCACCCTGAGTACTGAGCACCCAGCGCCCCGAGCACTGAGCACCCAGCACCCTGAGCACTGAGCACCCAGCACCCTGAGTACTGAGCATCCAGCACCCCGAGTACTGAACACCCAGCACCCTGAGCACTGAGCACCCAGCACCCCGAGTACTGAACACCCAGCACCCCGAGCACTGAGCACCCAGCACCCTGAGTACTGAGCACCCAGCACCCTGAGCACTGAGCACCGAGCACCCTGAGCACTGACCACCCAGCACCCTGAGGACTGAGCACCCAGCACCCTGAGCACTGAGCACTCTGAGTACTGAGCACTGAGCACCCTGAGTACTGAGCACTGAGCACCCTGAGTACTGAGCAACCAGCACCCTGAGTACTGAGCACCCAGCACCCTGAGCACTGAGCACCGAGCACACTGAGCACTGAGCACCCAGCACCCTGAGCACTGAGCACCCAGCACCCTGAGTAGTGAGCACCCAACGTACTGAGCAGCGAGCACCCCGATCACTGAGCACCCAGCTCCCTGAGTACTGAGCACCCAGCACCCCGAGCACTGAGCACCCAGCACCCTGAGCACTGAGCACCCAGAACCCTGAGCACTGATCACCAAGCACCCTGAGCACTGAGCACCCAGCACCCTGAGTACTGAGCACCCAGCACCCTGAGTACTGAGCACTCAGCACCCTGAGTACAGAGCACCGAGCACCCCGAGCACTGAGCACCCAACACCCTGAGCACTGAGCACCCTGAGGACTGAGCACCCAGCACCCTGAGCACTGAGCACCCAGCACCCTGAGTACTGAGCACCGATCACCCTGAGCACTGAGCACCCAGCACCCCGAGCCTTGAGCACCCAGCACCCTGAGTACTGAGCAACCTAAGTACTGAGCACCCATCACCCTGAGCACTGAGCACCCAGCACCCTGAGTACTGAGCACCCAGCACCCTGAGCACTGAGCACCCAGCACCCTGAGTACTGAGCACCCAGCACCCCGAGCACTGAGCACCCAGCACCCCGAGAATGAGCACCCAGCACCCGAGTACTGAGCACCGAGCACCCTGAGCACTGAGTACCCAGCACCCTGAGTACTGAGCACCCAGCACCCTGAGCACTGAGCACCGAGCACCCCGAGTACTGAGCACCCAGCACCCTGAGTACTGAACACCCAGCACCCTGAGCACTGAGCACTGAGCACCCTGATCACTGAGTACTGAGCACCGAGCACCCCGAGAACTGAGCACCCAGCACCCGGAGTACTGAGCACCCAGCACCCTGAGTACTGAGCACCCAGCACCCTGAGCACTGATCACCCAGCACCCTGAGCACTGAGCACCCAGCACCCTGAGTACTGAGCACCCAGCACCCTGAGTACTGAGCTGCGAGCACCCCGAGCACTGAGCACCCAGCGCCCCGAGCACCGAGCACCCTGAGCACTGAGCACCCAGCACCCTGAGTACTGAGCACTCAGCACCCTGAGCAATGAGCACCCTGAGTACTGAGCACCCAGCACCTTGAGCAGTGAGCACCTAGCACCCCGAGCACTGAGCACCCAGCACCCGGAGTACTGAGCACCCAGCACCCTGAGTACTAAGCACCGAGCACCCTGAATACTGAGCACCCAGCACCCTGAGCACTGAACACACAACACCCTGAGTACTGAGCGCCTCGAGCACTGAGCACCCAGCACCCTGAGTACTGAGCACCGAGCACCCCGAGCACTGAGCACCCAGCACCGCGAGCACTGAGCACCCAGCACCCCGAGCACTGAGCACCCAGCACCCTGAGTACTGAGCACCCAGCACCCTGAGCACTGAGCACCCAGCACCCTGAGCACTGAGCACCCAGCACCCTGAGCCCTGAGCACCCAGCACCCTGAGTAGTGAGCACCCAACGTACTGAGCACCGAGCACCCCGAGCAGTGAGCACCCAGCACCCTGAGTACTGAAGACTGAGCACCCAGCACCCCGAGCACTGAGCACCCAGCACCCTGAGCACTGAGCACCCAGCTCCCGAGTACTGAGCACCCAGCACCCTGAGTACTGAGCACCCAGCACCCTGAGTACGGAGCACCGAGCACCCTGAGCACTGAGCACCCAGCACCCCGAGCACTGAGCACCCAGCACACTGAGTAATGAGCACCCAGCACCCTGAGCACTGAGCACCCAGCACCCCGAGCACTGAGCACCCAGCACCCTGAGTACTGAGCACCCAGCACCCTGAGCACTGAGCACCCAGCACCCTGAGCACTGAGCACCCAGCACCCTGAGCACTGAGCACCCAGCACCCTGAGTACTGAGCTCCGAGCACCCCGAGCACTGAGCACCCAGAGCCCCGAGCACTGAGCACGCAGCACCCTGAGTACTGAGCACCCAGCACCCTGAGCACTAAGCACCCCGCACCCAACGTACTGAGCACCGAGCACCCCGAGCACTGAGCACCCAGCACCCTGAGTACTGAGCTCCGAGCACCCTGAGCACTGAGCACCCAGCGCCCCGAGCACTGAGCACCCAGCGCCCCGAGCACTGAGCACCAAGCACCCCGAGCAATGAGTACCCAGCACCCCGAGCACTGAGCACCCAGCACCCCAAGCAATGAGCACCCAGCACCCTGAGTACTGAGCACCCAGCACCCCGAATACTGAGCACCCAGCAACCTGAGCACCGAGCAGCCAGCACCCTGAGCACTGAGCACCCAGCATCCTGAGCACTGAGCACCCAGCACCCTGAGTACTGAGCACTGAGCACCACGAGTACTGAGCACCCAGCACCCTGATCACTGAGCACCCAACACCCTGAGTACTGAGCACCCAACACCCCAAGCACTGAGCACCCTGAGTACTGAGCATCCAGCACACCAAGCACTGAGCACCCTGAGTATTGAGCACCCAGCAACCTGAGTACTGAGCAGCCAGCACCCTGAGTACTGAGCACCCAGCACCCTGAGTACTGAGCACCCAGCACCCCGAGCACTGAGAACCCAGCACCCTGAGTACTGAGCACCCAGCACCCTGAGCACTGAGCACCGAGCACCCTGAGCACTGAGCACACAGCACCCTGAGGACTGAGCACCCAGCACCCTGAGCACTGAGCACCCTGAGTACTGAGCACTGAGCACCCTGAGTACTGAGCACTGAGCACCCTGAGTACTGAGCACCCAGCACCCTGAGCACTGAGCACCCAGCACCCTGAGCACTGATCACCCAGCACCCTGAGCACTGAGCACCCAGCACCCTGAGTACTGAGCAACCAGCACCCTGAGTACTGTGCACTCAGCACCCTGAGTACTGAGCACCGAGCACCCCGAGCACTGAGCACCCAGCAGCCTGAGCACTGAGCACCCTGAGGACTGAGCACCCAGCACCCTGAGCACTGAGCACCCAGCACCCTGAGTACGGAGCACCGATCACCCTGAGCACTGAGCACCCAGCACCCTGAGCACTGAGCACCGAGCACCCCGAGTACTGAGCACAAAGCACCCTGAGCACTGAGCACCCAGCACCCTGAGTACTGAGCACCCAGCACCGTGAGTACTGAGCCCTGAGCACCCAGCACATCGAGCACTGAGCACCCAGCACCCTGAGTACTGAGCACTGAGCACCCAGCACCCCGAGCACTGAGCACCCAGCACCCTGAGCACTGAGCACCCAGCACCCTGAGCACTGAGCACCCAGCACCCTGAGTACTGAGCACTGAGCACCCAGCACCCCGAGCATTGAGCACCCAGCACCCCGAGCACTGAGCACCCAGCACCCGAGTACTGAGCACCCAGCATCCTGAGTACTGAGCACCCAGCACCCTGAGTACTGAGCACCCAGCACCCTGAGTACTGAGCACCCAGCACCCCGAGCACTGAGCACCCAGCACCCCGAGTCCTGAGCACCCAGCACCCTGAGTACTGAGCACCCAGCACCCTGAGCACTGAGCACCCAGCACCCCGAGCACTGAGCACCCAGCACCCCGAGCACTGAGCACCCAGCACCCTGAGTACTGAGCTCCGAGCACCCCGAGCACTGAGCACCCAGCGCCCCGAGCACCGAGCACCCTGAGCACTGAGCACCCAGCACCCTGACTACTGAGCACCCAGCACCCTGAGCAATGAGCAACCTGAGTACTGAGCACCCAGCACCCTGAGCACTGAACACACAGCACCCTGAGTACTGAGCACCTCGAGCACTGAGCACCCAGCACCCTGAGGACTGAGCACCGAGTACCCCGAGCACTGAGCACCCAGCACCGTGAGCACTGAGCACCCAGCACCCCGAGCACTGAGCACACAGCACCCTGAGTACTGAGCACAGAGCACCCTGAGTACTGAGCACCCAGCACCCTGAGCACTGAGTACCCAGCACCCTGAGCACTGAGCACCCAGCACCCTGAGCACTGAGCACACAGCACCCTGAGCACTGAGCACCCAGCACCCTGAGTACTGAGCACTGAGCACCCAGCACCCCGAGCACTGAGCACCCAGCACCCTGAGTACTGAGCACTGAGCACCCAGCACCCCGAGCACTGAGCACCCAGCACCCTGAGTACTGAGCACCCAGCGCCCCGAGCACTGAGCACCCAGCACCCTGAACACTGAGCACCCAGCACCCTGAGTACTGAGCATCCAGCACCCCGAGTACTGAACACCCAGCACCCTGAGCACTGAGCACTGAGCACCCTGAGCACTGAGTACTGAGCACTGAGCACCCTGAGCACTGAGCACCCAGCACCCCGAATACTGAGCACCCAGCACCCCGAGCACTGAGCACCCAGCACCCTGAGTACTGAGCACTGAGCACCCAGCACCCCGAGCACTGAGCACCCAGCACCCTGAGTACTGAGCACCCAGCGCCCCGAGCACTGAGCACCCAGCACCCTGAACACTGAGCACCCAGCACCCTGAGTACTGAGCACCCAGCGCCCCAAGCACTGAGCACCCAGCACCCTGAGCACTGAGCACTGAGCACCCTGAGCACTGAGCACCCAGCACCCCGAGTACTGAGCAGTGAGCACCCTGAGCACTGAGCACCCAGCACCCCGAGTACTGAGCACTGAGCACCCTGAGTACTGAGCACCCAGCTCCCTGAGCACTGAGTACCCAGCACCCTGAGCACTGAGCACCCAGCACCCTGAGCACTGAGCACCCATCACCCTGAGCACGGAGCACCCAGCACCCTGAGTACTGAGCACTGAGCACCCAGCACCCCGAGCACTGAGCACCCAGCACCCTGAGTACTGAGCACCCAGCACCCTGAGAACTGAGCACCCAGCACCCCGAGCACTGAGCACCCAGCACCCTGAGTAGTGAGCACCCAGCACCCTGAGCACTGAGCACCCAGCACCCTGAGCACTCAGCACCCAGCACCCTGAGCACTGAGCACCCAGCACCCTGAGATATGAGCACCCAACGTACTGAGCACCGAGCTCCCCGATCACTGAGCACCCAGCACCCCGAGTACTGAGCACCCAGCACCCTGAGTACTGAGC
The DNA here is from genome assembly GCF_018167655.1 of Microtus oregoni. Taxonomy (NCBI): domain Eukaryota; kingdom Metazoa; phylum Chordata; class Mammalia; order Rodentia; family Cricetidae; genus Microtus; species Microtus oregoni. The sequence goes on from NW_024544813.1 coordinate 1,005,274, forward strand.
ACCCAGCACCCTGAGCACTGAGTACCGAGCACCCTGAGCACTGATCGCCCAGCACCCTGAGCACTGAGCACACAGCACCCTGAGCACTGAGCACCCAGCACCCTGAGTACTGAGCACTGAGCACCCAGCACCCCGAGCACTGAGCACCCAGCACCCTGAGTACTGAGCACTGAGCACCCAGCACCCCGAGCACTGAGCACCCAGCACCCTGAGCACTGAGCACCCAGCACCCGAGTACTTAGCACCCAGCACCCTGAGTACTGAGCACCCAGCACCCTGAGGACTGAGCACCGAGTACCCCGAGCACTGAGCACCCAGCACCGTGAGCACTGAGCACCCAGCACCCCGAGCACTGAGCACCTAGCACCCTGAGTACTGAGCACCCAGCACCCTGAGCACTGAGTACCCAGCACCCTGAGCACTGAGCACCCAGCACCCTGAGCACTGAGCACACAGCACCCTGAGCACTGAGCACCCAGCACCCTGAGTACTGAGCACTGAGCACCCAGCACCCCGAGCACTGAGCACCCAGCACCCTGAGTACTGAGCACTGAGCACCAAGCACCCCGAGCATTGAGCACCCAGCACCCTGAGTACTGAGCACCCAGCACCCTGAGTACTGAGCACCCAGCACCCCGAGTACTGAGCACCCAGCACCCTGAGTACTGAGCACCCAGCACCCTGAGCACTGAGCACCCAGCACCCCGAGCACTGAGCACCCAGCACCCTGAGTACTGAGCACCCAGCGCCCCGAGCACTGAGCACCCAGCACCCTGAGCACTGAGCACCCAGCACCCTGAGTACTGAGCATCCAGCACCCCGAGTACTGAACACCCAGCACCCTGAGCACTGAGCACCCAGCACCCCGAGTACTGAGCACCCAGCACCCCGAGCACTGAGCACCCAGCGCCCCGAGCACTGAGCACCCAGCACCCCGAGCACTGAGCACTGAGCACCCTGAGCACTGAGCACCCAGCACCCCGAGTACTGAGCAGTGTGCACCCTGAGCACTGAGCACCCAGCACCCCGAGTACTGAGCACTGAGCACCCTGAGTACTGAGCACCCAGCACCCTGAGCACTGAGTACCCAGCTCCCTGAGCACTGAGCACCCAGCACCCTGAGCACTGAGCACCCAGCACCCTGAGCACTGAGCACCCAGCACCCTGAGTACTGAGCACTGAGCACCCAGCACCCCGAGCACTGAGCACCCAGCACCCTGAGTACTGAGCACTGAGCACCCAGCACCCCGAGCACTGAGCACCCAGCACCCTGAGTACTGAGCACCCAGCACCCTGAGTACTGAGCACCCAGCACCCCGAGTACTGAGCACCCAGCACCCTGAGTACTGAGCACCCAGCACCCTGAGAGCTGAGCACCCAGCACCCCGAGCACTGAGCACCCAGCACCCTGAGCACTGAGCACCCAGCACCCCGAGCACTGAGCACCCAGCACCCTGAGCACTCAGCACCCAGCACCCTGAGCACTGAGCACCCAGCACCCTGAGTAGTGAGCACCCAACGTACTGAGCACCGAGCTCCCCGAGCACTGAGCACCCAGCACCCTGAGTACTGAGCACCCAGCACCCTGAGTACTGAGCACCCAGCACCCTGAGCACTGAGTACCCAGCACACTGAGCACTGAGCACCCAGCACCCTGAGCACTGAGCACACAGCACCCTGAGCACTGAGCACCCAGCACCCTGAGTACTGAGCACTGAGCACCCAGCACCCCGAGCACTGAGCACCCAGCACCCTGAGTACTGAGCACTGAGCAACCAGCACCCCGAGCACTGAGCACCCAGCACCCTGAGCACTGAGCACCCAGCACCCGAGTACTGAGCACCCAGCACCCTGAGTACTGAGCACCCAGCACCCTGAGTACTGAGCACCAAGTACCCCGAGTACTGAGCACCCAGCACCCTGAGTACTGAGCACCCAGCACCCTGAGCACTGAGCACCCAGCACCCCGAGCACTGCGCACCCAGCACCCTGAGTACTGAGCACCCAGCGACCCGAGCACTAAGCACCCAGCACCCTGAGCACTGAGCACCCAGCACCCGGAGTACTGAGCACCCAGCACCCTGAGTACTAAGCACCGAGCACCCTGAATACTGAGCACCCAGCACCCTGAGCACTGAACACACAGCACCCTGAGTACTGAGCACCTCGAGCACTGAGCACCCAGCACCCTGAGTACTGAGCACCGAGCACCCCGAGCACTGAGCACCCAGCACCGCGAGCACTGAGCACCCAGCACCCCGAGACTTAGCACCCAGCACCCTGAGTACTGAGCACCCAGCACCCTGAGCACTGAGCACCCAGCACCCTGAGCACTGAGCACCCAGCGCCCTGAGCACTGAGCACCCAGCACCCTGAGTAGTGAGCACCCAACGTACTGAGCACCGAGCACCCCGAGCACTGAGCACCCAGCACCCTGAGTACTGAGCACTGAGCACCCGGCACCCCGAGCACTGAGCACCCAGCACCCTGAGCACTGAGCACCCAGCACCCCGAGTACTGAGCACCCAGCACCCTGAGTACTGAGCACCCAGCACCCCGAGCACTGAGCACAAAGCACCCTGAGTACTGAGCACCCAGCACCCTGAGCACTGAGCACTGAGCACCCAGCACCCCGAGCACTGAGCACGCAGCACCCTGAGTACTGAGCACCCAACACCCTGAGCACTGAGCACCCAGCACCATGAGCACTGAGCACCCAGCTCCCTGAGCACTGAGCACCCAGCACCCTGAGTACTGAGCTCCGAGCACCCCGAGCACTGAGCACCCAGTGCCCCGAGCACTGAGCACCCAGCACCCTGAGTACTGAGCACCCAGCACCCTGAGCACTGAGCACCCAGCACCCATCGTACTGAGCACCGAGCACCCCGAGCACTGAGCACCCAGCACCCTGAGTACTGAGCTCCGAGCACCCCGAGCACTGAGCACCCAGCGCCCCGAGCACTGAGCACCCAGCGCCCCGAGCACTGAGCACAAAGCACCCCGAGCCATGAGCACCCAGCACCCCGAGCACTGAGCACCCAGCACCCCAAGCAATGAGCACCCAGCACCCTGAGTACTGAGCACCCAGCACCCCGAATACTGAGGACCCAGCAACCTGAGCACCGAGCACCCAGCACCCTGAGTACTGAGCACCCAGCACCCTGAGTACTGAGCACCCAGCACCCCGAGTAGTGAGCACCCAGCACCCCGAGCACTGAGCACCCAGCACCCTGAGTATTGAGCACCCAGCGCCCCGAGCACTGAGCACCCAGCACCCTGAGCGCTGAGCACCCAGCACCCTGAGTACTGAGCATCCAGCACCCCGAGTACTGAACACCCAGCACCCTGAGCACTGAGCACTGAGCACCCTGAGCACTGAGTACTGAGCACTGAGCACCCTGAGCACTGAGCACCCAGCACCCCGAGTACTGAGCACCCAGCACCCCGAGCACTGAGCACCCAGCGCCCCGAGCACAGAGCACCAGCACCCCGAGCACTGAGCACTGAGCACCCTGAGCACTGAGCACCCAGCACCCCGAGTACTGAGCAGTGAGCACCCTGAGCACTGAGCACCCAGCACCCCGAGTACTGAGCACTGAGCACCCTGAGTACTGAGCACCCAGCACCCTGAGCACGGAGTACCCAGCACACTGAGCACTGAGCACCCAGCACCCTGAGCACTGAGCACCCAGCACCCTGAGCACTGAGCACCCAGCACCCTGAGTACTGAGCACTAAGCACCCAGCACCCCGAGCACTGAGCACACAGCACCCTGAGTTCTGAGCACTGAGCACCCAGCACCCCGAGCACTGAGCACCCAGCACCCTGAGTACTGAGCACCCAGCATCCAAGTACTGAGCACCCAGCACCCTGAGTACTGAGCACCCAGCACCCTGAGTACTGAGCACCCAGCACCCCGAGTACTGAGCACCCAGCACCCTGAGTACTGAGCACCCAGCACCCCGAGCACTGAGCACCCAGCACCCTGAGTACTGAGCACCCTGAGCACTGAGTACTGAGCACTGAGCACCCTGAGCACTGAGCACCCAGCACCCCGAATACTGAGCACCCAGCACCCCGAGCACTGAGCACCCAGCACCCTGAGTACTGAGCACTGAGCACCCAGCACCCCGAGCACTGAGCACCCTGAGCACTGAGTACTGAGGACTGAGCACCCTGAGCACTGAGCACCCAGCACCCCGAATACTGAGCACCCAGCACCCCGAGCACTGAGCACCCAGCACCCTGAGTACTGAGCACTGAGCACCCAGCACCCCGAGCACTGAGCACCCAGCACCCTGAGTACTGAGCACCCAGCGCCCCGAGCACTGAGCACCCAGCACCCTGAACACTGAGCACCCAGCACCCTGAGTACTGAGCACCCAGCGCCCCAAGCACTGAGCACCCAGCACCCCGAGCACTGAGCACTGAGCACCCTGAGCACTGAGCACCCAGCACCCCGAGTACTGAGCAGTGAGCACCCTGAGCACTGAGCACCCAGCACCCCGAGTACTGAGCACTGAGCACCCTGAGTACTGAGCACCCAGCTCCCTGAGCACTGAGTACCCAGCACCCTGAGCACTGAGCACCCAGCACCCTGAGCACTGAGCACCCAGCACCCTGAGCACTGAGCACCCAGCACCCTGAGTACTGAGCACTGAGCACCCAGCACCCCGAGCACTGAGCACCCTGAGCACTGAGTACTGAGGACTGAGCACCCTGAGCACTGAGCACCCAGCACCCCGAATACTGAGCACCCAGCACCCCGAGCACTGAGCACCCAGCACCCTGAGTACTGAGCACTGAGCACCCAGCACCCCGAGCACTGAGCACCCAGCACCCTGAGTACTGAGCACCCAGCGCCCCGAGCACTGAGCACCCAGCACCCCGAGTACTGAGCACCCAGCACCCTGAGTACTGAGCACCCAGCACCCTGAGCACTGAGTACCGAGCACCCTGAGCACTGAGCACCCAGCACCCTGAGCACTGAGCACACAGCACCCTGAGCACTGAGCACCCAGCACCCTGAGTACTGAGCACTGAGCACCCAGCACCCCGAGCACTGAGCACCCAGCACCCTGAGTACTGAGCACTGAGCACCCAGCACCCCGAGCACTGAGCACGCAGCACCCTGAGCACTGAGCACCCAGCACCCGAGTACTGAGCACCCAGCACCCTGATTACTGAGCACCCAGCACCCTGAGGACTGAGCACCGAGTACCCCGAGCACTGAGCACCCAGCACCGTGAGCACTGAGCACCCAGCACCCCGAGCACTGAGCACCCAGCACCCTGAGTACTGAGCACGGAGCACCCTGAGTACTGAGCACCCAGCACCCTGAGCACTGAGTACCCAGCACCCTGAGCACTGAGCACCCAGCACCCTGAGCACTGAGCACACAGCACCCTGAGCACTGAGCACCCAGCACCCTGAGTACTGAGCACTGAGCACCCAGCACCCCGAGCACTGAGCACCCAGCACCCTGAGTACTGGGCACTGAGCACCAAGCACCCCAAGCATTGAGCACCCAGCACCCTGAGTACTGAGCACCCAGCACCCTTAGTACTGAGCACCCAGGACCCCGAGTACTGAGCACCCAGCACCCTGAGTACTGAGCACCCAGCACCCTGAGCACTGAGCACCCAGCACCCCGAGCACTGAGCACCCAGCACCCTGAGTACTGAGCACCCAGCGACCCGAGCACTGAGCACCCAGCACCCTGAGCACTGAGCACCCAGCACCCTGAGTACTGAGCATCCAGCACCCCGAGTACTGAACACCCAGCACCCTGAGCACTGAGCACTGAGCACCCTGAACACTGAGTACTGAGCACTGAGCACCCTTAGCACTGAGCACCCAGCACCCCGAGTACTGAGCACCCAGCACCCCGAGCACTGAGCACCCTGCGCCCCGAGCACTGAGCACCCAGCACCCCGAGCACTGAGCACTGAGCACCCTGAGCACTGAGCACCCAGCACCCCGAGTACTGAGCAGTGAGCACCCTGAGCACTGAGCACCCAGCACCCCGAGTACTGAGCACTAAGCACCCTGAGTACTGAGCACCCAGCACCCTGAGCACTGAGTACCCAGCACCCTGAGCACTGAGCACCCAGCACCCTGAGCACTGAGCACCCAGCACCCTGAGCACTGAGCACCCAGCACCCTGAGTACTGAGCACTGAGCACCCAGCACCCCGAGCACTGAGCACCCAGCACCCTGAGTACTGAGCACTGAGCACCCAGCACCCCGAGCACTGAGCACCCAGCACCCTGAGTACTGAGCACCCAGCACCCTGAGTACTGAGCACGGAGCACCCCGAGTACTGAGCACCCAGCACCCTGAGTACTGAGCACCCAGCACCCTGAGAGCTGAGCACCCAGCACCCCGAGCACTGAGCACCCAGCACCCTGAGTAGTGAGCACCCAGCACCCTGAGCACTGAGCACCCAGCACCCTGAGCACTCAGCACCCAGCACCCTGAGCACTGAGCACCCAGCACCCTGAGTAGTGAGCACCCAACGTACTGAGCACCGAGCTCCCCGAGCACTGAGCACCCAGCACCCTGAGTACTGAGCACCCAGCACCCTGAGTACTGAGCACCCAGCACCCTGAGCACTGAGTACCCAGCACACTTAGCACTGAGCACCCAGCACCCTGAGCACTGAGCACACAGCACCCTGAGCACTGAGCACCCAGCACCCTGAGTACTGTGCACTGAGCACCCAGCACCCCGAGCACTGAGCACCCAGCACCCTGAGTACTGAGCACTGAGCAACCAGCACCCCGAGCACTGAGCACCCAGCACCCTGAGCACTGAGCACCCAGCACCCGAGTACTGAGCACCCAGCACCCTGAGTACTGAGCACCCAGCACCCTGAGTACTGAGCACCCAGCACCCCGAGTACTGAGCACCCAGCACCCTGAGTACTGAGCACCCAGCACCCTGAGCACTGAGCACCCAGCACCCCGAGCACTGCGCACCCAGCACCCTGAGTACTGAGCACCCAGCGACCCGAGCACTAAGCACCCAGCACCCTGAGCACTGAGCACCCAGCACCCTGAGTACTGAGCATCCAGCACCCCGAGTACTGAACACCCAGCACCCTGAGCACTGAGCACTGAGCACCCTGAGCACTGAGTACTGAGCACTGAGCACCCTGAGCACTGAGCACCCAGCACCCCGAGTACTGAGCACCCAGCACCCCGAGCACTGAGCACCCAGCGCCCCGAGCACTGAGCACCCAGCACCCCGAGCACTGAGCACTGAGCACCCTGAGCACTGAGCACTCAGCACCCCGAGTACTGAGCACTGAGCACCCTGAGCACTGAGCACCCAGCACCCCGAGTACTGAGCACTGAGCACCCCGAGCACTGAGCACCCAGCGCCCCGAGCACTGAGCACCCAGCACCCCGAGCACTGAGCACTGAGCACCCAGCACCCTGAGCACTGAGCACCCAGCACCCTGAGCACTGAGCACCAGCACCCTGAGTACTGAGCACTGAGCACCCAGCACCCCGAGCACTGAGCACACAGCACCCTGAGTTCTGAGCACTAAGCACCCAGCACCCCGAGCACTGAGCACCCAGCACCCTGAGCACTGAGCACCCAGCATCCGAGTACTGAGCACCCAGCACCCTGAGTACTGAGCACCCAGCACCCTGAGTACTGAGCACCCAGCACCCCGAGTACTGAGCACCCAGCACCCTGAGTACTGAGCACCCAGCACCCTGAGCACTGAGTACCGAGCACCCTGAGCACTGAGCACCCAGCACCCCGAGTAGTGAGCACCCAGCACCCTGAGCACTGAGCACCCAGCACCCTGAGTACTGAGCACTGAGCACCCAGCACCCCGAGCACTGAGCACCCAGCACCCTGAGTAGTGAGCACCCAACGTACTGAGCACCGAGCTCCCCGAGCACTGAGCACCCAGCAACCTGAGTACTGAGCACCAAGCACCCAGAGCACTGAGCACCCAGCACCCTGAGTACTGAGTTCCGAGCAGCCCGAGCACTGAGCACCCAGCGCCCCGAGCACCGAGCACCCTGAGCACTGAGCACCCAGCACCCTGAGTACTGAGCACCCAGCACCCTGAGCAATGAGCACCCTGAGTACTGAGCTCCCAGCACCTTGAGCACTGAGCACCGAGCACCCCGAGCACTGAGCACCCAGCACCCGGAGTACTGAGCACCCAGCACCCTGAGTACTATGCACCGAGCACCCTGAATACTGAGCACCCAGCACCCTGAGCACTGAACACACAGCACCCTGAGTACTGAGCACCTCGAGCACTGAGCACCCAGCACCCTGAGTACTGAGCACCGAGCACCCCGAGCACTGAGCACCCAGCACCGCGAGCACTGAGCACCCAGCACCCCGAGACTTAGCACCTAGCACCCAGAGTACTGAGCACCCAGCACCCTGAGCACTGAGCACCCAGCACCCTGAGCACTGAGCACCCAGCACCCTGAGCACTGAGCACCCAGCACCCTGAGTAGTGAGCACCCAACGTACTGAGCACCGAGCACCCCGAGCACTGAGCACCCAGCACCCTGAGTACTGAGCACTGAGCACCCGGCACCCCGAGCACTGAGCACCCAGCACCCTGAGCACTGAGCACCCAGCACCCGAGTACTGAGCACCCAGCACCCTGAGTACTGAGCACCCAGCACCCCGAGCACTGAGCACAAAGCACCCTGAGTACTGAGCACCCAGCACCCTGAGCACTGAGCACTGAGCACCCAGCACCCCGAGCACTGAGCACGCAGCACCCTGAGTACTGAGCACCCAACACCCTGAGCACTGAGCACCCAGCACCATGAGCACTGAGCACCCAGCTCCCTGAGCACTGAGCACCCAGCACCCTGAGTACTGAGCTCCGAGCACCCCGAGCACTGAGCACCCAGTGCCCCGAGCACTGAGCACCCAGCACCCTGAGTACTGAGCACCCAGCACCCTGAGCACTGAGCACCCAGCACCCATCGTACTGAGCACCGAGCACCCCGAGCACTGAGCACCCAGCACCCTGAGTACTGAGCTCCGAGCACCCCGAGCACTGAGCACCCAGCGCCCCGAGCACTGAGCACCCAGCGCCCCGAGCACTGAGCACAAAGCACCCCGAGCAATGAGCACCCAGCACCCCGAGCACTGAGCACCCAGCACCCCAAGCAATGAGCACCCAGCACCCTGAGTACTGAGCACCCAGCACCCCGAAAACTGAGGACCCAGCAACCTGAGCACCGAGCACCCAGCACCCTGAGTACTGAGCACCCAGCACCCTGAGTACTGAGCACCCAGCATCCCGAGTACTGAGCACCCAGCACCCTGAGCACTGAGCACTAAGCACCCAGAGCACTGAGCACCCAGCACCCTGAGTACTGAGCACCCAGCGCCCCGAGCACTGAGCACCCAGCACCCTGAGCGCTGAGCACCCAGCACCCTGAGTACTGAGCATCCAGCACCCCGAGTACTGAACACCCAGCACCCTGAGCACTGAGCACTGAGCACCCTGAGCACTGAGTACTGAGCACTGAGCACCCTGAGCACTGAGCACCCAGCACCCCGAGTACTGAGCACCCAGCACCCCGAGCACAGAGCACCCAGCACCCCGAGCACTGAGCACTGAGCACCCTGAGCACTGAGCACCCAGCACCCCGAGTACTGAGCAGTGAGCACCCTGAGCACTGAGCACCCAGCACCCCGAGTACTGAGCACTGAGCACCCTGAGTACTGAGCACCCAGCACCCTGAGCACGGAGTACCCAGCACACTGAGCACTGAGCACCCAGCACCGTGAGCACTGAGCACCCAGCACCCTGAGCACTGAGCACCCAGCACCCTGAGTACTGAGCACTAAGCACCAGCACCCCGAGCACTGAGCACACAGCACCCTGAGTTCTGAGCACTGAGCACCCAGCACCCCGAGCACTGAGCACCCAGCACCCTGAGTACTGAGCACCCAGCATCCAAGTACTGAGCAACCAGCACCCTGAGTACTGAGCACCCAGCTCCCTGAGTACTGAGCACCCAGCACCCCGAGTACTGAGCACCCAGCACCCTGAGTACTGAGCACCCAGCACCCCGAGCACTGAGCACCCAGCACCCTGAGTACTGAGCACCCTGAGCACTGAGTACTGAGCACTGAGCACCCTGAGCACTGAGCACCCAGCACCCCGAATACTGAGCACCCAGCACCCCGAGCACTGAGCACCCAGCACCCTGAGTACTGAGCACTGAGCACCCAGCACCCCGAGCACTGAGCACCCTGAGCACTGAGTACTGAGCACTGAGCACCCTGAGCACTGAGCACCCAGCACCCCGAATACTGAGCACCCAGCACCCCGAGCACTGAGCACCCAGCACCCTGAGTACTGAGCACTGAGCACCCAGCACCCCGAGCACTGAGCACCCAGCACCCTGAGTACTGAGCACCCAGCGCCCCGAGCACTGAGCACCCAGCACCCTGAACACTGAGCACCCAGCACCCTGAGTACTGAGCACCCAGCGCCCCAAGCACTGAGCACCCAGCACCCCGAGCACTGAGCACTGAGCACCCTGAGCACTGAGCACCCAGCACCCCGAGTACTGAGCAGTGAGCACCCTGAGCACTGAACACACAGCACCCTGAGTACTGAGCACCTCGAGCACTGAGCACCCAGCACCCTGAGTACTGAGCACCGAGCACCCCGAGCACTGAGCACCCAGCACCGCGAGCACTGAGCACCCAGCACCCCGAGACTTAGCACCTAGCACCCAGAGTACTGAGCACCCAGCACCCTGAGCACTGAGCACCCAGCACCCTGAGCACTGAGCACCCAGCACCCTGAGCACTGAGCACCCAGCACCCTGAGTAGTGAGCACCCAACGTACTGAGCACCGAGCACCCCGAGCACTGAGCACCCAGCACCCTGAGTACTGAGCACTGAGCACCCGGCACCCCGAGCACTGAGCACCCAGCACCCTGAGCACTGAGCACCCAGCACCCGAGTACTGAGCACCCAGCACCCTGAGTACTGAGCACCCAGCACCCCGAGCACTGAGCACAAAGCACCCTGAGTACTGAGCACCCAGCACCCTGAGCACTGAGCACTGAGCACCCAGCACCCCGAGCACTGAGCACGCAGCACCCTGAGTACTGAGCACCCAACACCCTGAGCACTGAGCACCCAGCACCATGAGCACTGAGCACCCAGCTCCCTGAGCACTGAGCACCCAGCACCCTGAGTACTGAGCTCCGAGCACCCCGAGCACTGAGCACCCAGTGCCCCGAGCACTGAGCACCCAGCACCCTGAGTACTGAGCACCCAGCACCCTGAGCACTGAGCACCCAGCACCCATCGTACTGAGCACCGAGCACCCCGAGCACTGAGCACCCAGCACCCTGAGTACTGAGCTCCGAGCACCCCGAGCACTGAGCACCCAGCGCCCCGAGCACTGAGCACCCAGCGCCCCGAGCACTGAGCACAAAGCACCCCGAGCAATGAGCACCCAGCACCCCGAGCACTGAGCACCCAGCACCCCAAGCAATGAGCACCCAGCACCCTGAGTACTGAGCACCCAGCACCCCGAAAACTGAGGACCCAGCAACCTGAGCACCGAGCACCCAGCACCCTGAGTACTGAGCACCCAGCACCCTGAGTACTGAGCACCCAGCATCCCGAGTACTGAGCACCCAGCACCCTGAGCACTGAGCACTAAGCACCCAGAGCACTGAGCACCCAGCACCCTGAGTACTGAGCACCCAGCGCCCCGAGCACTGAGCACCCAGCACCCTGAGCGCTGAGCACCCAGCACCCTGAGTACTGAGCATCCAGCACCCCGAGTACTGAACACCCAGCACCCTGAGCACTGAGCACTGAGCACCCTGAGCACTGAGTACTGAGCACTGAGCACCCTGAGCACTGAGCACCCAGCACCCCGAGTACTGAGCACCCAGCACCCCGAGCACAGAGCACCCAGCACCCCGAGCACTGAGCACTGAGCACCCTGAGCACTGAGCACCCAGCACCCCGAGTACTGAGCAGTGAGCACCCTGAGCACTGAGCACCCAGCACCCCGAGTACTGAGCACTGAGCACCCTGAGTACTGAGCACCCAGCACCCTGAGCACGGAGTACCCAGCACACTGAGCACTGAGCACCCAGCACCGTGAGCACTGAGCACCCAGCACCCTGAGCACTGAGCACCCAGCACCCTGAGTACTGAGCACTAAGCACCAGCACCCCGAGCACTGAGCACACAGCACCCTGAGTTCTGAGCACTGAGCACCCAGCACCCCGAGCACTGAGCACCCAGCACCCTGAGTACTGAGCACCCAGCATCCAAGTACTGAGCAACCAGCACCCTGAGTACTGAGCACCCAGCTCCCTGAGTACTGAGCACCCAGCACCCCGAGTACTGAGCACCCAGCACCCTGAGTACTGAGCACCCAGCACCCCGAGCACTGAGCACCCAGCACCCTGAGTACTGAGCACCCTGAGCACTGAGTACTGAGCACTGAGCACCCTGAGCACTGAGCACCCAGCACCCCGAATACTGAGCACCCAGCACCCCGAGCACTGAGCACCCAGCACCCTGAGTACTGAGCACTGAGCACCCAGCACCCCGAGCACTGAGCACCCTGAGCACTGAGTACTGAGCACTGAGCACCCTGAGCACTGAGCACCCAGCACCCCGAATACTGAGCACCCAGCACCCCGAGCACTGAGCACCCAGCACCCTGAGTACTGAGCACTGAGCACCCAGCACCCCGAGCACTGAGCACCCAGCACCCTGAGTACTGAGCACCCAGCGCCCCGAGCACTGAGCACCCAGCACCCTGAACACTGAGCACCCAGCACCCTGAGTACTGAGCACCCAGCGCCCCAAGCACTGAGCACCCAGCACCCCGAGCACTGAGCACTGAGCACCCTGAGCACTGAGCACCCAGCACCCCGAGTACTGAGCAGTGAGCACCCTGAGCACTGAGCACCCAGCACCCCGAGTACTGAGCACTGAGCACCCTGAGTACTGAGCACCCAGCTCCCTGAGCACTGAGTACCCAGCACCCTGAGCACTGAGCACCCAGCACCCTGAGCACTGAACACCCAGCACCCTGAGCACTGAGCACCCAGCACCCTGAGTACTGAGCACTGAGCACCCAGCACCCCGAGCACTGAGCACCCAGCACCCTGAGTACTGAGCACCCGCACCCTGAGAACTGAGCACCCAGCACCCCGAGCACTGAGCACCCAGCACCCTGAGTAGTGAGCACCCAGCACCCTGAGCACTGAGCACCCAGCACCCTGAGCACTCAGCACCCAGCACCCTGAGCACTGAGCACCCAGCACCCTGAGATATGAGCACCCAACGTACTGAGCACCGAGCTACCCGAGCACTGAGCACCCAGCACCCCGAGTACTGAGCACCCAGCACCCTGAGTACTGAGCACCCAGCACCCTGAGCACTGAGTACCGAGCACCCTGAGCACTGAGCACCCAGCACCCTGAGCACTGAGCACACAGCACCCTGAGCACTGAGCACCCAGCACCCTGAGTACTGAGCACTGAGCACCCAGCACCCCGAGCACTGAGCACCCAGCACCCTGAGTACTGAGCACTGAGCACCCAGCACCCCGAGCACTGAGCACCCAGCACCCTGAGCACTGAGCACCCAGCACCCGAGTACTGAGCACCCAGCACCCTGATTACTGAGCACCCAGCACCCTGAGGACTGAGCACCGAGTACCCCGAGCACTGAGCACCCAGCACCGTGAGCACTGAGCACCCAGCACCCCGAGCACTGATCACCCAGCACCCTGAGGACTGAGCACCCAGCACCCTGAGTACTGAGCACCCAGCACCCTGAGCACTGAGTACCCAGCACCCTGAGCACTGAGCACCCAGCACCCTGAGCACTGAGCACACAGCACCCTGAGCACTGAGCACCCAGCACCCTGAGTACTGAGCACTGAGCACCCAGCACCCCGAGCACTGAGCACCCAGCACCCTGAGTACTGGGCACTGAGCACCAAGCACCCCGAGCATTGAGCACCCAGCACCCTGAGTACTGAGCACCCAGCACCCTGAGTACTGAGCACCCAGCACCCCGAGTACTGAGCACCCAGCACCCTGAGTACTGAGCACCCAGCACCCTGAGCACTGAGCACCCAGCACCCCGATCACTGAGCACCCAGCACCCTGAGTACTGAGCACCCAGCGCCCCGAGCACTGAGCACCCAGCACCCTGAGCACTGAGCACCCAGCACCCTGAGTACTGAGCATCCAGCACCCCGAGTACTGAACACCCAGCACCCTGAGCACTGAGCACTGAGCACCCTGAGCACTGAGTACTGAGCACTGAGCACCCTGAGCACTGAGCACCCAGCACCCCGAGTACTGAGCACCCAGCACCCCGAGCACTGAGCACCCAGCGCCCCGAGCACTGAGCACCCAGCACCCCGAGCACTGAGCACTGAGCACCCTGAGCACTGAGCACCCAGCACCCCGAGTACTGAGCAGTGAGCACCCTGAGCACTGAGCACCCAGCACCCCGAGTACTGAGCACTAAGCACCCTGAGTACTGAGCACCCAGCACCCTGAGCACTGAGTACCCAGCACCCTGAGCACTGAGCACCCAGCACCCTGAGCACTGAGCACCCAGCACCCTGAGCACTGAGCACCCAGCACCCTGAGTACTGAGCACTGAGCACCCAGCACCCCGAGCACTGAGCACCCAGCACCCTGAGTACTGAGCACTGAGCACCCAGCACCCCGAGCACTGAGCACCCAGCACCCTGAGTACTGAGCACCCAGCACCCTGAGTACTGAGCACGGAGCACCCCGAGTACTGAGCACCCAGCACCCTGAGTACTGAGCACCCAGCACCCTGAGAGCTGAGCACCCAGCACCCCGAGCACTGAGCCCCCAGCACCCTGAGTACTGAGCACCCAGCACCCCGAGCACTGAGCACAAAGCACCCTGAGTACTGAGCACCCAGCACCCTGAGCACTGAGCACTGAGCACCCAGCACCCCGAGCACTGAGCACGCAGCACCCTGAGTACTGAGCACCCAACACCCTGAGCACTGAGCACCCAGCACCATGAGCACTGAGCACCCAGCTCCCTGAGCACTGAGCACCCAGCACCCTGAGTACTGAGCTCCGAGCACCCCGAGCACTGAGCACCCAGTGCCCCGAGCACTGAGCACCCAGCACCCTGAGTACTGAGCACCCAGCACCCTGAGCACTGAGCACCCAGCACCCATCGTACTGAGCACCGAGCACCCCGAGCACTGAGCACCCAGCACCCTGAGTACTGAGCTCCGAGCACCCCGAGCACTGAGCACCCAGCGCCCCGAGCACTGAGCACCCAGCGCCCCGAGCACTGAGCACAAAGCACCCCGAGCAATGAGCACCCAGCACCCCGAGCACTGAGCACCCAGCACCCCAAGCAATGAGCACCCAGCACCCTGAGTACTGAGCACCCAGCACCCTGAAAACTGAGGACCCAGCAACCTGAGCACCGAGCACCCAGCACCCTGAGTACTGAGCACCCAGCACCCTGAGTACTGAGCACCCAGCATCCCGAGTACTGAGCACCCAGCACACTGAGCACTGAGCACTAAGCACCCAGAGCACTGAGCACCCAGCACCCTGAGTACTGAGCACCCAGCGCCCCGAGCACTGAGCACCCAGCACCCTGAGCGCTGAGCACCCAGCACCCTGAGTACTGAGCATCCAGCACCCCGAGTACTGAACACCCAGCACCCTGAGCACTGAGCACTGAGCACCCTGAGCACTGAGTACTGAGCACTGAGCACCCTGAGCACTGAGCACCCAGCACCCCGAGTACTGAGCACCCAGCACCCCGAGCACAGAGCACCCAGCACCCCGAGCACTGAGCACTGAGCACCCTGAGCACTGAGCACCCAGCACCCCGAGTACTGAGCAGTGAGCACCCTGAGCACTGAGCACCCAGCACCCCGAGTACTGAGCACTGAGCACCCTGAGTACTGAGCACCCAGCACCCTGAGCACGGAGTACCCAGCACACTGAGCACTGAGCACCCAGCACCGTGAGCACTGAGCACCCAGCACCCTGAGCACTGAGCACCCAGCACCCTGAGTACTGAGCACTAAGCACCCAGCACCCCGAGCACTGAGCACACAGCACCCTGAGTTCTGAGCACTGAGCACCCAGCACCCCGAGCACTGAGCACCCAGCACCCTGAGTACTGAGCAACCAGCATCCAAGTACTGAGCAACCAGCACCCTGAGTACTGAGCACCCAGCTCCCTGAGTACTGAGCACCCAGCACCCCGAGTACTGAGCACCCAGCACCCTGAGTACTGAGCACCCAGCACCCCGAGCACTGAGCACCCAGCACCCTGAGTACTGAGCACCCTGAGCACTGAGTACTGAGCACTGAGCACCCTGAGCACTGAGCACCCAGCACCCCGAATACTGAGCACCCAGCACCCCGAGCACTGAGCACCCAGCACCCTGAGTACTGAGCACTGAGCACCCAGCACCCCGAGCACTGAGCACCCTGAGCACTGAGTACTGAGCACTGAGCACCCTGAGCACTGAGCACCCAGCACCCCGAATACTGAGCACCCAGCACCCCGAGCACTGAGCACCCAGCACCCTGAGTACTGAGCACTGAGCACCCAGCACCCCGAGCACTGAGCACCCAGCACCCTGAGTACTGAGCACCCAGCGCCCCGAGCACTGAGCACCCAGCACCCTGAACACTGAGCACCCAGCACCCTGAGTACTGAGCACCCAGCGCCCCAAGCACTGAGCACCCAGCACCCCGAGCACTGAGCACTGAGCACCCTGAGCACTGAGCACCCAGCACCCCGAGTACTGAGCAGTGAGCACCCTGAGCACTGAGCACCCAGCACCCCGAGTACTGAGCACTGAGCACCCTGAGTACTGAGCACCCAGCTCCCTGAGCACTGAGTACCCAGCACCCTGAGCACTGAGCACCCAGCACCCTGAGCACTGAACACCCAGCACCCTGAGCACTGAGCACCCAGCACCCTGAGTACTGAGCACTGAGCACCCAGCACCCCGAGCACTGAGCACCCAGCACCCTGAGTACTGAGCACCCAGCACCCTGAGAACTGAGCACCCAGCACCCCGAGCACTGAGCACCCAGCACCCTGAGTAGTGAGCACCCAGCACCCTGAGCACTGAGCACCCAGCACCCTGAGCACTCAGCACCCAGCACCCTGAGCACTGAGCACCCAGCACCCTGAGATATGAGCACCCAACGTACTGAGCACCGAGCTACCCGAGCACTGAGCACCCAGCACCCCGAGTACTGAGCACCCAGCACCCTGAGTACTGAGCACCCAGCACCCTGAGCACTGAGTACCGAGCACCCTGAGCACTGAGCACCCAGCACCCTGAGCACTGAGCACACAGCACCCTGAGCACTGAGCACCCAGCACCCTGAGTACTGAGCACTGAGCACCCAGCACCCCGAGCACTGAGCACCCAGCACCCTGAGTACTGAGCACTGAGCACCCAGCACCCCGAGCACTGAGCACCCAGCACCCTGAGCACTGAGCACCCAGCACCCGAGTACTGAGCACCCAGCACCCTGATTACTGAGCACCCAGCACCCTGAGGACTGAGCACCGAGTACCCCGAGCACTGAGCACCCAGCACCGTGAGCACTGAGCACCCAGCACCCCGAGCACTGATCACCCAGCACCCTGAGGACTGAGCACCCAGCACCCTGAGTACTGAGCACCCAGCACCCTGAGCACTGAGTACCCAGCACCCTGAGCACTGAGCACCCAGCACCCTGAGCACTGAGCACACAGCACCCTGAGCACTGAGCACCCAGCACCCTGAGTACTGAGCACTGAGCACCCAGCACCCCGAGCACTGAGCACCCAGCACCCTGAGTACTGGGCACTGAGCACCAAGCACCCCGAGCATTGAGCACCCAGCACCCTGAGTACTGAGCACCCAGCACCCTGAGTACTGAGCACCCAGCACCCCGAGTACTGAGCACCCAGCACCCTGAGTACTGAGCACCCAGCACCCTGAGCACTGAGCACCCAGCACCCCGATCACTGAGCACCCAGCACCCTGAGTACTGAGCACCCAGCGCCCCGAGCACTGAGCACCCAGCACCCTGAGCACTGAGCACCCAGCACCCTGAGTACTGAGCATCCAGCACCCCGAGTACTGAACACCCAGCACCCTGAGCACTGAGCACTGAGCACCCTGAGCACTGAGTACTGAGCACTGAGCACCCTGAGCACTGAGCACCCAGCACCCCGAGTACTGAGCACCCAGCACCCCGAGCACTGAGCACCCAGCGCCCCGAGCACTGAGCACCCAGCACCCCGAGCACTGAGCACTGAGCACCCTGAGCACTGAGCACCCAGCACCCCGAGTACTGAGCAGTGAGCACCCTGAGCACTGAGCACCCAGCACCCCGAGTACTGAGCACTAAGCACCCTGAGTACTGAGCACCCAGCACCCTGAGCACTGAGTACCCAGCACCCTGAGCACTGAGCACCCAGCACCCTGAGCACTGAGCACCCAGCACCCTGAGCACTGAGCACCCAGCACCCTGAGTACTGAGCACTGTGCACCCAGCACCCCGAGCACTGAGCACCCAGCACCCTGAGTACTGAGCACTGAGCACCCAGCACCCCGAGCACTGAGCACCCAGCACCCTGAGTACTGAGCACCCAGCACCCTGAGTACTGAGCACGGAGCACCCCGAGTACTGAGCACCCAGCACCCTGAGTACTGAGCACCCAGCACCCTGAGAGCTGAGCACCCAGCACCCCGAGCACTGAGCACCCAGCACCCTGAGTAGTGAGCACACAGCACCCTGATCACTTAGCACCCAGCACCCTGAGCACTCAGCACCCAGCACCCTGAGCACTGAGCACCCAGCACCCTGAGTAGTGAGCACCCAACGTACTGAGCACCGAGCTCCCCGAGCACTGAGCACCCAGCACCCTGAGTACTGAGCACCCAGCACCCTAAGTACTGAGCACCCAGCACCCTGAGCACTGAGTACCCAGCACACTTAGCACTGAGCACCCAGCACCCTGAGCACTGAGCACACAGCACCCTGAGCACTGAGCACCCAGCACCCTGAGTACTGAGCACTGAGCACCCAGCACCCCGAGCACTGAGCACCCAGCACCCTGAGTACTGAGCACTGAGCAACCAGCACCCCGAGCACTGAGCACCCAGCACCCTGAGCACTGAGCACCCAGCACCCGAGTACTGAGCACCCAGCACCCTGAGTACTGAGCACCCAGCACCCTGAGTACTGAGCACCCAGCACCCCGAGTACTGAGCACCCAGCACCCTGAGTACTGAGCACCCAGCACCCTGAGCACTGAGCACCCAGCACCCCGAGCACTGCGCACCCAGCACCCTGAGTACTGAGCACCCAGCGACCCGAGCACTAAGCACCCAGCACCCTGAGCACTGAGCACCCAGCACCCTGAGTACTGAGCATCCAGCACCCCGAGTACTGAACACCCAGCACCCTGAGCACTGAGCACTGAGCACCCTGAGCACTGAGTACTGAGCACTGAGCACCCTGAGCACTGAGCACCCAGCACCCCGAGTACTGAGCACCCAGCACCCCGAGCACTGAGCACCCAGCGCCCCGAGCACTGAGCACCCAGCACCCCGAGCACTGAGCACTGAGCACCCTGAGCACTGAGCACCCAGCACCCCGAGTACTGAGCAGTGAGCACCCTGAGCACTGACCACCCAGCACCCCGAGTACTGAGCACTGAGCACCCTGAGTACTGAGCACCCAGCACCCAGCACCCTGAGCACTGAGCACCCAGCACCCTGAGTACTGAGCACCCAGCACCCTGAGTACTGAGCACCCAGCACCCCGAGTACTGAGCACCCAGCACCCTGAGTCCTGAGCACCCAGCACCCTGAGCACTGAGCACCCAGCACCCCGAGCACTGCGCACCCAGCACCCTGAGTACTGAGCACCCAGCGACCCGAGCACTAAGCACCCAGCACCCTGAGCACTGAGCACCCAGCACCCTGAGTACTGAGCATCCAGCACCCCGAGTACTGAACACCCAGCACCCTGAGCACTGAGCACTGAGCACCCTGAGCACTGAGTACTGAGCACTGAGCACCCTGAGCACTGAGCACCCAGCACCCCGAGTACTGAGCACCCAGCACCCCGAGCACTGAGCACCCAGCGCCCCGAGCACTGAGCACCCAGCACCCCGAGCACTGAGCACTGAGCACCCTGAGCACTGAGCACCCAGCACCCCGAGTACTGAGCAGTGAGCACCCTGAGCACTGACCACCCAGCACCCCGAGTACTGAGCACTGAGCACCCTGAGTACTGAGCACCCAGCACCCTGAGCACTGAGTACCCAGCACACTGAGCACTGAGCACCCAGCGCCCTGAGCACTGAGCACCCAGCACCCTGAGCACTGAGCACCCAGCACCCTGAGTACTGAGCACTGAGCACCCAGCACCCCGAGCACTGAGCACCCAGCACCCCGAGTACTGAGCAGTGAGCACCCTGAGCACTGACCACCCAGCACCCCGAGTACTGAGCACTGAGCACCCTGAGTACTGAGCACCCAGCACCCTGAGCACTGAGCACCCAGCACCCTGAGTACTGAGCACACAGCACCCTGAGCACTGAGTACCGAGCACCCTGAGCACTGAGCACCCAGCACCCTGAGTAGTGAGCACCCAGCACCCTGAGCACTGAGCACCCAGCACCCTGAGTACTGAGCACTGAGCACCCAGCACCCCGAGCCCTGAGCACCCAGCACCCTGAGTAGTGAGCACCCAACGTACTGAGCACCGAGCTCCCCGAGCACTGAGCACCCAGCAACCTGAGTACTGAGCACCAAGCACCCTGAGCACTGAGTACCGAGCACCCTGAGCACTGAGCACCCAGCACCCTGAGTAGTGAGCACCCAGCACCCTGAGCACTGAGCACCCAGCACCCTGAGCACTCAGCACCCAGCACCCTGAGCCCTGAGCACCCAGCACCCTGAGTAGTGAGCACCCAACGTACTGAGCACCGAGCTCCCCGAGCACTGAGCACCCAGCACCCTGAGTACTGAGCACCCAGCACCATGAGTACTGAGCACCCAGCACCCTGAGCACTGAGTACCCAGCACACTGAGCACTGAGCACCCAGCACCCTGAGCACTGAGCACACAGCACCCTGAGCACTGAGCACCCAGCACCCTGAGTACTGAGCACTGAGCACCCAGCACCCCGAGCACTGAGCACCCAGCACCCTGAGTACTGAGCACTGAGCAACCAGCACCCCGAGCACTGAGCACCCAGCACCCTGAGCACTGAGCACCCAGCACCCGAGTACTGAGCACCCAGCACCCTGAGTACTGAGCACCCAGCACCCTGAGTACTGAGCACCCAGCACCCCGAGTACTGAGCACCCAGCACCCTGAGTACTGAGCACCCAGCACCCTGAGCACTGAGCACCCAGCACCCCGAGCACTGCGCACCCAGCACCCTGAGTACTGAGCACCCAGCGACCCGAGCACTAAGCACCCAGCACCCTGAGCACTGAGCACCCAGCACCCTGAGTACTGAGCATCCAGCACCCCGAGTACTGAACACCCAGCACCCTGAGCACTGAGCACTGAGCACCCTGAGCACTGAGTACTGAGCACTGAGCACCCTGAGCACTGAGCACCCAGCACCCCGAGTACTGAGCACCCAGCACCCCGAGCACTGAGCACCCAGCGCCCCGAGCATTGAGCACCCAGCACCCCGAGCACTGAGCACTGAGCACCCTGAGCACTGAGCACCCAGCACCCCGAGTACTGAGCAGTGAGCACCCTGAGCACTAACCACCCAGCACCCCGAGTACTAAGCACTGAGCACCCTGAGTACTGAGCACCCAGCACCCTGAGCACTGAGTACCCAGCACACTGAGCACTGAGCACCCAGCACCCTGAGCACTGAGCACCCAGCACCCTGAGTACTGAGCACTGAGCACCCAGCACCCCGAGCACTGAGCACACAGCACCCTGAGTTCTGAGCACTGAGCACCCAGCAACCCGAGCACTGAGCACCCAGCACCCTGAGCACTGAGCACCCAGCATCCGAGTACTGAGCACCCAGCACCCTGAGTACTGAGCACCCAGCACCCTGAGTACTGAGCATCCAGCACCCCGAGTACTGAGCACCCAGCACCCTGAGTACTGAGCACCCAGCACCCTGAGCACTGAGTACCGAGCACCCTGAGCACTGAGCACCCAGCACCCTGAGTAGTGAGCACCCAGCACCCTGAGCACTGAGCACCCAGCACCCTGAGTACTGAGCACTGAGCACCCAGCACCCCGAGCCCTGAGCACCCAGCACCCTGAGTAGTGAGCACCCAACGTACTGAGCACCGAGCTCCCCGAGCACTGAGCACCCAGCAACCTGAGTACTGAGCACCAAGCACCCAGAGCACTGAGCACCCAGCACCCTGAGTACTGAGTTCCGAGCACCCCGAGCACTGAGCACCCAGCGCCCCGAGCACCGAGCACCCTGAGCACTGAGCACCCAGCACCCTGAGTACTGAGCACCCAGCACCCTGAGCAATGAGCACCCTGAGTACTGAGCTCCCAGCACCTTGAGCAATGAGCACCGAGCACCCCGAGCACTGAGCACCCAGCACCCGGAGTACTGAGCACCCAGCACCCTGAGTACTAAGCACCGAGCACCCTGAATACTGAGCACCCAGCACCCTGAGCACTGAACACACAGCACCCTGAGTACTGAGCACCTCGAGCACTGAGCACCCAGCACCCTGAGTACTGAGCACCGAGCACCCTGAGCACTGAGCACCCAGCACCGCGAGCACTGAGCACCCAGCACCCCGAGACTTAGCACCCAGCACCCTGAGTACTGAGCACCCAGCACCCTGAGCACTGAGCACCCAGCACCCTTAGCACTGAGCACCCAGCACCCTGAGCACTGAGCACCCAGCACCCTGAGTAGTGAGCACCCAACGTACTGAGCACCGAGCACCCCGAGCACTGAGCACCCAGCACCCTGAGTACTGAGCACTGAGCACCCGGCACCCGAGCACTGAGCACCCAGCACCCTGAGCACTGAGCACCCAGCACCCGAGTACTGAGCACCAAGCACCCTGAGTACTGAGCACCCAGCACCCTGAGTACTGAGCACCCAGCACCCTGAGCACTGAGCACCCAGCACCCCGAGCACTGAGCACCCAGCACCCTGAGTACTGAGCACCCAGCACCCTGAGCACTGAGCACTGAGCACCCAGCACCCCGAGCACTGAGCACGCAGCACCCTGAGTACTGAGCACCCAACACCCTGAGCACTGAGCACCCAGCACCATGAGCACTGAGCACCCAGCACCCTGAGCACTGAGCACCCAGCACCCTGAGTACTGAGCTCCGAGCACCCCGAGCACTGAGCACCCAGTGCCCCGAGCACTGAGCACCCAGCACCCTGGGTACTGAGCACCCAGCACCCTGAGCACTGAGCACCCAGCACACATCGTACTGAGCACCGAGCACCCCGAGCACTGAGCACCCAGCACCCTGAGTACTGAGCTCCGAGCACCCCGAGCACTGAGCACCCAGCGCCCCGAGCACTCAGCACCCAGCACCATGAGCACTGAGCACCCAGCACCCTGAGTAGTGAGCACCCAACGTACTGAGCACCGAGCTCCCCGAGCACTGAGCACCCAGCACCCTGAGTACTGAGCACCCAGCACCCTGAGTACTGAGCACCCAGCACCCTGAGCACTGAGTACACAGCACACTGAGCACTGAGCACCCAGCACCCTGAGCACTGAGCACACAGCACCCTGAGCACTGAGCACCCAGCACCCTGAGTACTGAGCACTGAGCACCCAGCACCCCGAGCACTGAGCACCCAGCACCCTGAGTACTGAGCACTGAGCAACCAGCACCCCGAGCACTGAGCACCCAGCACCCTGAGCACTGAGCACCCAGCACCCGAGTACTGAGCACCCAGCACCCTGAGTACTGAGCACCCAGCACCCTGAGTACTGAGCACCCAGCACCCCGAGTACTGAGCACCCAGCACCCTGAGTACTGAGCACCCAGAACCCTGAGTACTGAGCACCCAGCGACCCGAGCACTAAGCACCCAGCACCCTGAGCACTGAGCACCCAGCACCCTGAGTACTGAGCATCCAGCACCCCGAGTACTGAACACCCAGCACCCTGAGCACTGAGCACTGAGCACCCTGAGCACTGAGTACTGAGCACTGAGCACCCTGAGCACTGAGCACCCAGCACCCCGAGTACTGAGCACCCAGCACCCCGAGCACTGAGCACCCAGCGCCCCGAGCACTGAGCACCCAGCACCCCGAGCACTGAGCACTGAGCACCCTGAGCACTGAGCACCCAGCACCCCGAGTACTGAGCAGTGAGCACCCTGAGCACTGACCACCCAGCACCCCGAGTACTGAGCACTGAGCACCCTGAGTACTGAGCACCCAGCACCCTGAGCACTGAGTACCCAGCACACTGAGCACTGAGCACCCAGCACCCTGAGCACTGAGCACCCAGCACCCTGAGCACTGAGCACCCAGCACCCTGAGTACTGAGCACTGAGCACCCAGCACCCCGAGCACTGAGCACACAGCACCCTGAGTTCTGAGCACTGAGCACCCAGCACCCCGAGCACTGAGCACCCAGCACCCTGAGCACTGAGCACCCAGCATCCGAGTACTGAGCACCCAGCACCCTGAGTACTGAGCACCCAGCACCCTGAGTACTGAGCACCCAGCACCCCGAGTACTGAGCACCCAGCACCCTGAGTACTGAGCACCCAGCACCCTGAGCACTGAGTACCGAGCACCCTGAGCACTGAGCACCCAGCACCCTGAGTAGTGAGCACCCAGCACCCTGAGCACTGAGCACCCAGCACCCTGAGTACTGAGCACTGAGCACCCAGCACCCCGAGCCCTGAACACCCAGCACCCTGAGAAGTGAGCACCCAACGTACTGAGCACCGAGCTCCCCGAGCACTGAGCACCCAGCAACCTGAGTACTGAGCACCAAGCACCCAGAGCACTGAGCACCCAGCACCCTGAGTACTGAGTTCCGAGCACCCCGAGCACTGAGCACCCAGCGCCCCGAGCACCGAGCACCCTGAGCACTGAGCACCCAGCACCCTGAGTACTTAGCACCCAGCACCCTGAGCAATGAGCACCCTGAGTACTGAGCTCCCAGCACCTTGAGCAATGAGCACCGAGCACCCCGAGCACTGAGCACCCAGCACCCGGAGTACTGAGCACCCAGCACCCTGAGTACTAAGCACCGAGCACCCTGAATACTGAGCAATCAGCACCCTGAGCAATGAACACACAGCACCCTGAGTACTGAGCACCTCGAGCACTGAGCACCCAGCACCCTGAGTACTGAGCACCGAGCACCCCGAGCACTGAGCACCCAGCACCGCGAGCACTGAGCACCCAGCACCCCGAGACTTAGCACCCAGCACCCTGAGTACTGAGCACCTAGCACCCTGAGCACTGAGCACCCAGCACCCTGAGCACTGAGCACTAAGCACCCTGAGCACTGAGCACCCAGCACCCTGAGTAGTGAGCACCCAACGTACTGAGCACCGAGCACCCCGAGCACTGAGCACCCAGCACCCTGAGTACTGAGCACTGAGCACCCGGCACCCCGAGCACTGAGCACCCAGCACCCTGAGCACTGAGCACCCAGCACCCGAGTACTGAACACCCAGCACCCTGAGTACTGAGCACCCAGCACCCTGAGTACTGAGCACCCAGCACCCTGAGCACTGAGCACCCAGCACCCCGAGCACTGAGCACCCAGCACCCTGAGTACTGAGCACCCAGCACCCTGAGCACTGAGCACTGAGCACCCAGCACCCCGAGCACTGAGCACGCAGCACCCTGAGTACTGAGCACCCAGCACCCTGAGCACTGAGCACCCAGCACCCTGAGTACTGAGCACTGAGCACCCAGCACCCCGAGCCCTGAGCACCCAGCACCCTGAGTAGTGAGCACCCAACGTACTGAGCACCGAGCTCCCCGAGCACTGAGCACCCAGCAACCTGAGTACTGAGCACCAAGCACCCAGAGCACTGAGCACCCAGCACCCTGAGTACTGAGTTCCGAGCACCCCGAGCACTGAGCACCCAGCGCCCCGAGCACCGAGCACCCTGAGCACTGAGCACCCAGCACCCTGAGTACTGAGCACCCAGCACCCTGAGCAATGAGCACCCTGAGTACTGAGCTCCCAGCACCTTGAGCAATGAGCACCGAGCACCCCGAGCACTGAGCACCCAGCACCCGGAGTACTGAGCACCCAGCACCCTGAGTACTAAGCACCGAGCACCCTGAATACTGAGCACCCAGCACCCTGAGCACTGAACACACAGCACCCTGAGTACTGAGCACCTCGAGCACTGAGCACCCAGCACCCTGAGTACTGAGCACCCAGCACCCTGAGAGCTGAGCACCCAGCACCCCGAGCACTGAGCACCCAGCACCCTGAGTAGTGAGCACACAGCACCCTGATCACTTAGCACCCAGCACCCTGAGCACTCAGCACCCAGCACCCTGAGCACTGAGCACCCAGCACCCTGAGTAGTGAGCACCCAACGTACTGAGCACCGAGCTCCCCGAGCACTGAGCACCCAGCACCCTGAGTACTGAGCACCCAGCACCCTGAGTACTGAGCACCCAGCACCCTGAGCACTGAGTACCCAGCACACTTAGCACTGAGCACCCAGCACCCTGAGCACTGAGCACACAGCACCCTGAGCACTGAGCACCCAGCACCCTGAGTACTGAGCACTGAGCACCCAGCACCCCGAGCACTGAGCACCCAGCACCCTGAGTACTGAGCACTGAGCAACCAGCACCCCGAGCACTGAGCACCCAGCACCCTGAGCACTGAGCACCCAGCACCCGAGTACTGAGCACCCAGCACCCTGAGTACTGAGCACCCAGCACCCTGAGTACTGAGCACCCAGCACCCCGAGTACTGAGCACCCAGCACCCTGAGTACTGAGCACCCAGCACCCTGAGCACTGAGCACCCAGCACCCCGAGCACTGCGCACCCAGCACCCTGAGTACTGAGCACCCAGCGACCCGAGCACTAAGCACCCAGCACCCTGAGCACTGAGCACCCAGCACCCTGAGTACTGAGCATCCAGCACCCCGAGTACTGAACACCCAGCACCCTGAGCACTGAGCACTGAGCACCCTGAGCACTGAGTACTGAGCACTGAGCACCCTGAGCACTGAGCACCCAGCACCCCGAGTACTGAGCACCCAGCACCCCGAGCACTGAGCACCCAGCGCCCCGAGCACTGAGCACCCAGCACCCCGAGCACTGAGCACTGAGCACCCTGAGCACTGAGCACCCAGCACCCCGAGTACTGAGCAGTGAGCACCCTGAGCACTGACCACCCAGCACCCCGAGTACTGAGCACTGAGCACCCTGAGTACTGAGCACCCAGCACCCAGCACCCTGAGCACTGAGCACCCAGCACCCTGAGTACTGAGCACCCAGCACCCTGAGTACTGAGCACCCAGCACCCCGAGTACTGAGCACCCAGCACCCTGAGTACTGAGCACCCAGCACCCTGAGCACTGAGCACCCAGCACCCCGAGCACTGCGCACCCAGCACCCTGAGTACTGAGCACCCAGCGACCCGAGCACTAAGCACCCAGCACCCTGAGCACTGAGCACCCAGCACCCTGAGTACTGAGCATCCAGCACCCCGAGTACTGAACACCCAGCACCCTGAGCACTGAGCACTGAGCACCCTGAGCACTGAGTACTGAGCACTGAGCACCCTGAGCACTGAGCACCCAGCACCCCGAGTACTGAGCACCCAGCACCCCGAGCACTGAGCACCCAGCGCCCCGAGCACTGAGCACCCAGCACCCCGAGCACTGAGCACTGAGCACCCTGAGCACTGAGCACCCAGCACCCCGAGTACTGAGCAGTGAGCACCCTGAGCACTGACCACCCAGCACCCCGAGTACTGAGCACTGAGCACCCTGAGTACTGAGCACCCAGCACCCTGAGCACTGAGTACCCAGCACACTGAGCACTGAGCACCCAGCGCCCTGAGCACTGAGCACCCAGCACCCTGAGCACTGAGCACCCAGCACCCTGAGTACTGAGCACTGAGCACCCAGCACCCCGAGCACTGAGCACCCAGCACCCCGAGTACTGAGCAGTGAGCACCCTGAGCACTGACCACCCAGCACCCCGAGTACTGAGCACTGAGCACCCTGAGTACTGAGCACCCAGCACCCTGAGCACTGAGCACCCAGCACCCTGAGTACTGAGCACACAGCACCCTGAGCACTGAGTACCGAGCACCCTGAGCACTGAGCACCCAGCACCCTGAGTAGTGAGCACCCAGCACCCTGAGCACTGAGCACCCAGCACCCTGAGTACTGAGCACTGAGCACCCAGCACCCCGAGCCCTGAGCACCCAGCACCCTGAGTAGTGAGCACCCAACGTACTGAGCACCGAGCTCCCCGAGCACTGAGCACCCAGCAACCTGAGTACTGAGCACCAAGCACCCTGAGCACTGAGTACCGAGCACCCTGAGCACTGAGCACCCAGCACCCTGAGTAGTGAGCACCCAGCACCCTGAGCACTGAGCACCCAGCACCCTGAGCACTCAGCACCCAGCACCCTGAGCCCTGAGCACCCAGCACCCTGAGTAGTGAGCACCCAACGTACTGAGCACCGAGCTCCCCGAGCACTGAGCACCCAGCACCCTGAGTACTGAGCACCCAGCACCATGAGTACTGAGCACCCAGCACCCTGAGCACTGAGTACCCAGCACACTGAGCACTGAGCACCCAGCACCCTGAGCACTGAGCACACAGCACCCTGAGCACTGAGCACCCAGCACCCTGAGTACTGAGCACTGAGCACCCAGCACCCCGAGCACTGAGCACCCAGCACCCTGAGTACTGAGCACTGAGCAACCAGCACCCCGAGCACTGAGCACCCAGCACCCTGAGCACTGAGCACCCAGCACCCGAGTACTGAGCACCCAGCACCCTGAGTACTGAGCACCCAGCACCCTGAGTACTGAGCACCCAGCACCCCGAGTACTGAGCACCCAGCACCCTGAGTACTGAGCACCCAGCACCCTGAGCACTGAGCACCCAGCACCCCGAGCACTGCGCACCCAGCACCCTGAGTACTGAGCACCCAGCGACCCGAGCACTAAGCACCCAGCACCCTGAGCACTGAGCACCCAGCACCCTGAGTACTGAGCATCCAGCACCCCGAGTACTGAACACCCAGCACCCTGAGCACTGAGCACTGAGCACCCTGAGCACTGAGTACTGAGCACTGAGCACCCTGAGCACTGAGCACCCAGCACCCCGAGTACTGAGCACCCAGCACCCCGAGCACTGAGCACCCAGCGCCCCGAGCATTGAGCACCCAGCACCCCGAGCACTGAGCACTGAGCACCCTGAGCACTGAGCACCCAGCACCCCGAGTACTGAGCAGTGAGCACCCTGAGCACTAACCACCCAGCACCCCGAGTACTAAGCACTGAGCACCCTGAGTACTGAGCACCCAGCACCCTGAGCACTGAGTACCCAGCACACTGAGCACTGAGCACCCAGCACCCTGAGCACTGAGCACCCAGCACCCTGAGTTCTGAGCACTGAGCACCCAGCACCCCGAGCACTGAGCACACAGCACCCTGAGTTCTGAGCACTGAGCACCCAGCAACCCGAGCACTGAGCACCCAGCACCCTGAGCACTGAGCACCCAGCATCCGAGTACTGAGCACCCAGCACCCTGAGTACTGAGCACCCAGCACCCTGAGTACTGAGCATCCAGCACCCCGAGTACTGAGCACCCAGCACCCTGAGTACTGAGCACCCAGCACCCTGAGCACTGAGTACCGAGCACCCTGAGCACTGAGCACCCAGCACCCTGAGTAGTGAGCACCCAGCACCCTGAGCACTGAGCACCCAGCACCCTGAGTACTGAGCACTGAGCACCCAGCACCCCGAGCCCTGAGCACCCAGCACCCTGAGTAGTGAGCACCCAACGTACTGAGCACCGAGCTCCCCGAGCACTGAGCACCCAGCAACCTGAGTACTGAGCACCAAGCACCCAGAGCACTGAGCACCCAGCACCCTGAGTACTGAGTTCCGAGCACCCCGAGCACTGAGCACCCAGCGCCCCGAGCACCGAGCACCCTGAGCACTGAGCACCCAGCACCCTGAGTACTGAGCACCCAGCACCCTGAGCAATGAGCACCCTGAGTACTGAGCTCCCAGCACCTTGAGCAATGAGCACCGAGCACCCCGAGCACTGAGCACCCAGCACCCGGAGTACTGAGCACCCAGCACCCTGAGTACTAAGCACCGAGCACCCTGAATACTGAGCACCCAGCACCCTGAGCACTGAACACACAGCACCCTGAGTACTGAGCACCTCGAGCACTGAGCACCCAGCACCCTGAGTACTGAGCACCGAGCACCCCGAGCACTGAGCACCCAGCACCGCGAGCACTGAGCACCCAGCACCCCGAGACTTAGCACCCAGCACCCTGAGTACTGAGCACCCAGCACCCTGAGCACTGAGCACCCAGCACCCTTAGCACTGAGCACCCAGCACCCTGAGCACTGAGCACCCAGCACCCTGAGTAGTGAGCACCCAACGTACTGAGCACCGAGCACCCCGAGCACTGAGCACCCAGCACCCTGAGTACTGAGCACTGAGCACCCGGCACCCGAGCACTGAGCACCCAGCACCCTGAGCACTGAGCACCCAGCACCCGAGTACTGAGCACCAAGCACCCTGAGTACTGAGCACCCAGCACCCTGAGTACTGAGCACCCAGCACCCTGAGCACTGAGCACCCAGCACCCCGAGCACTGAGCACCCAGCACCCTGAGTACTGAGCACCCAGCACCCTGAGCACTGAGCACTGAGCACCCAGCACCCCGAGCACTGAGCACGCAGCACCCTGAGTACTGAGCACCCAACACCCTGAGCACTGAGCACCCAGCACCATGAGCACTGAGCACCCAGCACCCTGAGCACTGAGCACCCAGCACCCTGAGTACTGAGCTCCGAGCACCCCGAGCACTGAGCACCCAGTGCCCCGAGCACTGAGCACCCAGCACCCTGGGTACTGAGCACCCAGCACCCTGAGCACTGAGCACCCAGCACACATCGTACTGAGCACCGAGCACCCCGAGCACTGAGCACCCAGCACCCTGAGTACTGAGCTCCGAGCACCCCGAGCACTGAGCACCCAGCGCCCCGAGCACTCAGCACCCAGCACCATGAGCACTGAGCACCCAGCACCCTGAGTAGTGAGCACCCAACGTACTGAGCACCGAGCTCCCCGAGCACTGAGCACCCAGCACCCTGAGTACTGAGCACCCAGCACCCTGAGTACTGAGCACCCAGCACCCTGAGCACTGAGTACACAGCACACTGAGCACTGAGCACCCAGCACCCTGAGCACTGAGCACACAGCACCCTGAGCACTGAGCACCCAGCACCCTGAGTACTGAGCACTGAGCACCCAGCACCCCGAGCACTGAGCACCCAGCACCCTGAGTACTGAGCACTGAGCAACCAGCACCCCGAGCACTGAGCACCCAGCACCCTGAGCACTGAGCACCCAGCACCCGAGTACTGAGCACCCAGCACCCTGAGTACTGAGCACCCAGCACCCTGAGTACTGAGCACCCAGCACCCCGAGTACTGAGCACCCAGCACCCTGAGTACTGAGCACCCAGAACCCTGAGTACTGAGCACCCAGCGACCCGAGCACTAAGCACCCAGCACCCTGAGCACTGAGCACCCAGCACCCTGAGTACTGAGCATCCAGCACCCCGAGTACTGAACACCCAGCACCCTGAGCACTGAGCACTGAGCACCCTGAGCACTGAGTACTGAGCACTGAGCACCCTGAGCACTGAGCACCCAGCACCCCGAGTACTGAGCACCCAGCACCCCGAGCACTGAGCACCCAGCGCCCCGAGCACTGAGCACCCAGCACCCCGAGCACTGAGCACTGAGCACCCTGAGCACTGAGCACCCAGCACCCCGAGTACTGAGCAGTGAGCACCCTGAGCACTGACCACCCAGCACCCCGAGTACTGAGCACTGAGCACCCTGAGTACTGAGCACCCAGCACCCTGAGCACTGAGTACCCAGCACACTGAGCACTGAGCACCCAGCACCCTGAGCACTGAGCACCCAGCACCCTGAGCACTGAGCACCCAGCACCCTGAGTACTGAGCACTGAGCACCCAGCACCCCGAGCACTGAGCACACAGCACCCTGAGTTCTGAGCACTGAGCACCCAGCACCCCGAGCACTGAGCACCCAGCACCCTGAGCACTGAGCACCCAGCATCCGAGTACTGAGCACCCAGCACCCTGAGTACTGAGCACCCAGCACCAAGAGTACTGAGCACCCAGCACCCCGAGTACTGAGCACCCAGCACCCTGAGTACTGAGCACCCAGCACCCTGAGCACTGAGTACCGAGCACCCTGAGCACTGAGCACCCAGCACCCTGAGTAGTGAGCACCCAGCACCCTGAGCACTGAGCACCCAGCACCCTGAGTACTGAGCACTGAGCACCCAGCACCCCGAGCCCTGAGCACCCAGCACCCTGAGAAGTGAGCACCCAACGTACTGAGCACCGAGCTCCCCGAGCACTGAGCACCCAGCAACCTGAGTACTGAGCACCAAGCACCCAGAGCACTGAGCACCCAGCACCCTGAGTACTGAGTTCCGAGCACCCCGAGCACTGAGCACCCAGCGCCCCGAGCACCGAGCACCCTGAGCACTGAGCACCCAGCACCCTGAGTACTTAGCACCCAGCACCCTGAGCAATGAGCACCCTGAGTACTGAGCTCCCAGCACCTTGAGCAATGAGCACCGAGCACCCCGAGCACTGAGCACCCAGCACCCGGAGTACTGAGCACCCAGCACCCTGAGTACTAAGCACCGAGCACCCTGAATACTGAGCAATCAGCACCCTGAGCAATGAACACACAGCACCCTGAGTACTGAGCACCTCGAGCACTGAGCACCCAGCACCCTGAGTACTGAGCACCGAGCACCCCGAGCACTGAGCACCCAGCACCGCGAGCACTGAGCACCCAGCACCCCGAGACTTAGCACCCAGCACCCTGAGTACTGAGCACCCAGCACCCTGAGCACTGAGCACCCAGCACCCTGAGCACTGAGCACTAAGCACCCTGAGCACTGAGCACCCAGCACCCTGAGTAGTGAGCACCCAACGTACTGAGCACCGAGCACCCCGAGCACTGAGCACCCAGCACCCTGAGTACTGAGCACTGAGCACCCGGCACCCCGAGCACTGAGCACCCAGCACCCTGAGCACTGAGCACCCAGCACCCGAGTACTGAGCACCCAGCACCCTGAGTACTGAGCACCCAGCACCCTGAGTACTGAGCACCCAGCACCCTGAGCACTGAGCACCCAGCACCCCGAGCACTGAGCACCCAGCACCCTGAGTACTGAGCACCCAGCACCCTGAGCACTGAGCACTGAGCACCCAGCACCCCGAGCACTGAGCACGCAGCACCCTGAGTACTGAGCACCCAGCACCCTGAGCACTGAGCACCCAGCACCCTGAGTACTGAGCACTGAGCACCCAGCACCCCGAGCCCTGAGCACCCAGCACCCTGAGTAGTGAGCACCCAACGTACTGAGCACCGAGCTCCCCGAGCACTGAGCACCCAGCAACCTGAGTACTGAGCACCAAGCACCCAGAGCACTGAGCACCCAGCACCCTGAGTACTGAGTTCCGAGCACCCCGAGCACTGAGCACCCAGCGCCCCGAGCACCGAGCACCCTGAGCACTGAGCACCCAGCACCCTGAGTACTGAGCACCCAGCACCCTGAGCAATGAGCACCCTGAGTACTGAGCTCCCAGCACCTTGAGCAATGAGCACCGAGCACCCCGAGCACTGAGCACCCAGCACCCGGAGTACTGAGCACCCAGCACCCTGAGTACTAAGCACCGAGCACCCTGAATACTGAGCACCCAGCACCCTGAGCACTGAACACACAGCACCCTGAGTACTGAGCACCTCGAGCACTGAGCACCCAGCACCCTGAGTACTGAGCACCGAGCACCCCGAGCACTGAGCACCCAGCACCGCGAGCACTGAGCACCCAGCACCCCGAGACTTAGCACCCAGCACCCTGAGTACTGAGCACCCAGCACCCTGAGCACTGAGCACCCAGCACCCTTAGCACTGAGCACCCAGCACCCTGAGCACTGAGCACCCAGCACCCTGAGTAGTGAGCACCCAACGTACTGAGCACCGAGCACCCCGAGCACTGAGCACCCAGCACCCTGAGTACTGAGCACTGAGCACCCGGCACCCCGAGCACTGAGCACCCAGCACCCTGAGCACTGAGCACCCAGCACCCGAGTACTGAGCACCAAGCACCCTGAGTACTGAGCACCCAGCACCCTGAGTACTGAGCACCCAGCACCCTGAGCACTGAGCACCCAGCACCCCGAGCACTGAGCACCCAGCACCCTGAGTACTGAGCACCCAGCACCCTGAGCACTGAGCACTGAGCACCCAGCACCCCGAGCACTGAGCACGCAGCACCCTGAGTACTGAGCACCCAACACCCTGAGCACTGAGCACCCAGCACCATGAGCACTGAGCACCCAGCACCCTGAGCACTGAGCACCCAGCACCCTGAGTACTGAGCTCCGAGCACCCCGAGCACTGAGCACCCAGTGCCCCGAGCACTGAGCACCCAGCACCCTGGGTACTGAGCACCCAGCACCCTGAGCACTGAGCACCCAGCACACATCGTACTGAGCACCGAGCACCCCGAGCACTGAGCACCCAGCACCCTGAGTACTGAGCTCCGAGCACCCCGAGCACTGAGCACCCAGCGCCCCGAGCACTCAGCACCCAGCACCCTGAGCACTGAGCACCCAGCACCCTGAGTAGTGAGCACCCAACGTACTGAGCACCGAGCTCCCCGAGCACTGAGCACCCAGCACCCTGAGTACTGAGCACCCAGCACCCTGAGTACTGAGCACCCAGCACCCTGCGCACTGAGTACCCAGCACACTGAGCACTGAGCACCCAGCACCCTGAGCACTGAGCACACAGCACCCTGAGCACTGAGCACCCAGCACCCTGAGTACTGAGCACTGAGCACCCAGCACCCCGAGCACTGAGCACCCAGCACCCTGAGTACTGAGCACTGAGCAACCAGCACCCCGAGCACTGAGCACCCAGCACCCTGAGCACTGAGCACCCAGCACCCGAGTACTGAGCACCCAGCACCCTGAGTACTGAGCACCCAGCACCCTGAGTACTGAGCACCCAGCACCCCGAGTACTGAGCACCCAGCACCCTGAGTACTGAGCACCCAGCACCCTGAGTACTGAGCACCCAGCGACCCGAGCACTAAGCACCCAGCACCCTGAGCACTGAGCACCCAGCACCCTGAGTACTGAGCATCCAGCACCCCGAGTACTGAACACCCAGCACCCTGAGCACTGAGCACTGAGCACCCTGAGCACTGAGTACTGAGCACTGAGCACCCTGAGCACTGAGCACCCAGCACCCCGAGTACTGAGCACCCAGCACCCCGAGCACTGAGCACCCAGCGCCCCGAGCACTGAGCACCCAGCACCCCGAGCACTGAGCACTGAGCACCCTGAGCACTGAGCACCCAGCACCCCGAGTACTGAGCAGTGAGCACCCTGAGCACTGACCACCCAGCACCCCGAGTACTGAGCACTGAGCACCCTGAGTACTGAGCACCCAGCACCCTGAGCACTGAGTACCCAGCACACTGAGCACTGAGCACCCAGCACCCTGAGCACTGAGCACCCAGCACCCTGAGCACTGAGCACCCAGCACCCTGATTACTGAGCACTGAGCACCCAGCACCCCGAGCACTGAGCACACAGCACCCTGAGTTCTGAGCACTGAGCACCCAGCACCCCGAGCACTGAGCACCCAGCACCCTGAGCACTGAGCACCCAGCATCCGAGTACTGAGCACCCAGCACCCTGAGTACTGAGCACCCAGCACCCTGAGTACTGAGCACCCAGCACCCCGAGTACTGAGCACCCAGCACCCTGAGTACTGAGCACCCAGCACCCTGAGCACTGAGTACCGAGCACCCTGAGCACTGAGCACCCAGCACCCTGAGTAGTGAGCACATAGCACCCTGAGCACTGAGCACCAAGCACCCTGAGTACTGAGCACTGAGCACCCAGCACCCCGAGCCCTGAGCACCCAGCACCCTGAGTAGTGAGCACCCAACGTACTGAGCACCGAGCTCCCCGAGCACTGAGCACCCAGCAACCTGAGTACTGAGCACCAAGCACCCAGAGCACTGAGCACCCAGCACCCTGAGTACTGAGTTCCGAGCACCCCGAGCACTGAGCACCCAGCGCCCCGAGCACCGAGCACCCTGAGCACTGAGCACCCAGCACCCTGAGTACTTAGCACCCAGCACCCTGAGCAATGAGCACCCTGAGTACTGAGCTCCCAGCACCTTGAGCAATGAGCACCGAGCACCCCGAGCACTGAGCACCCAGCACCCGGAGTACTGAGCACCCAGCACCCTGAGTACTAAGCACCGAGCACCCTGAATACTGAGCAATCAGCACCCTGAGCAATGAACACACAGCACCCTGAGTACTGAGCACCTCGAGCACTGAGCACCCAGCACCCTGAGTACTGAGCACCGAGCACCCCGAGCACTGAGCACCCAGCACCGCGAGCACTGTGCACCCAGCACCCCGAGACTTAGCACCCAGCACCCTGAGTACTGAGCACCCAGCACCCTGAGCACTGAGCACCCAGCACCCTGAGCACTGAGCACTAAGCACCCTGAGCACTGAGCACCCAGCACCCTGAGTAGTGAGCACCCAACGTACTGAGCACCGAGCACCCCGAGCACTGAGCACCCAGCACCCTGAGTACTGAGCACTGAGCACCCGGCACCCCGAGCACTGAGCACCCAGCACCCTGAGCACTGAGCACCCAGCACCCGAGTACTGAGCACCCAGCACCCTGAGTACTGAGCACCCAGCACCCTGAGTACTGA
Source organism: Microtus oregoni (assembly GCF_018167655.1). Lineage (NCBI taxonomy): Eukaryota > Metazoa > Chordata > Mammalia > Rodentia > Cricetidae > Microtus > Microtus oregoni. The sequence goes on from NW_024544813.1 coordinate 1,042,386, forward strand.
GCACCCAGCACCCTGAGCACTGAGCACCCAGCACCCCGAGCACTGAGCACCCAGCACCCTGAGTACTGAGCACCCAGCACCCTGAGCACTGAGCACTGAGCACCCAGCACCCCGAGCACTGAGCACGCAGCACCCTGAGTACTGAGCACCCAACACCCTGAGCACTGAGCACCCAGCACCATGAGCACTGAGCACCCAGCACCGCGAGCACTGAGCACCCAGCACCCCGAGACTTAGCACCCAGCACCCTGAGTACTGAGCACCCAGCACCCTGAGCACTGAGCACCCAGCACCCTGAGTACTGAGCACCCAGCACCCTGAGCACTGAGCACCCAGCACCCATCGTACTGAGCACCGAGCACCCCGAGCACTGAGCACCCAGCACCCTGAGTACTGAGCTCCGAGCACCCCGAGCACTGAGCACCCAGCGCCCCGAGCACTGAGCACCCAGCGCCCCGAGCACTGAGCACAAAGCACCCCGAGCAATGAGCACCCAGCACCCCGAGCACTGAGCACCCAGCACCCCAAGCAATGAGCACCCAGCACCCTGAGTACTGAGCACCCAGCACCCCGAATACTGAGGACCCAGCAACCTGAGCACCGAGCACCCAGCACCCTGAGTACTGAGCACCCAGCACCCTGAGTACTGAGCACCCAGCACCCCGAGTACTGAGCTCCCAGCACCCTGAGCACTGAGCACCCAGCACCCCGAGCACTGAGCACCCAGCACCCTGAGTACTGAGCACCCAGCGCCCCGAGCACTGAGCACCCAGCACCCTGAGCGCTGAGCACCCAGCACCCTGAGTACTGAGCATCCAGCACCCCGAGTACTGAACACCCAGCACCCTGAGCACTGAGCACTGAGCACCCTGAGCACTGAGTACTGAGCACTGAGCACCCTGAGCACTGAGCACCCAGCACCCCGAGTACTGAGCACCCAGCACCCCGAGCACTGAGCACCCAGCGCCCCGAGCACAGAGCACCCAGCACCCCGAGCACTGAGCACTGAGCACCCTGAGCACTGAGCACCCAGCACGCCGAGTACTGAGCAGTGAGCACCCTGAGCACTGAGCACCCAGCACCCCAAGTACTGAGCACTGAGCACCCTGAGTACTGAGCACCCAGCACCCTGAGCACGGAGTACCCAGCACACTGAGCACTGAGCACCCAGCACCCTGAGCACTGAGCACCCAGCACCCTGAGCACTGAGCACACAGCACCCTGAGTACTGAGCACTGAGCACCCAGCACCCCGAGCACTGAGCACACAGCACCCTGAGTTCTGAGCACTGAGCACCCAGCACCCCGAGCACTGAGCACCCAGCACCCTGAGCACTGAGCACCCAGCATCCGAGTACTGAGCAACCAGCACCCTGAGTACTGAGCACCCAGCACCCTGAGTACTGAGCACCCAGCACCCCGAGTACTGAGCACCCAGCACCCTGAGTACTGAGCACCCAGCACCCTGAGAACTGAACACCCAGCACCCCGATCACTGAGCACCCAGCACCCTGAGTAGTGAGCACCCAGCACCCTGAGCACTGAGCACCCAGCACCCTGAGCACTCAGCACCCAGCACCCTGAGCACTGAGCACCCAGCACCCTGAGCACTGAGCACCCAGCACCCTGAGCAATGAGCACCCAGCACCCTGAGTACTGAGCTCTGAGCACCCCGAGCACTGAGCACCCAGTGCCCCGAGCACTGAGCACCCAGCACCCTGAGTACTGAGCACCCAGCACCCTGAGCACTGAGCACCCAGCACCCATCGTACTGAGCACCGAGCACCCCGAGCACTGAGCACCCAGCACCCTGAGTACTGAGCTCCGAGCACCCCGAGCACTGAGCACCCAGCGCCCCGAGCACTGAGCACCCAGGGCCCCGAGCACTGAGCACAAAGCACCCCGAGCAATGAGCACCCAGCACCCCGAGCACTGAGCACCCAGCACCCCAAGCAATGAGCACCCAGCACCCTGAGTACTGAGCACCCAGCACCCCGAATACTGAGGACCCAGCAACCTGAGCACCGAGCACCCAGCACCCTGAGTACTGAGCACCCAGCACCCTGAGTACTGAGCACCCAGCACCCCGAGTACTGAGCACCCAGCACCCTGAGTACTGAGCACCCAGCACCCTGAGCACTGAGCACCCAGCACCCTGAGTACTGAGCACTGAGCACCCAGCACCCCGAGCACTGAGCACCCAGCACCCTGAGTACTGAGCACTGAGCACCCAGCACCCCGAGCACTGAGCACCCAGCACCCTGAGCACTAAGCACCCAGCACCCGAGTACTGAGCACCCAGCACCCTGAGTACTGAGCACCCAGCACCCTGAGTACTGAGCACCCAGCACCCCGAGTACTGAGCACCCAGCACCCTGAGTACTGAGCACCCAGCACCCTGAGCACTGAGCACCCAGCACCCCGAGCACTGAGCACCCAGCACCCTGAGTACTGAGCACCCAGCGCCCCGAGCACTGAGCACCCAGCACCCTAACCACTGAGCACCCAGCACCCTGAGTACTGAGCATCCAGCATCCCGAGTACTGAACACCCAGCACCCTGAGCACTGAGTACCCAGCACCCTGAGCACTGAGCACCCAGCACCCTGAGCATTGAGCACCCAGCACCCTGAGCACTGAGCACCCAGCACCCTGAGTACTGAGCACTGAGCACCCAGCACCCCGAGCACTGAGCACCCAGCACCCTGAGTACTGAGCACTGAGCACCCAGCACCCCGAGCACTGAGCACACAGCACCCTGAGCAATGAGCACCCAGCATCCGAGCACTGAGCACCCAGCACCCTGAGCATTGAGCACCCAGCACCCTGAGCACTGAGCACCCAGCACCCTGAGCACTCAGCACCCAGCACCCTGAGCACTGAGCACCCAGCACCCTGAGCACTGAGCACCCAGCACCCTGAGCAATGAGCACCCAGCACCCTGAGTACTGAGCTCTGAGCACCCCGAGCACTGAGCACCCAGTGCCCCGAGCACTGAGCACCCAGCACCCTGAGTACTGAGCACCCAGCACCCTGAGCACTGAGCACCCAGCACCCATCGTACTGAGCACCGAGCACCCCGAGCACTGAGCACCCAGCACCCTGAGTACTGAGCTCCGAGCACCCCGAGCACTGAGCACCCAGCGCCCCGAGCACTGAGCACCCAGGGCCCCGAGCACTGAGCACAAAGCACCCCGAGCAATGAGCACCCAGCACCCCGAGCACTGAGCACCCAGCACCCCAAGCAATGAGCACCCAGCACCCTGAGTACTGAGCACCCAGCACCCCGAATACTGAGGACCCAGCAACCTGAGCACCGAGCACCCAGCACCCTGAGTACTGAGCACCCAGCACCCTGAGTACTGAGCACCCAGCACCCCGAGTACTGAGCACCCAGCACCCTGAGTACTGAGCACCCAGCACCCTGAGCACTGAGCACCCAGCACCCTGAGTACTGAGCACTGAGCACCCAGCACCCCGAGCACTGAGCACCCAGCACCCTGAGTACTGAGCACTGAGCACCCAGCACCCCGAGCACTGAGCACCCAGCACCCTGAGCACTAAGCACCCAGCACCCGAGTACTGAGCACCCAGCACCCTGAGTACTGAGCACCCAGCACCCTGAGTACTGAGCACCCAGCACCCCGAGTACTGAGCACCCAGCACCCTGAGTACTGAGCACCCAGCACCCTGAGCACTGAGCACCCAGCACCCCGAGCACTGAGCACCCAGCACCCTGAGTACTGAGCACCCAGCGCCCCGAGCACTGAGCACCCAGCACCCTAACCACTGAGCACCCAGCACCCTGAGTACTGAGCATCCAGCATCCCGAGTACTGAACACCCAGCACCCTGAGCACTGAGTACCCAGCACCCTGAGCACTGAGCACCCAGCACCCTGAGCATTGAGCACCCAGCACCCTGAGCACTGAGCACCCAGCACCCTGAGTACTGAGCACTGAGCACCCAGAACCCCGAGCACTGAGCACCCAGCACCCTGAGTACTGAGCACTGAGCACCCAGCACCCCGAGCACTGAGCACCCAGCACCCTGAGCACTGAGCACCCAGCATCCGAGCACTGAGCACCCAGCACCCTGAGCATTGAGCACCCAGCACCCTGAGCACTGAGCACCCAGCACCCTGAGTACTGAGCACTGAGCACCCAGCACCCCGAGCACTGAGCACCCAGCACCCTGAGTACTGAGCACTGAGCACCCAGCACCCCGAGCACTGAGCACCCAGCACCCTGAGCACTGAGCACCCAGCATCCGAGTACTGAGCACCCAGCACCCTGAGTACTGAGCACCCAGCACCCTGAGTACTGAGCACCCAGCACCCCGAGTACTGAGCACCCAGCACCCTGAGTACTGAGCACCCAGCACCCTGAGAACTGAACACCCAGCACCCCGATCACTGAGCACCCAGCACCCTGAGTAGTGAGCACCCAGCACCCTGAACACTGAGCACCCAGCACCCTGAGCACTCAGCACCCAGCACCCTGAGCACTGAGCACCCAGCACCCTGAGTAGTGAGCACCCAACGTACTGAGCACCGAGCTCCCCGAGCACTGAGCACCCAGCACCCTGAGTACTGAGCACCAAGCACCCAGAGCACTGAGCACCCAGCACCCTGAGTACTGAGTTCCGAGCACGCCGAGCACTGAGCACCCAGCGCCCCGAGCACCGAGCACCCTGAGCACTGAGCACCCAGCACCCTGAGTACTGAGCACCCAGCACCCTGAGCAATGAGCACCCTGAGTACTGAGCACCCAGCACCTTGAGCAATGAGCACCGAGCACCCCGAGCACTGAGCACCCAGCACCCGGAGTACTGAGCACCCAGCACCCTGAGTACTAAGCACTGAGCACCCTGAATACTGAGCACCCAGCACCCTGAGCACTGAACACACAGCACCCTGAGTACTGAGCACCTCGTGCACTGAGCACCCAGCACCCTGAGTACTGAGCATCGAGCACCCCGAGCACTGAGCACCCAGCACCGCGAGCACTGAGCACCCAGCACCCCGAGACTGAGCACCCAGCACCCTGAGTACTGAGCACCCAGCACCCTGAGCACTGAGCACCCAGCACCCTGAGCACTGAGCACCCAGCACCCTGAGCACTGAGCACCCAGCACCCTGAGTAGTGAGCACCCAACGTACTGAGCACCGAGCACCTCGAGCACTGAGCACCCAGCACCCTGAGTACTGAGCACTGAGCACCCGGCACCCCGAGCACTGAGCACCCAGCACCCTGAGCACTGAGCACCCAGCACCCGAGTACTGAGCACCCAGCACCCTGAGTACTGAGCACCCAGCACCCTGAGCACTGAGCACCCAGCACCCCGAGCACTGAGCACCCAGCACCCTGAGTACTGAGCACCCAGCACCCTGAGCACTGAGCACTGAGCACCCAGCACCCCGAGCACTGAGCACGCAGCACCCTGAGTACTGAGCACCCAACACCCTGAGCACTGAGCACCCAGCACCCTGAGCACTGAGCACCCAGCACACTGAGCACTGAGCACCCAGCACCCTGAGTACTGAGCTCCGAGCACCCCGAGCACTGAACACCCAGCGCCCCGAGCACTGAGCACCCAGCGCCCCGAGCACTGAGCAAAAAGCACCCCGAGCAATGAGCACCCAGCACCCCGAGCACTGAGCACCCAGCACCCCAAGCAATGAGCACCCAGCACCCTGAGTACTGAGCACCCAGCACCCCGAATACTGAGCACCCAGCAACCTGAGCACCGAGCAGCCAGCACCCTGAGCACTGAGCACCCAGCACCCTGAGCACTGAGCACCAAGCACCCTGAGTACTGAGCACTGAGCACCACGAGTACTGAGCACCCAGCACCCTGATCACTGAGCACCCTACACCCTGAGTACTGAGCACCCAACACCCCAAGCACTGAGCACCCTAAGTACTGAGCACCCAGCACCCCAAACACTGAGTACCCTGAGTATTGAGCACCCAGCAACCTGAGTACTGAGCAGCCAGCACCCTGAGTACTGAGCACCGAGCACCCTGAGTACTGAGCACCCAGCACCCCGAGCACTGAGCACCCAGCACCCTGAGTACTGAGCACCCAGCACCCTGAGCACTGAGCACCGAGCACCCTGAGCACTGACCACCCAGCACCCTGAGGACTGAGCACCCAGCACCCGGAGCACTGAGCATTCTGAGTACTGAGCACTGAGCACCCTGAGTACTGAGCACTGAGCACCCTGAGTACTGAGCAACCAGCACCCTGAGTACTGAGCACCCAGCACCCTGAGCACTGAGCACCGAGCACCCTGAGCACTGAGCACCCAGCACCCTGAGCACTGAGCACCCAGCACCCTGAGTAGTGAGCACCCAACGTACTGAGCACCGAGCACCCCGATCACTGAGCACCCAGCTCCCTGAGTACTGAGCACCCAGCACCCCGAGCACTGAGCACCCAGCACCCTGAGCACTGAGCACCCAGCACCCTGAGCACTGATCACCAAGCACCCTGAGCACTGAGCACCCAGCACCCTGAGTACTGAGCACCCAGCACCCTGAGTACTGAGCACTCAGCACCCTGAGTACAGAGCACCGAGCAGCCCGAGCAATGAGCACCCAACACCCTGAGGACTGAGCACCCTGAGGACTGAGCACCCAGCACCCTGAGCACTGAGCACCCAGCACCCTGAGTACTGAGCACCGATCACCCTGAGCACTGAGCACCCAGCACCCGGAGTACTGAGCACCCAGCGCCCTGAGTACTAAGCACCGAGCACCCTGAAAACTGAGTACCCAGCACCCTGAGCACTGAACACACAGCACCCTGAGTACTGAGCACCCAGCACCCCGAGCACTGAGCACCCAGCACCCTGAGCACTGAGCACCCAGCACCCTGAGTAGTGAGCACCCAACGTACTGAGCACCGAGCACCCCGAGCACTGAGCACCCAGCACCCTGAGTACTGAGCACTGAGCACCCGGCACCCCGAGCACTGAGCACCCAGCACCATGAGCACTGAGCACCCAGCACCCGAGTACTGAGCAACCAGCACCCTGAGTACTGAGCACCCAGCACCCTGAGTACTGAGCACCCAGCACCCTGAGCACTGAGCACCCAGCACCCCGAGCACTGAGCACCCAGCACCCTGAGTACTGAGCACCCAGCACCCTGAGCACTGAGCACTGAGCACCCAGCACCCCGAGCACTGAGCACGCAGCACCCTGAGTACTGAGCACCCAACACACTGTGCACTGAGCACCCAGCATCCTGAGCACTGAGCACCCAGCACCCTGAGCACTGAGCACCCAGCACCCTGAGTACTGAGCTCCGAGCACCCCGAGCATTGAGCACCCAGCGCCCCGAGCACTGAGCACCCAGCACCCTGAGTACTGAGCACCCAGCACCCTGAGCACTGAGCACCCAGCACCCAACGTACTGAGCACCGAGCACCCCGAGCACTGAGCACCCAGCACCCTGATTACTGAGCTCCGAGCACCCCGAGCACTGAACACCCAGCGCCCCGAGCACTGAGCACCCAGCGCCCTGAGCACTGAGCACAAAGCACCCTGAGCAATGAGCACCCAGCACCCCGAGCACTGAGCACCCAGCACCCCAAGCAATGAGCACCCAGCACCCTGAGTACTGAGCACCCAGCACCCCGAATACTGAGCACCCAGCAACCTGAGCACCGAGCAGCCAGCACCCTGAGCACTGAGCACCCAGCACCCTGAGCAATGAGCACCAAGCACCCTGAGTACTGAGCACTGAGCACCACGAGTACTGAGCACACAGCACCCTGATCACTGAGCACCCTACACCCTGAGTACTGAGCACCCAACACCCCAAGCACTGAGCACCCTAAGTACTGAGCACCCAGCACCCCAAGCACTGAGTACCCTGAGTATTGAGCACCCAGCAACCTGAGTACTGAGCAGCCAGCACCCTGAGTACTGAGCACCGAGCACCCTGAGTACTGAGCACCCAGCAAACCGAGCACTGAGCACCCAGCACCCTGAGTACTGAGCACCCAGCACCCTGAGCACTGAGCACCGAGCACCCTGAGCACTGACCACCCAGCACCCTGAGGACTGAGCACCCAGCACCCGGAGCACTGAGCACCCTGAGTACTGAGCACTGAGCACCCTGAGTACTGAGCACTGAGCACCCTGAGTACTGAGCAACCAGCACCCTGAGTACTGAGCACCCAGCACCCTGAGCACTGAGCACCGAGCACCCTGAGAACTGAGCACCCAGCACCCTGAGCACTGAGCACCCAGCACCCTGAGTAGTGAGCACCCAACGTACTGAGCACCGAGCACCCCGATCACTGAGCACCCAGCTCCCTGAGTACTGAGCACCCAGAACCCCGAGCACTGAGCACCCAGCACCCTGAGCACTGAGCACCCAGCACCCTGAGCACTGAGCACCGAGCACCCTGAGCACTGACCACCCAGCACCCTGAGGACTGAGCACCCAGCACCCGGAGCACTGAGCACCCTGAGTACTGAGCACTGAGCACCCTGAGTACTGAGCACTGAGCACCCTGAGTACTGAGCAACCAGCACCCTGAGTACTGAGCACCCAGCACCCTGAGCACTGAGAACCGAGCACCCTGAGCACTGAGCACCCAGCACCCTGAGCACTGAGCACCCAGCACCCTGAGTAGTGAGCACCCAAAGTACTGAGCACCGAGCACCCCGATCACTGAGCACCCAGCTCCCTGAGTACTGAGCACCCAGCACCCTGAGCACTGAGCACCCAGCACCCTGAGCACTGAGCACCCAGCACCCTGAGCACTGATCACCAAACACCCTGAGTACTGAGCACCCAGCACCCTGAGTACTGAGCACCCAGCACCCTGAGCACTGAGTACCCAGCACCCTGAGCACTGAGCACCCAGCACCCTGAGCACTGAGCACACAGCACCCTGAGTACTGAGCACCCAGCACCCCGAGCACTGAGCACCCAGCACCCCGAGAATGAGCACCCAGCACCCCGAGTACTGAGCACCGAGCACCCTGAGCACTGAGTACCCAGCACCCTGAGTACTGAGCACCCAGGACCCTGAGCACTGAGCACCGAGCAACCCAAGTACTGAGCACAAAGCACCCTGAGCACTGAGCACCCAGCACCCTGAGTACTGAGCACCCAGCACCCTGAGTACTGAACACCCAGCACCCTGAGTACTGAGCACCCAGCACCCTGAGCACTGATCACCCAGCACCCTGAGCACTGAGCACCCAGCACCCTGAGTACTGAGCACCCAGCACCCTGAGTACTGAGCACCCTGCACCCTGAGTACTGAGCTCCGAGCACCCCGAGCACTGAGCACCCAGCGACCCGAGCACCGAGCACCCTGAGCACTGAGCACCCAGCACCCTGAGTACTGAGCACCCAGCACCCTGAGCAATGAGCAACTTGAGTACTGAGCACCCAGCACCTTGAGCACTGAGCACCCAGCACCCGGAGTACTGAGCACCCAGCGCCCTGAGTACTAAGCACCGAGCACCCTGAATACTGAGTACCCAGCACCCTGAGCACTGAACACACAGCACCCTGGGAACTGAGCACCGAGCACCCTGAGTACTGAGCACCCAGCACCCCGAGCACTGAGCACCCAGCACCCTGAGTACTGAGCACCCAGCACCCTGAGCACTGAGCACCGAGCACCCTGAGCACTGACCACCCAGCACCCTGAGGACTGAGCACCGAGCACCCGGAGCACTGAGCACCCTGAGTACTGAGCACTGAGCACCCTGAGTACTGAGCACTGAGCACCCTGAGTACTGAGCAACCAGCACCCTGAGTACTGAGCACCCAGCACCCTGAGCACTGAGCACCGAGCACCCTGAGCACTGAGCACCCAGCACCCTGAGCACTGAGCACCCAGCACCCTGAGTAGTGAGCACCCAACGTACTGAGCACCGAGCACCCCGATCACTGAGCACCCAGCTCCCTGAGTACTGAGCACCCAGCACCCTGAGCACTGAGCACCCAGCACCCTGAGAACTGAGCACCCCGCACCCTGAGCACTGATCACCAAACACCCTGAGCACTGAGCACCCAGCACCCTGAGTACTGAGCACCCAGCACCCTGAGTACTGAGCACCCAGCACCCTGAGCACTGAGTACCCAGCACCCTGAGCACTGAGCACCCAGCACCCTGAGCACTGAGCACACAGCACCCTGAGCACTGAGCACCCAGCACCCTGAGTACTGAGCACTGAGCACCCAGCACCCCGAACACTGAGCACCCAGCACCCTGAGTACTGAGCACTGAGCACCCAGCACCCCGAGCACTGAGCACCCAGCACCCTGAGCACTGAGCACCCAGCACCCGAGTACTGAGCACCCAGCACCCTGAGTACTGAGCACCCAGCACCCTGAGTACTGAGCACCCAGCACCCCGAGTACTGAGCACCCAGCACCCTGAGTACTGAGCACCCAGCACCCTGAGCACTGAGCACCCAGCACCCCGAGCACTGAGCACCCAGCATCCTGAGTACTGAGCACCCAGCGCCCCGAGCACTGAGCACCCAGCACCCTAAGCACTGAGCTCCCAGCACCCTGAGTACTGAGCATCCAGCATCCCGAGTACTTAACACCCAGCACCCTGAGCACTGAGCACTGAGCACCCTGAGCACTGAGTACTGAGCACTGAGCACCCTGAGCACTGAGCACCCAGCACCCCGAGTACTGAGCACCCAGCACCCCGAGAACTGAGCACCCAGCGCCCCGAGCACTGAGCACCCAGCACCCCGAGCACTGAGCACTGAGCACCCTGAGCACTGAGCACCCAGCACCCCGAGTACTGAGCAGTGAGCACCCTGAGTACTGAGCACCCAACACCCCGAGTACTGAGCACTGAGCACCCTGAGTACTGAGCACCCATCACCCTGAGCACTGAGTACCCAGCACCCTGAGCACTGAGCACCCAGCACCCTGAGCACTGAGCACCCAGCACCCTGAGCACTGAGCACCCAGCACCCTGAGTACTGAGCACTGAGCACCCAGCACCCCGAGCACTGAGCACCCAGCACCCTGAGTACTGAGCACTGAGCACCCAGCACCCCGAGCACTGAGCACCCAGCACCCTGAGCACTGAGCACCCAGCATCCGAGTACTGAGCACCCAGCACCCTGAGTACTGAGCACCCAGCACCCCGAGTACTGAGCACCCAGCCCCCTGAGTACTGAGCACCCAGCACCCTGAGCACTGAGCACCCAGCACCCTGAGTACTGAGCACCCAGCACCCTGAGTACTGAACACACAGCACCCCGATCACTGAGCACCCAGCAGCCTGAGTAGTGAGCACCCAGCACCCTGAGCACTGAGCACCCAGCACCCCGAGCACTCAGCACCCAGCACCCTGAGCACTGAGCACCCAGCACCCTGAGTAGTGAGCACCCAACGTACTGAGCACCGAGCTCCCCGAGCACTGAGCACCCAGCACCCTGAGTACTGAGCACCAAGCACCCAGAGCACTGAGCACCCAGCACCCTGAGTACTGAGTTCCGAGCACAACGAGCACTGAGCACCCAGCGCCCCGAGCACCGAGCACCCTGAGCACTGAGCACCCAGCACCCTGATTACTGATCACCCAGCACCCTGAGCAATGAGCACCCTGAGTACTGAGCACCCAGCACCTTGAGCAATGAGCACCGAGCACCCCGAGCACTGAGCACCCAGCACCCGGAGTACTGAGCACAAAGCACCCTGAGCACTGAGCACCCAGCACCCTGAGTACTGAGCACCCAGCACCCTGAGTACTGAACACCCAGCACCCTGAGTACTGAGCACCCAGCACCCTGAGCACTGATCACCCAGCACCCTGAGCACTGAGCACCCAGCACCCTGAGTACTGAGCACCCAGCACCCTGAGTACTGAGCACCCTGCACCCTGAGTACTGAGCTCCGAGCACCCCGAGCACTGAGCACCCTGCGCCCCGAGCACCGAGCACCCTGAGCACTGAGCACCCAGCACCCTGAGTACTGAGCACCCAGCACCCTGAGCAATGAGCAACTTGAGTACTGAGCACCCAGCACCTTGAGCACTGAGCACCCAGCACCCGGAGTACTGAGCACCCAGCGCCCTGAGTACTAAGCACCGAGCACCCTGAATACTGAGTACCCAGCACCCTGAGCACTGAACACACAGCACCCTGAGAACTGAGCACCGAGCACCCTGAGTACTGAGCACCCAGCACCCCGAGCACTGAGCACCCAGCACCCTGAGTACTGAGCACCCAGCACCCTGAGCACTGAGCACCGAGCACCCTGAGCACTGACCACCCAGCACCCTGAGGACTGAGCACCCAGCACCCGGAGCACTGAGCACCCTGAGTACTGAGCACTGAGCACCCTGAGTACTGTGCACTGAGCACCCTGAGTACTGAGCAACCAGCACCCTGAGTACTGAGCACCCAGCACCCTGAGCACTGAGCACCGAGCACCCTGAGCACTGAGCACCCAGCACCCTGAGCACTGAGCACCCAGCACCCTGAGTAGTGAGCACCCAACGTACTGAGCACCGAGCACCCCGATCACTGAGCACCCAGCTCCCTGAGTACTGAGCACCCAGCACCCTGAGCACTGAGCACCCAGCACCCTGAGCACTGAGCACCCCGCACCCTGAGCACTGATCACCAAACACCCTGAGCACTGAGCACCCAGCACCCTGAGTACTGAGCACCCAGCAACCTGAGTACTGAGCACCCAGCACCCTGAGCACTGAGTACCCAGCACCCTGAGCACTGAGCACCCAGCACCCTGAGCACTGAGCACACAGCACCCTGAGCACTGAGCACCCAGCACCCTGAGTACTGAGCACTGAGCACCCAGCACCCCGAGCACTGAGCACCCAGCACCCTGAGTACTGAGCACTGAGCACCAAGCACCCCGAGCACTGAGCACCCAGCACCCTGAGCACTGAGCACCCAGCACCCGAGTACTGAGCACCCAGCACCCTGAGTACTGAGCACCCAGCACCCTGAGTACTGAGCACCCAGCACCCCGAGTACTGAGCACCCAGCACCCTGAGTACTGAGCACCCAGCACCCTGAGCACTGAGCACCCAGCACCCCGAGCACTGAGCACCCAGCATCCTGAGTACTGAGCACCCAGCGCCCCGAGCACTGAGTACCCAGCACCCTAAGCACTGAGCACCCAGCACCCTGAGTACTGAGCATCCAGCATCCCGAGTACTGAACACCCAGCACCCTGAGCACTGAGCACTGAGCACCCTGAGCACTGAGTACTGAGCACTGAGCACCCTGAGCACTGAGCACCCAGCACCCTGAGTACTGAGCACCCAGCACCCTGAGTACTGAGCACCCTGCACCCTGAGTACTGAGCTCCGAGCACCCCGAGCACTGAGCACCCTGCGCCCCGAGCACCGAGCACCCTGAGCACTGAGCACCCAGCACCCTGAGTACTGAGCACCCAGCACCCTGAGCAATGAGCAACTTGAGTACTGAGCACCCAGCACCTTGAGCACTGAGCACCCAGCACCCGGAGTACTGAGCACCCAGCGCCCTGAGTACTAAGCACCGAGCACCCTGAATACTGAGTACCCAGCACCCTGAGCACTGAACACACAGCACCCTGAGAACTGAGCACCGAGCACCCTGAGTACTGAGCACCCAGCACCCCGAGCACTGAGCACCCTGAGTACTGAGCACTGAGCACCCTGAGTACTGAGCACTGAGCACCCTGAGTACTGAGCAACCAGCACCCTGAGTACTGAGCACCCAGCACCCTGAGCACTGAGAACCGAGCACCCTGAGCACTGAGCACCCAGCACCCTGAGCACTGAGCACCCAGCACCCTGAGTAGTGAGCACCCAACGTACTGAGCACCGAGCACCCCGATCACTGAGCACCCAGCTCCCTGAGTACTGAGCACCCAGCACCCTGAGCACTGAGCACCCAGCACCCTGAGCACTGAGCACCCAGCACCCTGAGCACTGATCACCAAACACCCTGAGCACTGAGCACCCATCACCCTGAGTACTGAGCACCCAGCACCCTGAGTACTGAGCACCCAGCACCCTGAGCACTGAGTACCCAGCACCCTGAGCACTGAGCACCCAGCACCCTGAGCACTGAGCACACAGCACCCTGAGTACTGAGCACCCAGCACCCCGAGCACTGAGCACCCAGCACCCCGAGAATGAGCACCCAGCACCCCGAGTACTGAGCACCGAGCACCCTGAGCACTGAGTACCCAGCACCCTGAGTACTGAGCACCCAGGACCCTGAGCACTGAGCACCGAGCAACCCAAGTACTGAGCACAAAGCACCCTGAGCACTGAGCACCCAGCACCCTGAGTACTGAGCACCCAGCACCCTGAGTACTGAACACCCAGCACCCTGAGTACTGAGCACCCAGCACCCTGAGCACTGATCACCCAGCACCCTGAGCACTGAGCACCCAGCACCCTGAGTACTGAGCACCCAGCACCCTGAGTACTGAGCACCCTGCACCCTGAGTACTGAGCTCCGAGCACCCCGAGCACTGAGCACCCAGCGACCCGAGCACCGAGCACCCTGAGCACTGAGCACCCAGCACCCTGAGTACTGAGCACCCAGCACCCTGAGCAATGAGCAACTTGAGTACTGAGCACCCAGCACCTTGAGCACTGAGCACCCAGCACCCGGAGTACTGAGCACCCAGCGCCCTGAGTACTAAGCACCGAGCACCCTGAATACTGAGTACCCAGCACCCTGAGCACTGAACACACAGCACCCTGAGAACTGAGCACCGAGCACCCTGAGTACTGAGCACCCAGCACCCCGAGCACTGAGCACCCAGCACCCTGAGTACTGAGCACCCAGCACCCTGAGCACTGAGCACCGAGCACCCTGAGCACTGACCACCCAGCACCCTGAGGACTGAGCACCCAGCACCCGGAGCACTGAGCACCCTGAGTACTGAGCACTGAGCACCCTGAGTACTGAGCACTGAGCACCCTGAGTACTGAGCAACCAGCACCCTGAGTACTGAGCACCCAGCACCCTGAGCACTGAGCACCGAGCACCCTGAGCACTGAGCACCCAGCACCCTGAGCACTGAGCACCCAGCACCCTGAGTAGTGAGCACCCAACGTACTGAGCACCGAGCACCCCGATCACTGAGCACCCAGCTCCCTGAGTACTGAGCACCCAGCACCCTGAGCACTGAGCACCCAGCACCCTGAGAACTGAGCACCCCGCACCCTGAGCACTGATCACCAAACACCCTGAGCACTGAGCACCCAGCACCCTGAGTACTGAGCACCCAGCACCCTGAGTACTGAGCACCCAGCACCCTGAGCACTGAGTACCCAGCACCCTGAGCACTGAGCACCCAGCACCCTGAGCACTGAGCACACAGCACCCTGAGCACTGAGCACCCAGCACCCTGAGTACTGAGCACTGAGCACCCAGCACCCCGAGCACTGAGCACCCAGCACCCTGAGTACTGAGCACTGAGCACCCAGCACCCCGAGCACTGAGCACCCAGCACCCTGAGCACTGAGCACCCAGCACCCGAGTACTGAGCACCCAGCACCCTGAGTACTGAGCACCCAGCACCCTGAGTACTGAGCACCCAGCACCCCGAGTACTGAGCACCCAGCACCCTGAGTACTGAGCACCCAGCACCCTGAGCACTGAGCACCCAGCACCCCGAGCACTGAGCACCCAGCATCCTGAGTACTGAGCACCCAGCGCCCCGAGCACTGAGCACCCAGCACCCTAAGCACTGAGCTCCCAGCACCCTGAGTACTGAGCATCCAGCATCCCGAGTACTTAACACCCAGCACCCTGAGCACTGAGCACTGAGCACCCTGAGCACTGAGTACTGAGCACTGAGCACCCTGAGCACTGAGCACCCAGCACCCCGAGTACTGAGCACCCAGCACCCCGAGAACTGAGCACCCAGCGCCCCGAGCACTGAGCACCCAGCACCCCGAGCACTGAGCACTGAGCACCCTGAGCACTGAGCACCCAGCACCCCGAGTACTGAGCAGTGAGCACCCTGAGTACTGAGCACCCAACACCCCGAGTACTGAGCACTGAGCACCCTGAGTACTGAGCACCCATCACCCTGAGCACTGAGTACCCAGCACCCTGAGCACTGAGCACCCAGCACCCTGAGCACTGAGCACCCAGCACCCTGAGCACTGAGCACCCAGCACCCTGAGTACTGAGCACTGAGCACCCAGCACCCCGAGCACTGAGCACCCAGCACCCTGAGTACTGAGCACTGAGCACCCAGCACCCCGAGCACTGAGCACCCAGCACCCTGAGCACTGAGCACCCAGCATCCGAGTACTGAGCACCCAGCACCCTGAGTACTGAGCACCCAGCACCCTGAGTACTGAGCACCCAGCACCCCGAGTACTGAGCACCCAGCACCCTGAGTACTGAGCACCCAGCACCCTGAGCACTGAGCACCCAGCACCCTAAGTACTGAGCACCCAGCACCCTGAGTACTGAACACCCAGCACCCCGATCACTGAGCACCCAGCACCCTGAGTAGTGAGCACCCAGCACCCTGAGCACTGAGCACCCAGCACCCCGAGCACTCAGCACCCAGCACCCTGAGCACTGAGCACCCAGCACCCTGAGTAGTGAGCACCCAACGTACTGAGCACCGAGCTCCCCGAGCACTGAGCACCCAGCACCCTGAGTACTGAGCACCAAGCACCCAGAGCACTGAGCACCCAGCACCCTGAGTACTGAGTTCCGAGCACAACGAGCACTGAGCACCCAGCGCCCCGAGCACCGAGCACCCTGAGCACTGAGCACCCAGCACCCTGAGTACTGAGCACCCAGCACCCTGAGCAATGAGCACCCTGAGTACTGAGCACCCAGCACCTTGAGCAATGAGCACCGAGCACCCCGAGCACTGAGCACCCAGCACCCGGAGTACTGAGCACAAAGCACCCTGAGCACTGAGCACCCAGCACCCTGAGTACTGAGCACCCAGCACCCTGAGTACTGAACACCCAGCACCCTGAGTACTGAGCACCCAGCACCCTGAGCACTGATCACCCAGCACCCTGAGCACTGAGCACCCAGCACCCTGAGTACTGAGCACCCAGCACCCTGAGTACTGAGCACCCTGCACCCTGAGTACTGAGCTCCGAGCACCCCGAGCACTGAGCACCCTGCGCCCCGAGCACCGAGCACCCTGAGCACTGAGCACCCAGCACCCTGAGTACTGAGCACCCAGCACCCTGAGCAATGAGCAACTTGAGTACTGAGCACCCAGCACCTTGAGCACTGAGCACCCAGCACCCGGAGTACTGAGCACCCAGCGCCCTGAGTACTAAGCACCGAGCACCCTGAATACTGAGTACCCAGCACCCTGAGCACTGAACACACAGCACCCTGAGAACTGAGCACCGAGCACCCTGAGTACTGAGCACCCAGCACCCCGAGCACTGAGCACCCAGCACCCTGAGTACTGAGCACCCAGCACCCTGAGCACTGAGCACCGAGCACCCTGAGCACTGACCACCCAGCACCCTGAGGACTGAGCACCCAGCACCCGGAGCACTGAGCACCCTGAGTACTGAGCACTGAGCACCCTGAGTACTGAGCACTGAGCACCCTGAGTACTGAGCAACCAGCACCCTGAGTACTGAGCACCCAGCACCCTGAGCACTGAGCACCGAGCACCCTGAGCACTGAGCACCCAGCACCCTGAGCACTGAGCACCCAGCACCCTGAGTAGTGAGCACCCAACGTACTGAGCACCGAGCACCCCGATCACTGAGCACCCAGCTCCCTGAGTACTGAGCACCCAGCACCCTGAGCACTGAGCACCCAGCACCCTGAGCACTGAGCACCCCGCACCCTGAGCACTGATCACCAAACACCCTGAGCACTGAGCACCCAGCACCCTGAGTACTGAGCACCCAGCAACCTGAGTACTGAGCACCCAGCACCCTGAGCACTGAGTACCCAGCACCCTGAGCACTGAGCACCCAGCACCCTGAGCACTGAGCACACAGCACCCTGAGCA
Source organism: Microtus oregoni (assembly GCF_018167655.1). Lineage (NCBI taxonomy): Eukaryota > Metazoa > Chordata > Mammalia > Rodentia > Cricetidae > Microtus > Microtus oregoni. The sequence continues at coordinate 1,060,382 of NW_024544813.1, forward strand.
CTGAGCACCCAGCACCCTGAGTACTGAGCACTGAGCACCCAGCACCCCGAGCACTGAGCACCCAGCACCCTGAGTACTGAGCACTGAGCACCCAGCACCCCGAGCACTGAGCACCCAGCACCCTGAGCACTGAGCACCCAGCACCCGAGTACTGAGCACCCAGCACCCTGAGTACTGAGCACCCAGCACCCTGAGTACTGAGCACCCAGCACCCCGAGTACTGAGCACCCAGCACCCTGAGTACTGAGCACCCAGCACCCTGAGCACTGAGCACCCAGCACCCCGAGCACTGAGCACCCAGCATCCTGAGTACTGAGCACCCAGCGCCCCGAGCACTGAGTACCCAGCACCCTAAGCACTGAGCACCCAGCACCCTGAGTACTGAGCATCCAGCATCCCGAGTACTGAACACCCAGCACCCTGAGCACTGAACACTGAGCACCCTGAGCACTGAGTACTGAGCACTGAGCACCCTGAGCACTGAGCACCCAGCACCCTGAGTACTGAGCACCCAGCACCCTGAGTACTGAGCACCCTGCACCCTGAGTACTGAGCTCCGAGCACCCCGAGCACTGAGCACCCTGCGCCCCGAGCACCGAGCACCCTGAGCACTGAGCACCCAGCACCCTGAGTACTGAGCACCCAGCACCCTGAGCAATGAGCAACTTGAGTACTGAGCACCCAGCACCTTGAGCACTGAGCACCCAGCACCCGGAGTACTGAGCACCCAGCGCCCTGAGTACTAAGCACCGAGCACCCTGAATACTGAGTACCCAGCACCCTGAGCACTGAACACACAGCACCCTGAGAACTGAGCACCGAGCACCCTGAGTACTGAGCACCCAGCACCCCGAGCACTGAGCACCCAGCACCCTGAGTACTGAGCACCCAGCACCCTGAGCACTGAGCACCGAGCACCCTGAGCACTGACCACCCAGCACCCTGAGGACTGAGCACCCAGCACCCGGAGCACTGAGCACCCTGAGTACTGAGCACTGAGCACCCTGAGTACTGAGCACTGAGCACCCTGAGTACTGAGCAACCAGCACCCTGAGTACTGAGCACCCAGCACCCTGAGCACTGAGCACCGAGCACCCTGAGCACTGAGCACCCAGCACCCTGAGCACTGAGCACCCAGCACCCTGAGTAGTGAGCACCCAACATACTGAGCACCGAGCACCCCGATCACTGAGCACCCAGCTCCCTGAGTACTGAGCACCCAGCACCCTGAGCACTGAGCACCCAGCACCCTGAGCACTGAGCACCCCGCACCCTGAGCACTGATCACCAAACACCCTGAGCACTGAGCACCCAGCACCCTGAGTACTGAGCACCCAGCAACCTGAGTACTGAGCACCCAGCACCCTGAGCACTGAGTACCCAGCACCCTGAGCACTGAGCACCCAGCACCCTGAGCACTGAGCACACAGCACCCTGAGCACTGAGCACCCAGCACCCTGAGTACTGAGCACTGAGCACCCAGCACCCCGAGCACTGTTCACCCAGCACCCTGAGTACTGAGCACTGAGCACCCAGCACCCCGAGCACTGAGCACCCAGCACCCTGAGCACTGAGCACCCAGCACCCGAGTACTGAGCACCCAGCACCCTGAGTACTGAGCACCCAGCACCCTGAGTACTGAGCACCCAGCACCCCGAGTACTGAGCACCCAGCACCCTGAGTACTGAGCACCCAGCACCCTGAGCACTGAGCACCCAGCACCCCGAGCACTGAGCACCCAGCATCCTGAGTACTGAGCACCCAGCGCCCCGAGCACTGAGCACCCAGCACCCTAAGCACTGAGCACCCAGCACCCTGAGTACTGAGCATCCAGCATCCCGAGTACTGAACACCCAGCACCCTGAGCACTGAGCACTGAGCACCCTGAGCACTGAGTACTGAGCACTGAGCACCCTGAGCACTGAGCACCCAGCACCCCGAGTACTGAGCACCCAGCACCCCGAGAACTGAGCACCCAGCGCCCCGAGCACTGAGCACCCAGCACCCCGAGCACTGAGCACTGAGCACCCTGAGCACTGAGCACCCAGCACCCCGAGTACTGAGCAGTGAGCACCCTGAGTACTGAGCACCCAGCACCCCGAGTACTGAGCACTGAGCACCCTGAGTACTGAGCACCCATCACCCTGAGCACTGAGTACCCAGCACCCTGAGCACTGAGCACCCAGCACCCTGAGCACTGAGCACCCAGCACCCTGAGCACTGAGCACCCAGCACCCTGAGTACTGAGCACTGAGCACCCAGCACCCCGAGCACTGAGCACCCAGCACCCTGAGTACTGAGCACTGAGCACCCAGCACCCCGAGCACTGAGCACCCAGCACCCTGAGCACTGTTCACCCAGCATCCGAGTACTGAGCACCCAGCACCCTGAGTACTGAGCACCCAGCACCCTGAGTACTGAGCACCCAGCACCCCGAGTACTGAGCACCCAGCACCCTGAGTACTGAGCACCCAGCACCCTGAGCACTGAGCACCCAGCACCCTGAGTACTGAGCACCCAGCACCCTGAGTACTGAGCACCCAGCACCCTGAGTACTGAACACCCAGCACCCCGAGCACTGAGCACCCAGCACCCTGAGTAGTGAGCACCCAGCACCCTGAGCACTGAGCACCCAGCACCCTGAGCACTCAGCACCCAGCACCCTGAGCACTGAGCACCCAGCACCCTGAGTAGTGAGCACCCAACGTACTGAGCACCGAGCTCCCCGAGCACTGAGCACCCAGCACCCTGAGTACTGAGCACCAAGCACCCAAAGCACTGAGCACCCAGCACCCTGAGTACTGAGTTCCGAGCACAACGAGCACTGAGCACAAAGCGCCCCGAGCACCGAGCACCCTGAGCACTGAGCACCCAGCACCCTGAGTACTGAGCACCCAGCACCCTGAGCAATGAGCACCCTGAGTACTGAGCACCCAGCACCTTGAGCAATGAGCACCGAGCACCCCGAGCACTGAGCACCCAGCACCCGGAGTACTGAGCACCCAGCACCCTGAGTACTAAGCACTGAGCACCCTGAATACTGAGCACCCAGCACCCTGAGCACTGAACACACAGCACCCTGAGTACTGAGCACCTTGTGCACTGAGCACCCAGCACCCTGAGTACTGAGCACCGAGCACCCCGAGCACTGAGCACCCAGCACCGCGAGCACTGAGCACCCAGCACCCCGAGACTGAGCACCCAGCACCCTGAGTACTGATCACCCAGCACCCTGAGCACTGAGCACCCAGCACCCTGAGCACTGAGCACCCAGCACCCTGAGCACTGAGCACCCAGCACCCTGAGCACTGAGCACCCAACGTACTGAGCACCGAGCACCCCGAGCACTGAGCACCCAGCACCCTGAGTACTGAGCACTGAGCACCCGGCACCCCGAGCACTGAGCACCCAGCACCCTGAGCACTGAGCACCCAGCACCCGAGTACTGAGCACCCAGCACCCTGAGTACTGAGCACCCAGCACCCTGAGTACTGAGCACCCAGCACCCTGAGCACTGAGCACCCAGCACCCCGAGCACTGAGCACCCAGCACCCTGAGTACTGAGCACCCAGCACCCTGAGCACTGAGCACTGAGCACCCAGCACCCCGAGCACTGAGCACGCAGCACCCTGAGTACTGAGCACCCAACACCCTGAGCACTGAGCACCCAGCACCCTGAGCACTGAGCACCCAGCACCCTGAGCACTGAGCACCCAGCACCCTGAGTACTGAGCTCCGAGCACCCCGAGTATTGAGCACCCAGCGCCCCGAGCACTGAGCACCCAGCACCCGGAGTACTGAGCACCCAGCACCCTGAGCACTGAGCACCCAGCACCCAACGTACTGAGCACCGAGCACCGCGAGCACTGAGCACCCAGCACCCTGAATACTGAGCTCCGAGCACCACGAGCACTGAACACCCAGCGCCCCGAGCACTGAGCACCCAGCGCCCCGAGCACTGAGCACAAAGCACCCCGAGCAATGAGCACCCAGCACCCCGAGCACTGAGCACCCAGCACCCCAAGCAATGAGCACCCAGCACCCTGAGTACTGAGCACCCAGCACCCCGAATACTGAGCACCCAGCAACCTGAGCACCGAGCAGCCAGCACCCTGAGAACTGAGCACCCAGCACCCTGAGCACTGAGCACCAAGCACCCTGAGTACTGAGCACTGAGCACCACGAGTACTGAGCACCCAGCACCCTGATCACTGAGCACCCTACACCCTGAGTACTGAGCACCCAACACCCCAAGCACTGAGCACCCTAAGTACTGAGCACCCAGCACCCCAAGCACTGAGTACCCTGAGTATTGAGCACCCAGCAACCTGAATACTGAGCAGCCAGCACCCTGAGTACTGAGCACCGAGCACCCTGAGTACTGAGCACCAAGCACCCCGAGCACTGAGCACCCAGCACCCTGAGTACTGAGCACCCAGCACCCTGAGCACTGAGCACCGAGCACCCTGAGCACTGACCACCCAGCACCCTGAGGACTGTGCACCCAGCACCCGGAGCACTGAGCACCCTGAGTACTGAGCACTGAGCACCCTGAGTACTGAGCACTGAGCACCCTGAGTACTGAGCAACCAGCACCCTGAGTACTGAGCACCCAGCACCCTGAGCACTGAGCACCGAGCACCCTGAGCACTGAGCACCCAGCACCCTGAGCACTGAGCACCCAGCACCCTGAGTAGTGAGCACCCAACGTACTGAGCACCGAGGACCCCGATCACTGAGCACCCAGCTCCCTGAGTACTGAGCACCCAGCACCCTGAGCACTGAGCACCCAGCACCCTGAGCACTGATCACCAAGCACCCTGAGCACTGAGCACCCAGCACCCTGAGTACTGAGCACCCAGCACCCTGAGTACTGAGCACTCAGCACCCTGAGTACAGAGCACCGAGCACCCCGAGCACTGAGCACCCAACACCCTGAGGACTGAGCACCCTGAGGACTGAGCACCCAGCACCCTGAGCACTGAGCACCCAGCATCCTGAGTACTGAGCACCGATCACCCTGAGCACTGAGCACCCAGCACCCCGAGCCTTGAGCACCCAGCACCCTGAGTACTGAGCAACCTAAGTACTGAGCACCCAGCACCCTGAGCACTGAGCACCCAGCACCCTGAGTACTGAGCACCCAGGACCCTGAGTACTGAGCACCCAGCACCCCGAGCACTGAGCACCCAGCACCCCGAGAATGAGCACCCAGCACCCCGAGTACTGAGCACCGAGCACCCTGAGCACTGAGTACCCAGCACCCTGAGTACTGAGCACCCAGGAACCTGAGCACTGAGCACCGAGCAACCCAAGTACTGAGCACAAAGCACCCTGAGCACTGAGCACCCAGCACCCTGAGTACTGAGCACCCAGCACCCTGAGTACTGAACACCCAGCACCCTGAGCACTGAGCACTGAGCAATATGATCACTGAGAACTGAGCACCGAGCACCCCGAGAACTGAGCACCCAGCACCCGGAGAACTGAGCACCCAGCACCCTGAGTACTGAGCACCCAGCACCCTGAGCACTGATCACCCAGCAAACTGAGCACTGAGCACCCAGCACCCTGAGTACTGAGCACCCAGCACCCTGAGCACTGAGTACCCAGCACCCTGAGCACTGAGCACCCAGCACCCTGAGCACTGAGCACACAGCACCCTGAGCACTGAGCACCCAGCACCCTGAGTACTGAGCACTGAGCACCCAGCACCCCGAGCACTGAGCACCCAGCACCCTGAGTACTGAGCACTGAGCACCCAGCACCCCGAGCACTGAGCACCCAGCACCCTGAGCACTGAGCACCCAGCACCCGAGTACTGAGCACCCAGCACCCTGAGTACTGAGCACCCAGCACCCTGAGTACTGAGCACCCAGCACCCCGAGTACTGAGCACCCAGCACCCTGAGTACTGAGCACCCAGCACCCTGAGCACTGAGCACCCAGCACCCCGAGCACTGAGCACCCAGCATCCTGAGTACTGAGCACCCAGCGCCCCGAGCACTGAGTACCCAGCACCCTAAGCACTGAGCACCCAGCACCCTGAGTACTGAGCATCCAGCATCCCGAGTACTGAACACCCAGCACCCTGAGCACTGAGCACTGAGCACCCTGAGCACTGAGTACTGAGCACTGAGCACCCTGAGCACTGAGCACCCAGCACCCTGAGTACTGAGCACCCAGCACCCTGAGTACTGAGCACCCTGCACCCTGAGTACTGAGCTCCGAGCACCCCGAGCACTGAGCACCCTGCGCCCCGAGCACCGAGCACCCTGAGCACTGAGCACCCAGCACCCTGAGTACTGAGCACCCAGCACCCTGAGCAATGAGCAACTTGAGTACTGAGCACCCAGCACCTTGAGCACTGAGCACCCAGCACCCGGAGTACTGAGCACCCAGCGCCCTGAGTACTAAGCACCGAGCACCCTGAATACTGAGTACCCAGCACCCTGAGCACTGAACACACAGCACCCTGAGAACTGAGCACCGAGCACCCTGAGTACTGAGCACCCCGCACCCCGAGCACTGAGCACCCAGCACCCTGAGTACTGAGCACCCAGCACCCTGAGCACTGAGCACCGAGCACCCTGAGCACTGACCACCCAGCACCCTGAGGACTGAGCACCCAGCACCCGGAGCACTGAGCACCCTGAGTACTGAGCACTGAGCACCCTGAGTACTGAGCACTGAGCACCCTGAGTACTGAGCAACCAGCACCCTGAGTACTGAGCACCCAGCACCCTGAGCACTGAGCACCGAGCACCCTGAGCACTGAGCACCCAGCACCCTGAGCACTGAGCACCCAGCACCCTGAGTAGTGAGCACCCAACATACTGAGCACCGAGCACCCCGATCACTGAGCACCCAGCTCCCTGAGTACTGAGCACCCAGCACCCTGAGCACTGATCACCAAACACCCTGAGCACTGAGCACCCAGCACCCTGAGTACTGAGCACCCAGCAACCTGAGTACTGAGCACCCAGCACCCTGAGCACTGAGTACCCAGCACCCTGAGCACTGAGCACCCAGCACCCTGAGCACTGAGCACACAGCACCCTGAGCACTGAGCACCCAGCACCCTGAGTACTGAGCACTGAGCACCCAGCACCCCGAGCACTGAGCACCCAGCACCCTGAGTACTGAGCACTGAGCACCCAGCACCCCGAGCACTGAGCACCCAGCACCCTGAGCACTGAGCACCCAGCACCCGAGTACTGAGCACCCAGCACCCTGAGTACTGAGCACCCAGCACCCTGAGTACTGAGCACCCAGCACCCCGAGTACTGAGCACCCAGCACCCTGAGTACTGAGCACCCAGCACCCTGAGCACTGAGCACCCAGCACCCCGAGCACTGAGCACCCAGCATCCTGAGTACTGAGCACCCAGCGCCCCGAGCACTGAGCACCCAGCACCCTAAGCACTGAGCACCCAGCACCCTGAGTACTGAGCATCCAGCATCCCGAGTACTGAACACCCAGCACCCTGAGCACTGAGCACTGAGCACCCTGAGCACTGAGTACTGAGCACTGAGCACCCTGAGCACTGAGCACCCAGCACCCCGAGTACTGAGCACCCAGCACCCCGAGAACTGAGCACCCAGCGCCCCGAGCACTGAGCACCCAGCACCCCGAGCACTGAGCACTGAGCACCCTGAGCACTGAGCACCCAGCACCCCGAGTACTGAGCAGTGAGCACCCTGAGTACTGAGCACCCAGCACCCCGAGTACTGAGCACTGAGCACCCTGAGTACTGAGCACCCATCACCCTGAGCACTGAGTACCCAGCACCCTGAGCACTGAGCACCCAGCACCCTGAGCACTGAGCACCCAGCACCCTGAGCACTGAGCACCCAGCACCCTGAGTACTGAGCACTGAGCACCCAGCACCCCGAGCACTGAGCACCCAGCACCCTGAGTACTGAGCACTGAGCACCCAGCACCCCGAGCACTGAGCACCCAGCACCCTGAGCACTGTTCACCCAGCATCCGAGTACTGAGCACCCAGCACCCTGAGTACTGAGCACCCAGCACCCTGAGTACTGAGCACCCAGCACCCCGAGTACTGAGCACCCAGCACCCTGAGTACTGAGCACCCAGCACCCTGAGCACTGAGCACCCAGCACCCTGAGTACTGAGCACCCAGCACCCTGAGTACTGAGCACCCAGCACCCTGAGTACTGAACACCCAGCACCCCGAGCACTGAGCACCCAGCACCCTGAGTAGTGAGCACCCAGCACCCTGAGCACTGAGCACCCAGCACCCTGAGCACTCAGCACCCAGCACCCTGAGCACTCAGCACCCAGCACCCTGAGTAGTGAGCACCCAACGTACTGAGCACCGAGCTCCCCGAGCACTGAGCACCCAGCACCCTGAGTACTGAGCACCAAGCACCCAAAGCACTGAGCACCCAGCACCCTGAGTACTGAGTTCCGAGCACAACGAGCACTGAGCACAAAGCGCCCCGAGCACCGAGCACCCTGAGCACTGAGCACCCAGCACCCTGAGTACTGAGCACCCAGCACCCTGAGCAATGAGCACCCTGAGTACTGAGCACCCAGCACCTTGAGCAATGAGCACCGAGCACCCCGAGCACTGAGCACCCAGCACCCGGAGTACTGAGCACCCAGCACCCTGAGTACTAAGCACTGAGCACCCTGAATACTGAGCACCCAGCACCCTGAGCACTGAACACACAGCACCCTGAGTACTGAGCACCTTGTGCACTGAGCACCCAGCACCCTGAGTACTGAGCACCGAGCACCCCGAGCACTGAGCACCCAGCACCGCGAGCACTGAGCACCCAGCACCCCGAGACTGAGCACCCAGCACCCTGAGTACTGATCACCCAGCACCCTGAGCACTGAGCACCCAGCACCCTGAGCACTGAGCACCCAGCACCCTGAGCACTGAGCACCCAGCACCCTGAGCACTGAGCACCCAACGTACTGAGCACCGAGCACCCCGAGCACTGAGCACCCAGCACCCTGAGTACTGAGCACTGAGCACCCGGCACCCCGAGCACTGAGCACCCAGCACCCTGAGCACTGAGCACCCAGCACCCGAGTACTGAGCACCCAGCACCCTGAGTACTGAGCACCCAGCACCCTGAGTACTGAGCACCCAGCACCCTGAGCACTGAGCACCCAGCACCCCGAGCACTGAGCACCCAGCACCCTGAGTACTGAGCACCCAGCACCCTGAGCACTGAGCACTGAGCACCCAGCACCCCGAGCACTGAGCACGCAGCACCCTGAGTACTGAGCACCCAACACCCTGAGCACTGAGCACCCAGCACCCTGAGCACTGAGCACCCAGCACCCTGAGCACTGAGCACCCAGCACCCTGAGTACTGAGCTCCGAGCACCCCGAGTATTGAGCACCCAGCGCCCCGAGCACTGAGCACCCAGCACCCTGAGTACTGAGCACCCAGCACCCTGAGCACTGAGCACCCAGCACCCAACGTACTGAGCACCGAGCACCGCGAGCACTGAGCACCCAGCACCCTGAATACTGAGCTCCGAGCACCACGAGCACTGAACACCCAGCGCCCCGAGCACTGAGCACCCAGCGCCCCGAGCACTGAGCACAAAGCACCCCGAGCAATGAGCACCCAGCACCCCGAGCACTGAGCACCCAGCACCCCAAGCAATGAGCACCCAGCACCCTGAGTACTGAGCACCCAGCACCCCGAATACTGAGCACCCAGCAACCTGAGCACCGAGCAGCCAGCACCCTGAGAACTGAGCACCCAGCACCCTGAGCACTGAGCACCAAGCACCCTGAGTACTGAGCACTGAGCACCACGAGTACTGAGCACCCAGCACCCTGATCACTGAGCACCCTACACCCTGAGTACTGAGCACCCAACACCCCAAGCACTGAGCACCCTAAGTACTGAGCACCCAGCACCCCAAGCACTGAGTACCCTGAGTATTGAGCACCCAGCAACCTGAATACTGAGCAGCCAGCACCCTGAGTACTGAGCACCCAGCACCCTGAGCACTGAGCACCGAGCACCCTGAGCACTGACCACCCAGCACCCTGAGGACTGTGCACCCAGCACCCGGAGCACTGAGCACCCTGAGTACTGAGCACTGAGCACCCTGAGTACTGAGCACTGAGCACCCTGAGTACTGAGCAACCAGCACCCTGAGTACTGAGCACCCAGCACCCTGAGCACTGAGCACCGAGCACCCTGAGCACTGAGCACCCAGCACCCTGAGCACTGAGCACCCAGCACCCTGAGTAGTGAGCACCCAACGTACTGAGCACCGAGGACCCCGATCACTGAGCACCCAGCTCCCTGAGTACTGAGCACCCAGCACCCTGAGCACTGAGCACCCAGCACCCTGAGCACTGATCACCAAGCACCCTGAGCACTGAGCACCCAGCACCCTGAGTACTGAGCACCCAGCACCCTGAGTACTGAGCACTCAGCACCCTGAGTACAGAGCACCGAGCACCCCGAGCACTGAGCACCCAACACCCTGAGGACTGAGCACCCTGAGGACTGAGCACCCAGCACCCTGAGCACTGAGCACCCAGCATCCTGAGTACTGAGCACCGATCACCCTGAGCACTGAGCACCCAGCACCCCGAGCCTTGAGCACCCAGCACCCTGAGTACTGAGCAACCTAAGTACTGAGCACCCAGCACCCTGAGCACTGAGCACCCAGCACCCTGAGTACTGAGCACCCAGCACCCTGAGTACTGAGCACCCAGCACCCCGAGCACTGAGCACCCAGCACCCCGAGAATGAGCACCCAGCACCCCGAGTACTGAGCACCGAGCACCCTGAGCACTGAGTACCCAGCACCCTGAGTACTGAGCACCCAGGAACCTGAGCACTGAGCACCGAGCAACCCAAGTACTGAGCACAAAGCACCCTGAGCACTGAGCACCCAGCACCCTGAGTACTGAGCACCCAGCACCCTGAGTACTGAACACCCAGCACCCTGAGCACTGAGCACTGAGCAATATGATCACTGAGAACTGAGCACCGAGCACCCCGAGAACTGAGCACCCAGCACCCGGAGAACTGAGCACCCAGCACCCTGAGTACTGAGCACCCAGCACCCTGAGCACTGATCACCCAGCAAACTGAGCACTGAGCACCCAGCACCCTGAGTACTGAGCACCCAGCATCCTGAGTACTGAGCACCCTGCATCCTGAGTACTGAGCTCCGAGCACCCCGAGCACTGAGCACCCAGCGCCCCGAGCACCGAGCACCCTGAGCACTGAGCACCCAGCACCCTGAGTACTGAGCACCCAGCACCCTGAGCAATGAGCACCTTGAGTACTGAGCACCCAGCACCTTGAGCACTGAGCACCCAGCACCCGGAGTACTGAGCACCCAGCGCCCTGAGTACTAAGCACCGAGCAACCTGAATACTGAGTACCCAGCACCCTGAGCACTGAACACACAGCACCCTGAGTACTGAGCACCGAGCACCCTGAGTACTGAGCACCGAGCACCCCGAGCACTGAGCACCCAGCACCCTGAGTACTGAGCACCCAGCACCCTGAGCACTGAGCACCGAGCACCCTGAGCACTGAACACCCAGCACCCTGAGGACTGAGCACCCAGCACCCGGAGCACTGAGCACCCTGAGTACTGAGCACCCAGCTCCCTGAGCACTGATCACCCAGCACCCTGAGCACTGAGCACCCAGCACCCTGAGTACTGAGCACCTAGCACCCTGAGTACTGAGCACCCAGCACCCTGGGTACTGAGCTCCGAGCACCCCGAGCACTGAGCACCCAGCGCCCCGAACACCAAGCACCCTGAGCACTGAGCACCCAGCACCCTGAGTACTGAGCACCCAGCACCCTGAGCAATGAGCACCCTGAGTACTGAGCACCCAGCACCTTGAGCACTGAGCACCGAGCACCCTGAATACTGAGCACCCAGCACCCTGAGCACTGAACACACAGCACCCTGAGTACTGAGCACCTCGTGCACTGAGCACCCAGCACCCTGAGTACTGAGCACCGAGCACCGCGAGCACTGAGCACCCAGCACCGCGAGCACTGAGCACCCAGCACCCCGAGACTGAGCACCCAGCACCCTGAGTACTGAGCACCCAGCACCCTGAGCACTGAGCACCCAGCACCCTGAGCACTGAGCACCCAGCATCCTGAGTAGTGAGCACCCAACGTACTGAGCACCGAGCACCCCGAGCACTGAGCACCCAGCACCCTGAGTACTGAGCAACCAGCAGCCTGAGCACTGAGCACTCCGCACCCCGAGCCCTGAGCACCCAGCATCCTGAGCACTGAGCACCCAGCACCCGAGTACTGAGCACCCAGCACCCTGAGTACTGAGCACCCAGCACCCTGAGTACTGAGCACCCAGCAGCCTGAGCACTGAGCACCCAGCACCCCGAGCACTGAGCACCCAGCACCCTGAGTACTGAGCACCCAGGACCCTGAGCACTGAGCACCCAGCACCCCGAGCACTGAGCACAGAGCACCCTGAGTACTGAGAACCCAGCACCCTGAGCACTGAGCACCCAGCACCCTGAGCACTGAGCACCCAGCACCCTGAGCACTGAGCACCCAGCACCCTGAGTACTGAGCTCCGAGCACCCCTAGCACTGAGCACCCAGCGCCCCGAGCACTGAGCACACAGCACCCTGAGTACTGAGCACCCAGCACCCTGAGCACTGAGCACCCAGCACCCAACGTACTGAGCACCGAGCACCCCGAGCACTGAGCACCCAGCACCCTGAGTACTGAGCTCCGAGCACCCCGAGCACTGAGCACCCAGCGCCCCGAGCACTGAGCACCCAGCGCCCCGAGCACTGAGCACCAAGCACCCCGAGCAATGAGAACCCTGCACCCCGAGCACTGAGCACCCAGCACCCCAAGCAGTGAGCACCCAGCACCCTGAGTACTGAGCACCCAGCACCCCTAATACTGAGCACCCAGCAACCTGAGCACCGAGCAGCCAGCACCCTGAGCACTGAGCACCCAGCACCCTGAGCACTGAGCACCCAGCACCCTGAGTACTGAGCACTGAGCACCACGAGTACTGAGCACCCAGCACCCTGATCACTGAGCACCCAACACCCTGAGTACTGAGCACCCAACACCCCACACACTGAGCACCCTAAGTACTGAGCACCCAGCACCCCAAGCACTGAGCACCCTGAGTATTGAGCACCCAGAAACCTGAGTACTGAGCAGCCAGCACCCTGAGTACTGAGCACCCAGCACCCCGAGCACTGAGCACGCAGCACCCTGAGTACTGAGCACCCAGCACCCTGAGCACTGAGCACCGAGCACCCTGAGCACTGAGCACCCAGCACCCTGAGGACTGAGCACCCAGCACCCTGAGCACTGAGCACCCTGAGTACTGAGCACTGAGCACCCTGAGTACTGAGCACTGAGCACCCTGAGTACTGAGCAACCAGCACCCTGAGTACTGAGCACCCAGCACCCTGAGCACTGAGCACCGAGCACCCTGAGCACTGAGCACCCAGCACCCTGAGCACTGAGCACCCAGCACCCTGAATAGTGAGCACCCAACGTACTGAGCACCGAGCACCCCGATCACTGAGCACCCAGCTCCCTGAGTACTGAGCACCCAGCACCCCGAGCACTGAGCACCCAGCACCCTGAGCACTGAGCACCCAGCACCATGAGCACTGATCACCCAGCACCCGGAGCACTGAGCACCCAGCACCCTGAGCACTGATCACCCAGCACCCTGAGCACTGAGCACCCAGCACCCTGAGTACTGAGCACCCAGCACCCTGAGTACTGAGCACCCAGCACCCTGAGTACTGAGCTCCGAGCACCCCGAGCACTGAGCACCCAGCGCCCCGAGCACCAAGCACCCTGAACACTGAGCACCCAGCACCCTGAGTACTGAGCACCCAGCACCCTGAGCAATGAGCACCCTGAGTACTGAGCACCCAGCACCTTGAGCACTGAGCACCGAGCACCCTGAATACTGAGCACCCAGCACCCTGAGCACTGAACACACAGCACCCTGAGTACTGAGCACCTCGAGCACTGAGCACCCAGCACCCTGAGTACTGAGCACCGAGCACCCCGAGCACTGAGCACCCAGCACCGTGAGCACTGAGCACCCAGCACCCCGAGACTGAGCACCCAGCACCCTGAGTACTGAGCACCCAGCACCCTGAGCACTGAGCACCCAGCACCCTGAGCACTGAGCACCCAGCACCCTGAGCACTGAGCACCCAGCACCCTGAGTAGTGAGCACCCAACGTACTGAGCACCGAGCACCCCGAGCACTGAGCACCCAGCACCCTGAGTACTGAGCACTGAGCACTCCGCACACCGAGCCCTGAGCACCCAGCATCCTGAGCACTGAGCACCCAGCACCCGAGTACTGAGCACCCAGCACCCTGAGTACTGAGCACCCAGCACCCTGAGTACTGAGCACCCAGCAGCCTGAGCACTGAGCACCCAGCACCCCGAGCACTGAGCACCCAGCACCCTGAGTACTGAGCACCCAGCACCCTGAGCACTGAGCACCCAGCACCCCGAGCACTGAGCACGCAGCACCCTGAGTACTGAGAACCCAGCACCCTGAGCACTGAGCACCCAGCACCCTGAGCACTGAGCACCCAGCACCCTGAGCACTGAGCACCCTTCACCCTGAGTACTGAGCTCCGAGCACCCCGAGCACTGAGCACCCAGCGCCCCGAGCACTGAGCACCCAGGACCCTGAGTACTGAGCACCCAGCACCCTGAGCACTGAGCACCCAGCACCCAACGTACTGAGCACCGAGCACCCCGAGCACTGAGCACCCAGCACCCTGAGTACTGAGCTCCGAGCACCCCGAGCACTGAGCACCCAGCGCCCCGAGCACTGAGCACCCAGCGCCCCGAGCACTGAGCACCAAGCACCCCGAGCAATGAGCACCCTGCACCCCGAGCACTGAGAACCCAGCACCCCAAGAGATGAGCACCCAGCACCCTGAGTACTGAGCACCCAGCACCCCGAATACTGAGCACCCAGCAACCTGAGCACTGAGCAGCCAGCACTCTGAGCACTGAGCACCCAGCACCCTGAGCACTGAGCACCCAGCACCCTGAGTACTGAGCACTGAGCACCACGAGTACTGAGCACGAAGCACCCTGATCACTGAGCACCCAACACCCTGAGTACTGAGCACCCAATACCCCAAGCACTGAGCACCCTAAGTACTGAGCACCCAGCACCCCAAGCACTGAGCACCCTGAGTATTGACCACCCAGCAACCTGAGTACTGAGCAGCCAGCACCCTGAGTACAGAGCACCCAGCACCCTGAGTACTGAGCACCCAGCACCCCGAGCACTGAGCACCCAGCACCCTGAGTACTGAGCACCCAGAACCCTGAGCACTGAGCACCGAGCACCATGAGCACTGAGCACCCAGCACCCCGAGCACTGAGCACCCAGCACCCCGAGAATGAGCACCCAGCACCCCGAGTACTGAGCACCGAGCACCCTGAGCACTGAGTACCCAGCACCCTGTGTACTGAGCACCCAGGACCCTGAGCACTGAGCACCGAGCAACCCAAGTACTGAGCACAAAGCACCCTGAGCACTGAGCACCCAGCACCCTGAGTACTGAGCACCCAGCACCCTGAGTACTGAACACCCAGCACCCTGAGCACTGAGCACTGAGCAATATGATCACTTAGAACTGAGCACCGAGCACCCCGAGAACTGAGCACCCAGCACCCGGAGAACTGAGCACACAGCGCCCTGAGTACTGAGCACCCATTACCCTGAGCACTGATCACCCAGCACCCTGAGCACTGAGCACCCAGCACCCTGAGTACTGAGCACCCAGC
Source organism: Microtus oregoni (assembly GCF_018167655.1). NCBI lineage: Eukaryota > Metazoa > Chordata > Mammalia > Rodentia > Cricetidae > Microtus > Microtus oregoni. The sequence continues at coordinate 1,076,202 of NW_024544813.1, forward strand.
ACCCTGAGTACTGAGCACCCTGCACCCTGAGTACTGAGCTCCGAGCACCCCGAGCACTGAGCACCCAGCGCCCCGAGCACCGAGCACCCTGAGCACTGAGCACCCAGCACCCTGAGCGCTGAACACACAGCACCCTGAGTACTGAGCACCTCGAGCACTGAGCACCCAGCACCCTGAGTACTGAGCACCGAGCACCCCGAGCACTGAGCACCCAGCACCGCGAGCACCGTGCACCCAGCACAACGAGACTGAGCACCCAGCACCCTGAGTACTGAGCACCCAGCACCCTGAGCACTGAGCACCCAGCACCCTGAGCACTGAGCACCCAGCACCCTGAGCACTGAGCACCCAGCACCCTGAGTAGTGAGCACCCAACGTACTGAGCACCGAGCACCCAGCACCCTGAGCACTGAGCACCCAGCACCCTGAGTACTGAGCACTGAGCACCCCGCACCCCGAGCACTGAGCACCCAGCACCCTGAGCACTGAGCACCCAGCACCCTGAGTACTGAGCACTGAGCACCCCGCACCCCGAGCACTGAGCACCCAGCACCCTGAGCACTGAGCACCCAGCACCCGAGTACTGAGCACCCAGCACCCTGAGTACTGAGCACTGAGCACCCCGCACCCCGAGCACTGAGCACCCAGCACCCTGAGCACTGAGCACCCAGCACCCGAGTACTGAGCACCCAGCACCCTGAGTACTGAGCACCCAGCACCCTGAGTACTGAGCACCCAGCACCCTGAGCACTGAGCACCCAGCACCCCGAGCACTGAGCACCCAGCGTCCCGAGCACTGAGCACACAGCACCCTGAGTACTGAGCACCCAGCACCCTGAGCACTGAGCACCCAGCACCCAACGTACTGAGAACCGAGCACCCCGAGCACTGAGCACCCAGCACCCTGAGTACTGAGCTCCGAGCACCCCGAGCACTGAGCACCCAGCGCCCCGAGCACTGAGCACCCAGCGCCCCGAGCACTGAGCACCAAGCACCCCGAGCAATGAGCACCCAGCACCCCGAGCACTGAGCACCCAGCACCCCAAGCAATTAGCACCCAGCACCCTGAGTACTGAGCACCCAGCACCACGAATACTGAGCACCCAGCAACTTGAGCACCGAGCAACCAGCACCCTGAGCACTGAGCACCCAGCACCCTGAGCACTGAGCACCCAGCACCCTGAGTACTGAGCACTGAGCACCACGAGTACTGAGCACCCAGCACCCTGATCACTGAGCACCCAACACCCTGAGTACTGAGCATCCAACACCCCAAGCACTGAGCACCCTAAGTACTGAGCACCCAGCACCCCAAGCACTGAGCACCCTGAGTATTGAGCACCCAGCAACCTGAGTACTGAGCAGCCAGCACCCTGAGTACTGAGCACCCAGCACCCTGAGTACTGAGCACCCAGCACCCCGAGCACTGAGCACCCAGCACCCTGAGCACTGAGCACCGAGCACCATGAGCACTGAGCACCCAGCACCCTGAGGACTGAGCACCCAGCACCCTGAGCACTGAGCACCCAGTGTACTGAGCACTGAGCACCCTGAGTACTGAGCACTGAGCACCCTGAGTACTGAGCAACCAGCACCCTGAGTAATGAGCACCCAGCACCCTGAGCACTGAGCACCGAGCACCCTGAGCACTGAGAACCCAGCACCCTGAGGACTGAGCACCCAGCACCCTGAGCACTGAGCACCCTGAGTACTGAGCACTGAGCACGCTGAGTACTGAGCACTGAGCACCCTGAGTACTGAGCAATCAGCACCCTGAGTACTGAGCACCCAGCACCCTGAGCACTGAGCACACAGCACCCTGAGTAGTGAGCACCCAACGTACTGAGCACCGAACAACCCGATCACTGAGCACCCAGCTCCCTGAGTACTGAGCACCCAGCACCCCGAGCACTGAGCACCCAGCACCCTGAGCACTGAGCACCCAGCACCCTGAGCACTGATCACCCAGCACCCTGAGCACTGAGCACCCAGCACCGTGAGTACTGAGCACCCAGCACCCTGAGTACTGAGCACTCAGCACCCTGAGTACTGACCACCGAGCACCCCGAGCACTGAGCAACCAGCACCCTGAGCACTGAGCACCCTGAGGACTGAGCACCAAGCACCCTGAGCACTGAGGACCCACCACCCTGAGTACTGAGCACCAATCACCCTGAGCACTGAGCACCCAGCACCCCGAGCACTGAGCACCCAGCAACCTGAGTACTGAGCAACCTGAGTACTGAGCACCCAGCACCCTGAGCACTGAGCACCCAGCACCCTGAGTACTGAGCAAACAGCACCCTGAGCACTGAGCACCAAGCACCCTGAGTACTGAGCACCCAGCACCCTGAGCACTGAGCACCCAGCATCCCGAGAATGAGCACACAGCACCCCGAGTACTGAGCACCGAGCACCCTGAGTACTGAGCGCCCAGCACCCTGAGCACTGAGCACTGAGCACCCCGAGTACTGAGCACAAAGCACCCTGAGTACTGAGCACACAGCACCCTGAGTACTGAGCACCCAGTACCCTGAGTACTGAAAACCCAGCACCCTGAGCACTGAGCACTGAGCACCCTGATCACTGAGTACTGAGCACCGAGCACCCCGAGAACTGAGCACCCAGCACCCGGAGTACTGAGCACCCAGCACCCTGAGTACTGAGCACCCAGCACCCTGAGCACTGATCACCCAGCACCCTGAGCACTGAGCACCCAGCACCCTGAGTACTGAGCACCCAGCACCCTGAGTACTGAGCACCCAGCACCCTGAGTACTGAGCTCCGAGCACCCCGAGCACTGAGCACCCAGCGCCCCGAGCACCAAGCACCCTGAGCACTGAGCACCCAGCACCCTGAGTACTGAGCACCCAGCACCCTGAGCAATGAGCACCCTGAGTACTTAGCACCCAGCACCTTGAGCACTGAGCACCGAGCACCCTGAATACTGAGCACCCAGCACCCTGAGCACTGAACACACAGCACCCTGAGTACTGAGCACCTCGTGCACTGAGCACCCAGCACCCTGAGTACTGAGCACCGAGCACTCCGCACACCGAGCCCTGAGCACCCAGCATCCTGAGCACTGAGCACCCAGCACCCGAGTACTGAGCACCCAGCACCCTGAGTACTGAGCACCCAGCACCCTGAGTACTGAGCACCCAGCACCCTGAGCACTGATCACCCAGCACCCTGAGCACTGAGCACCCAGCACCCTGAGTACTGAGCACCCAGCACCCTGAGTACTGAGCACCCAGCACCCTGAGTACTGAGCTCCGAGCACCCCGAGCACTGAGCACCCAGCGCCCCGAGCACCAAGCACCCTGAGCACTGAGCACCCAGCACCCTGAGTACTGAGCACCCAGCACCCTGAGCAATGAGCACCCTGAGTACTTAGCACCCAGCACCTTGAGCACTGAGCACCGAGCACCCTGAATACTGAGCACCCAGCACCCTGAGCACTGAACACACAGCACCCTGAGTACTGAGCACCTCGTGCACTGAGCACCCAGCACCCTGAGTACTCAGCACTGAGCACTCCGCACACCGAGCCCTGAGCACCCAGCATCCTGAGCACTGAGCACCCAGCACCCGAGTACTGAGCACCCAGCACCCTGAGTACTGAGCACCCAGCACCCTGAGTACTGAGCACCCAGCAGCCTGAGCACTGAGCACCCAGCACCCCGAGCACTGAGCACCCAGCACCCTGAGTACTGAGCACCCAGCACCCTGAGCACTGAGCACCCAGCACCCCGAGCACTTAGCACCCAGCACCCTGAGTACTGAGAACCCAGCACCCTGAGTACTGAGCACCCAGCACCCCGAATACTGAGCACCCAGCAACCTGAGCACCGAGCAGCCAGCACCCTGAGCACTGAGCACCCAGCACCCTGAGCACTGAGCACCCAGCTCCCTGAGTACTGAGCACCCAACACCCTGAGTACTGAGCACCCAACACCGCAAGCACTGAGCTCCCTAAGTACTGAGCACCCAGCACCCTGAGGACTGAGCACCCAGCACCCTGAGCACTGAGCACCCTGAGTACTGAGCACTGAGCACCCTGAGTACTGAGCACTGAGCACCCTGAGTACTGAGCAACCAGCACCCTGAGTACTGAGCACCCAGCACCCTGAGCACTGAGCACCGAGCACCCTGAGCACTGAGCAGCCAGCACCCTGAGCACTGAGCACCCAGCACCCTGAATAGTGAGCACCCAACGTACTGAGCACCGAGCACCCCGATCACTGAGCACCCAGCTCCCTGAGTACTGAGCACCCAGCACCCCGAGCACTGAGCACCCAGCACCCTGAGCACTGAGCACCCAGCACCATGAGCACTGATCACCCAGCACCCGGAGCACTGAGCACCCAGCACCCTGAGCACTGATCACCCAGCACCCTGAGCACTGAGCACCCAGCACCCTGAGTACCGAGCACCCAGCACCCTGAGTACTGAGCACCCAGCACCCTGAGTACTGAGCTCCGAGCACCCCGAGCACTGAGCACCCAGCGCCCCGAGCACCAAGCACCCTGAACACTGAGCACCCAGCACCCTGAGTACTGAGCACCCAGCACCCTGAGCAATGAGCACCCTGAGTACTGAGCACCCAGCACCTTGAGCACTGAGCACCGAGCACCCTGAATACTGAGCACCCAGCACCCTGAGCACTGAACACACAGCACCCTGAGTACTGAGCACCTCGAGCACTGAGCACCCAGCACCCTGAGTACTGAGCACCGAGCACCCCGAGCACTGAGCACCCAGCACCGCGAGCACTGAGCACCCAGCACCCCGAGACTGAGCACCCAGCACCCTGAGTACTGAGCACCCAGCATCCTGAGCACTGAGCACCCAGCACCCTGAGCACTGAGCACCCAGCACCCTGAGCACTGAGCACCCAGCACCCTGAGTAGTGAGCACCCAACGTACTGAGCACCGAGCACCCCGAGCACTGAGCACCCAGCACCCTGAGTACTGAGCACTGAGCACTCCGCACACCGAGCCCTGAGCACCCAGCATCCTGAGCACTGAGCACCCAGCACCCGAGTACTGAGCACCCAGCACCCTGAGTACTGAGCACCCAGCACCCTGAGTACTGAGCACCCAGCAGCCTGAGCACTGAGCACCCAGCACCCCGAGCACTGAGCACCCAGCACCCTGAGTACTGAGCACCCAGCACCCTGAGCACTGAGCACCCAGCACCCCGAGCACTGAGCACCCAGCACCCTGAGTACTGAGAACCCAGCACCCTGAGCACTGAGCACCCAGCACCCTGAACACTGAGCACCCAGCACCCTGAGCACTGAGCACCCTTCACCCTGAGTACTGAGCTCCGAGCACCCCGAGCACTGAGCACCCAGCGCCCCGAGCACTGAGCACCCAGGACCCTGAGTACTGAGCACCCAGCACCCTGAGCACTGAGCACCCAGCACCCAACGTACTGAGCACCGAGCACCCCGAGCACTGAGCACCCAGCACCCTGAGTACTGAGCTCCGAGCACCCCGAGCACTGAGCACCCAGCGCCCCGAGCACTGAGCACCCAGCGCCCCGAGCACTGAGCACCAAGCACCCCGAGCAATGAGCACCCTGCACCCCGAGCACTGAGCACCCAGCACCCCAAGAGATGAGCACCCAGCACCCTGAGTACTGAGCACCCAGCACCCCGAATACTGAGCACCCAGCAACCTGAGCACCGAGCAACCAGCACCCTGAGCACTGAGCACCCAGCACCCTGAGCACTGAGCACCCAGCACCCTGAGTACTGAGCACTGAGCACCACGAGTACTGAGCACCCAGCACCCTGATCACTGAGCACCCAACACCCTGAGTACTGAGCACCCAACACCCCAAGCACTGAGCACCCTAAGTACTGAGCACCCAGCACCCCAAGCACTGAGCACCCTGATTATTGAGCACCCAGCAACCTGAGTACTGAGCAGCCAGCACCCTGAGTACTGAGCACACAGCACCCTGAGTACTGAGCACCCAGCACCCCGAGCACTGAGCACCCAGCACCCTGAGTACTGAGCACCCAGCACCCTGAGCACTGAGCACCGAGCACCCTGAGCACTGAGCACCCAGCACCCTGAGGACTGAGCACCCAGCACCCTGAGCACTGAGCACCCTGAGTACTGAGCACTGAGCACCCTGAGTACTGAGCACTGAGCACCCTGAGTACTGAGCACCCAGCACCCTGAGCACTGAGCACCGAGCACCCTGAGCACTGAGCACCCAGCACCCTGAGCACTGAGCACCCAGCACCCTGAGTATTGAGCACCCAACGTACTGAGCACCGAGCACCCCGATCACTGAGCACCCAGCTCCCTGAGTACTGAGCACCCAGCACCATGAGCACTGATCACCCAGCCCCCGGAGCACTGAGCACCCAGCACCCTGAGCACTGATTACCCAGCACCCTGAGCACTGAGCACCCAGCTCCCTGAGTACTGAGCACCCAGCACCATGAGCACTGAGCACCCAGCACCCTGAGCACTGAGCACCCAGCACCCTGAGTATTGAGCACCCAACGTACTGAGCACCGAGCACCCCGAGCACTGAGCACCCAGCACCCTGAGCACTGAGCACCCAGCACCATGAGCACTGATCACCCAGCCCACGGAGCACTGAGCACCCAGCACCCTGAGCACTGATTACCCAGCACCCTGAGCACTGAGCACCCAGCACCCTGAGTACTGAGCACCCAGCACCCTGAGCAATGAGCACCCTGAGTACTGAGCACCCAGCAGCTTGAGCACTGAGCACCGAGCACCCTGAATACTGAGCACCCAGCACCCTGAGCACTGAACACACAGCACCCTGAGTACTGAGCACCTCGAGCACTGAGCACCCAGCACCCTGAGTACTGAGCACCGAGCACCCCGAGCACTGGGCACCCAGCACCACGAGCACTGAGCACCCAGCACCCCGAGACTGAGCACCCAGCACCCTGAGTACTGAGCTCCCAGCACCCTGAGCACTGAGCACCCAGCACCCTGAGCACTGAGCACCCAGCACCCTGAGCACTGAGCACCCAGCACCCTGAGTAGTGAGCACCCAACGTACTGAGCACCGAGCACCCCGAGCACTGAGCACCCAGCACCCTGAGTACTGAGCACTGAGCACTCCGCACACCGAGCCCTGAGCACCCAGCATCCAGAGCACTGAGCACCCAGCACCCGAGTACTGAGCACCCAGCACCCTGAGTACTGAGCACCCAGCACCCTGAGTACTGAGCACCCAGCAGCCTGAGCACTGAGCACCCAGCACCCCGAGCACTGAGCACCCAGCACCCTGAGTACTGAGCACCCAGCACCCTGAGCACTGAGCACCCAGCACCCCGAGGACTGAGCACCCAGCACCCTGAGTACTGAGATCCGAGCACCCCGAGCACTGAGCACCCAGCGCCCCGAGCACTGAGCACCCAGCGCCCCGAGCACTGAGCACCAAGCACCCCGAGCAATGAGCACCCTGCACCCCGAGCACTGAGCACCCAGCACCCCAAGCAATGAGCACCCAGCACCCTGAGTACTGAGCACCCAGCACCCCGAATTCTGAGCACCCAGCAACCTGAGCACCGAGCAGCCAGCACCCTGAGCACTGAGCACCCAGCACCCTGAGCACTGAGCACACAGCACCCTGAGTACTGAGCACCCAACACCCCAAGCACTGAGCACCCTAAGTACTGAGCACCCAGCACCCCAAGCACTGAGCACCCTGAGTCTTGAGCACCCAGCAACCTGAGTACTGAGCAGCCAGCACCCTGAGTACTGAGCACCTAGCACCCCGAGCACTGAGCACCCAGCACCCTGAGTACTGAGCACCCAGCACCCTGAGCACTGAGCACCGAGCACCCTGAGCACTGAGCACCCAGCACCCTGAGGACTGAGCACCCAGCACCCTGAGCACTGAGCACCCTGAGTACTGAGCACTGAGCACCCTGAGTACTGAGCACTGAGCACCCTGAGTACTGAGCAACCAGCACCCTGAGTACTGAGCACCCAGCACCCTGAGAACTGAGCACCGAGCACCCTGAGCACTGAGCACCCAGCACCCTGAGCACTGAGCACCCAGCACCCTGAGTAGTGAGCACCCAACGTACTGAGCACCGAGCACCCCGATCACTGAGCACCCAGCTCCCTGAGTACTGAGCACCCAGCACCCCGAGCACTGAGCACACAGCACCCTGAGCACTGAGCACCCAGCACCCTGAGTACTGAGCACTGAGCACTCCGCACACCGAGCCCTGAGCACCCAGCATCCAGAGCACTGAGCACCCAGCACCCGAGTACTGAGCACCCAGCACCCTGAGTACTGTGCACCCAGCACCCTGAGTACTGAGCACCCAGCAGCCTGAGCACTGAGCACCCAGCACCCCGAGCACTGAGCACCCAGCACCCTGAGTACTGAGCACCCAGCACCCTGAGCACTGAGCACCCAGCACCCCGAGGACTGAGCACCCAGCTCCCTGAGTACTGAGAACCCAGCAACCTGAGCACTGAGCACCCAGCACCCTGAGCACTGAGCACCCAGCACCCTGAGCACTGAGCACCCAGCACCCTGAGTACTGAGCTCCGAGCACCCCGAGCACTGAGCACCCAGCGCCCCGAGCACTGAGCACCCAGCACCCTGAGTACTGAGCACCCAGCACCCTGAGCACTGAGCACCCAGCACCCAACGTACTGAACACCGAGCACCCCGAGCACTGAGCACCCAGCACCCTGAGTACTGACATCCGAGCACCCCGAGCACTGAGCACCCAGCGCCCCGAGCACTGAGCACCCAGCGCCCCGAGCACTGAGCACCAAGCACCCCGAGCAATGAGCACCCTGCACCCCGAGCACTGAGCACCCAGCACCCCAAGCAATGAGCACCCAGCACCCTGAGTACTGAGCACCCAGCACCCCGAATTCTGAGCACCCAGCAACCTGAGCACCGAGCAGCCAGCACCCTGAGCACTGAGCACCCAGCACCCTGAGCACTGAGCACACAGCACCCTGAGTACTGAGCACCCAACACCCCAAGCACTGAGCACCCTAAGTACTGAGCACCCAGCACCCCAAGCACTGAGCACCCTGAGTCTTGAGCACCCAGCAACCTGAGTACTGAGCAGCCAGCACCCTGAGTACTGAGCACCTAGCACCCCGAGCACTGAGCACCCAGCACCCTGAGTACTGAGCACCCAGCACCCTGAGCACTGAGCACCGAGCACCCTGAGCACTGAGCACCCAGCACCCTGAGGACTGAGCACCCAGCACCCTGAGCACTGAGCACCCTGAGTACTGAGCACTGAGCACCCTGAGTACTGAGCACTGAGCACCCTGAGTACTGAGCAACCAGCACCCTGAGTACTGAGCACCCAGCACCCTGAGAACTGAGCACCGAGCACCCTGAGCACTGAGCACCCAGCACCCTGAGCACTGAGCACCCAGCACCCTGAGTAGTGAGCACCCAACGTACTGAGCACCGAGCACCCCGATCACTGAGCACCCAGCTCCCTGAGTACTGAGCACCCAGCACCCCGAGCACTGAGCACACAGCACCCTGAGCACTGAGCACCCAGCACCCTGAGTACTGAGCACTGAGCACTCCGCACACCGAGCCCTGAGCACCCAGCATCCAGAGCACTGAGCACCCAGCACCCGAGTACTGAGCACCCAGCACCCTGAGTACTGTGCACCCAGCACCCTGAGTACTGAGCACCCAGCAGCCTGAGCACTGAGCACCCAGCACCCCGAGCACTGAGCACCCAGCACCCTGAGTACTGAGCACCCAGCACCCTGAGCACTGAGCACCCAGCACCCCGAGGACTGAGCACCCAGCTCCCTGAGTACTGAGAACCCAGCAACCTGAGCACTGAGCACCCAGCACCCTGAGCACTGAGCACCCAGCACCCTGAGCACTGAGCACCCAGCACCCTGAGTACTGAGCTCCGAGCACCCCGAGCACTGAGCACCCAGCGCCCCGAGCACTGAGCACCCAGCACCCTGAGTACTGAGCACCCAGCACCCTGAGCACTGAGCACCCAGCACCCAACGTACTGAACACCGAGCACCCCGAGCACTGAGCACCCAGCACCCTGAGTACTGACATCCGAGCACCCCGAGCACTGAGCACCCAGCGCCCCGAGCACTGAGCACCCAGCGCCCCGAGCACTGAGCACCAAGCACCCCGAGCAATGAGCACCCTGCACCCCGAGCACTGAGCACCCAGCACCCCAAGCAATGAGCACCCAGCACCCTGAGTACTGAGCACCCAGCACCCCGAATTCTGAGCACCCAGCAACCTGAGCACCGAGCAGCCAGCACCCTGAGCACTGAGCACCCAGCACCCTGAGCACTGAGCACACAGCACCCTGAGTACTGAGCACTGAGCACCACGAGTACTGAGCACCCAGCACCCTGATCACTGAGCACCCAACACCCTGAGTACTGAGCACCCAACACCCCAAGCACTGAGCACCCTAAGTACTGAGCACCCAGCACCCCAAGCACTGAGCACCCTGAGTATTGAGCACCCAGCAACCTGAGTACTGAGCAGCCAGCACCCTGAGTACTGAGCACCCAGCACCCCGAGCACTGAGCACCCAGCACCGTGAGTACTGAGCACCCAGCACCCTGAGCACCGAGCACCCTGAGCACTGAGCACCCAGCACCCTGAGGACTGAGCACCCAGCACCCTGAGCACTGAGCACCCTGAGTACTGAGCACTGAGCACCCTGAGTACTGAGCACTGAGCACCCTGAGTACTGAGCAACCAGCACCCTGAGTACTGAGCACCCAGCACCCTGAGCACTGAGCACCGAGCACCCTGAGCACTGAGCACCCAGCACCCTGAGCACTGAGCACCCAGCACCCTGAGTAGTGAGCACCCAACGTACTGAGCACCGAGCACCCCGATCACTGAGCACCCAGCTCCCTGAGTACTGAGCACCCAGCACCCCGAGCACTGAGCACACAGCACCCTGAGCACTGAGCACCCAGCACCATGAGCACTGATCACCCAGCACCCGGAGCACTGAGCACCCAGCACCCTGAGTACTGAGCACCCAGCACCCTGAGTACTGAGCACTCAGCACCCTGAGTACTGAGAACCGAGCACCCCGAGCCCTGAGCACGCATCACCCTGAGCACTGAGCACCCTGAGGACTGAGCACCCAGCACCCTGAGCACTGAGCACCCAGCACCCTGAGTACTGAGCACCGATCACCCTGAGCACTGAGCACCCAGCACCCCGAGCACTGAGCACCCAGCACCCTGAGTACTGAGCAACCTCAGTACTGAGCACCCAGCACCCTGAGCACTGAGCACCCATCACCCTGAGTACTGAGCACCCAGCACCCTGAGCACTGAGCACCCAGCACCCTGAGTACTGAGCACCCAGCACCCCGAGCACTGAGCACCCAGCACCCCGAGAATGAGCACCCAGCACCCCGAGTACTGAGCACCGAGCACCCTGAACACTGAGTACCCAGCACCCTGAGTACTGAGCACCCAGCACCCTGAGCACTGAGCACCGAGCACCCCGAGTACTGAGCTCAAAGCACCCTGAGCACTGAACACCCAGCACCCTGAGTACTGAGCACCCAGCACCCTGAGTACTGAACACCCAGCACCCTGAGGACTGAGCACTGAGCACCCTGATCACTGAGTACTGAGCACCGAGCACCCCGAGAACTGAGCACCCAGCACCCGGAGTACTGAGCACCCAGCACACTGAGTACTGAGCACCCAGCACCCCGAGCACTGAGCACCCAGCACCCTGAGCACTGAGCACCCTGCACCCTGAGTACTGAGCACTGAGCACCCAGCACACCGAGCACTGAGCACCCAGAACCCTGAGTACTGAGCACTGAGCAGCCAGCACCCCGAGCACTGAGCACCCAGCACCCTGAGCACTGAGCATCCAGCACCCTGAGCACTGAGCACCCAGCACCCTGAGTACTGAGCACTGAGCACCCAGCACCCTGAGCACTGAGCACCCAGCACCCTGAGTACTGAGCACCCAGCACCCTGAGTACTGAGCACCCAGCACCCTGAGTACTGAACACCCAGCACCCCGAGCACTGAGCACTGAGCACCCTGATCCCTGAGTACTGAGCACCGAGCACCCCGAGAACTGAGCACCCAGCACCCGGAGTACTGAGCACCCAGCACCCTGAGTACTGAGCTGCGAGTACCCCAAGCACTGAGCACCCAGCGCCCCGAGCACCGAGCACCCTGAGCAATGTGCACCCAGCACCCTGAGTACTGAGCACCCAGCACCCTGAGCAATGAGCACCCTGAGTACTGAGCACCCAGCACCTTGAGCACTGAGCACCGAGCACCCCGAGCACTGAGCACCCAGCACCTGGAGTACTGAGCACCCAGCACCCTGAGTACTAAGCACCGAGCACCCTGAATACTGAGCACCCAGCACCCTGAGCACTGAACACACAGCACCCTGAGTACTGAGCACCTCGAGCACTGAGCATCCAGCACCCTGAGTACTGAGCACCGAGCACCCCGAGCACTGAGCACCCAGCACCGCGAGCACCTAGGACCCAGCACCCCGAGACTGAGCACCCAGCACCCTGAGTACTGAGCACCCAGCACCCTGAGCACTGAGCACCCAGCACCCTGAGCACTGAGCACACAGCACCCTGAGCACTGAGCACCCAGCACCCTGAGTAGTGAGCACCCAACGTACTGAGCACCGAGCACCCCGAGCACTGAGCACCCAGCACCCTGAGTACTGAGCACTGAGCACCCCGCACCCCGAGCCCTGAGCACCCAGCACCGTGAGCACTGAGCACCCAGCACCCGAGTACTGAGCACCCAGCACCCAGAGTACTGAGCACCCAGCACCCTGAGTACTGAGCACCCAGCACCCTGAACACTGAGCACCCAGCACCCCGAGGACTGAGAACCCAGCACCCTGAGTACTGAGCACCCAGCACCCCGAGCACTGAGCACCCAGCACCCTGAGTACTGAGCACCCAGCACCCTGAGCACTGAGCACCCAGCACCCTGAGCACTGAGCACCCAGCACCCTGAGTACTGAGCTCCGAGCACCCCGAGCACTGAGCACCCAGCGCTCCAAGCACTGAGCACCCAGCACCCTGAGTACTGAGGACCCAGCACCCTGAGCACTGAGCAGCCAGCACCCAACGTACTGAGCACCGAGCACCCCGAGCACTGAGCACCCAGCACCCTGAGTACTGAGCACCCAGCTCCCTGAGCACTGAGCACCCAGCACCCTGAGCACTGAGCACCCAGCACCCTGAGCACTGAGCACCCAGCACCCTGAGTACTGAGCTCCGAGCACCCCGAGCACTGAGCACCCAGCGCCCCGAGCACTGAGAACCCAGCGCCCCGAGCACTGAGCACCAAGCACCCCGAGCAATGAGCACCCAGCACCCCGAGCACTGAGCACCCAGCACCCCAAGCAATGAGCACCCAGCACCCTGAGTACTGAGCACCCAGCACCCTGAGTACTGAGCAGCCAGCACCCTGAGCACTGAGCACCCAACACCCTAAGCACTGAGCACCCAGCACCCTGAGTACTGAGCACTGAGCACCACGAGTACTGAGCACCCAGCACCCTGATCACTGAGCACCCAACACCCTGAGTACTGAGCACCCAACACCCCAAGCACTGAGCACCCTAAGTACTGAGCACCCAGCACCCCAAGCACTGAGCACCCTGAGTATTGAGCACCCAGCAACCTGAGTACTGAGCACCCAGCACCCTGAGTACTGAGCACCCAGCACCCCGAGCACTGAGCACTCAGCACCCTGAGTACTGAGCACCCAGCACCCTGAGCACTGAGCACCGAGCACCCTGAGCACTGAGCACCCAGCACCCTGAGGACTGAGCACCCAGCACCCTGATTACTGAGCACCCTGAGTACTGAGCACTGAGCACCCTGAGTACTGAGCACTGAGCACCCTGAGTATTGAGCAACCAGCACCCTGAGTACTGAGCACCCAGCACCCTGAGCACTGAGCACCGAGCACCCTGAGCACTGAGCACCCAGCACCCTGAGCACTGAGCACCCAGCACCCTGAGTAGTGAGCACCCAACGTACTGAGCACCGAGCACCCCGATCACTGAGTACCCAGCTCCCTGAGTACTGAGCACCCAGCACCCCGAGCACTGAGCACCCAGCACCCTGAGCACTGAGCACCCAGCACCATGAGCACTGATCACCCAGCACCCTGAGCACTGAGCACCCAGCACCCTGAGTACTGAGCACCCAGCACCCTGAGTACTGAGCACTCAGCACCCTGAGTACTGAGCACCGAGCACCCCGAGCACTGAGCACGCAGCACCCTGAGCACTGAGCACCCTGAGGACTGAGCACCCAGAACCCTGAGGACTGAGCACCCAGCACCCTGAGTACTGAGCACCGATAACCCTGAGCACTGAGCACCCAGCACCCCGAGCACTGAGCACCCAGCACCCTGAGTACTGAGCAACCTGAGTACTGAGCACCCAGCACCCTGAGAACTGAGCACCCAGCACCCTGAGTACTGAGCACCCAGCACCCTGAGCACTGAGCACCCAGCACCCTGAGTACTGAGCACCCAGCACCCCGAGCACTGAGCACCCAGCACCCCGAGAATGAGCACCCAGCACCCCGAGTACTGAGCACCGAGCACCCTGAGCACTGAGTACCCAGCACCCTGAGTACTGAGCACCCAGCACCCTGAGTACTGAACACCCAGCACCCTGAGCACTGAGCACTGAGCACCCTGATCACTGAGTACTGAGCACCGAGCACCCCGAGAACTGAGCACCCAGCACCCAGAGTACTGAGCACCCAGCACCCTGAGTACTGAGCACTGAGCACCCAGCACACCGAGCACTGAGCACGCAGAACCCTGAGTACTGAGCACTGAGCACCCAGCACCCCGAGCACTGAGCACCCAGCACCCTGAGCACTGAGCACCCAGCACCCTGAGCACTGAGCACCCAGCACCCTGAGTACTGAGCACTGAGCACCCAGCACCCCGATCACTGAGCACCCAGCACCGTGAGTACTGAGCACTGAGCACCCAGCACCCCGAGCACTGAGCACCCAGCACCCTGAGTACTGAGCACTGAGCACCCAGCACCCCGAGCACTGAGCACCCAGCACCCTGAGTACTGAGCACTGAGCACCCAGCACCCTGAGCACTGAGCACCCAGCACACTGAGTACTGAGCACTGAGAACCCAGCACCCCGAGTACTGAGCACCCAGCACCTTGAGTACTGAGCACCCAGCACCCTGAGCACTGAGCACCCAGCACCCCGAGCACTGAGCACCCAGCACCCCGAGCACTGAGCACGCAGCTCCCTGAGTACTGAGCTCCGAGCACCCCGAGCACTGAGCACCCAGCGCCCCGAGCACCAAGCACCCTGAGCACTGAGCACCCAGCACCCTGAGTACTGAGCACCCAGCACCCTGAGCACTGAGCACCCAGCACCCCGAGCACTGAGCACCCAGCACCCTGAGTACTGAGCACCCAGCACCCTGAGCACTGAGCACCGAGCACCCTGAGCACTGAGCACCCAGCACCCTGAGGACTGAGCACCCAGCACCCTGAGCACTGAGCACCCTGAGTACTGAGCACTGAGCACCCTGAGTACTGAGCACTGAGCACCCTGAGTATTGAGCAACCAGCACCCTGAGTACTGAGCACCCAGCACCCTGAGCACTGAGCACCGAGCACCCTGAGTACTGAGCACCCAGCACCCTGAGCACTGAGCACCCAGCACCCTGAGTAGTGAGCACCCAGCACACTGAGCACCGAGCACCACGATCACTGAGTACCCAGCACCCTGAGTACTGAGCACCCAGCACCCCGAGCACTGAGCACCCAGCACACTGAGCACTGAGCACCCAGCACCATGAGCACTGATCACCCAGCACCCTGAGCACTGAGCACCCAGCACCCTGAGTACTGAGCACCCAGCACCCTGAGTACTGAGCACTCAGCACCCTGAGTACTGAGCAGCGAGCACCCCGAGCACTGAGCACGCAGCACCCTGAGCACTGAGCACCCTGAGGACTGAGTACCCAGCACCCTGAGCACTGAGCACCCAGCACCCTGAGTACTGAGCACCGATCACCCTGAGCACTGAGCACCCAGCACCCCGGGCACTGAGCACCCAGCACCCTGAGTACTGAGCAACCTGAGTACTGAGCAACCAGCACCCTGAGAACTGAGCACCCAGCACCCTGAGTACTGAGCACCCAGCACCCTGAGCACTGAGCACCCAGCGCTCCGAGCACTGAGCACCCAGCACCCTGAGTACTGAGGACCCAGAACCCTGAGCACTGAGCAGCCAGCACCCAACGTACTGAGCACCGAGCACCCCGAGCACTGAGCACCCAGCACCCTGAGTACTGAGCACCCAGCACCCTGAGCACTGAGCACCCAGCACCCTGAGCACTGAGCACCCAGCACCCTGAGCACTGAGCACCCAGCACCCTGAGTACTGAGCTCCGAGCACCCCGAGCACTGAGCACCCAGCGCCCCGAGCACTGAGCACCCAGCGCCCCGAGCACTGAGCACCAAGCACCCCGAGCAATGAGCACCCAGCACCCCGAGCACTGAGCACCCAGCACCCCAAGCAATGAGCACCCAGCACCCTGAGTACTGAGCACCCAGCACCCTGAGTACTGAGCAGCCAGCACCCTGAGCACTGAGCACCCAGCACCCTAAGCACTGAGCACCCAGCACCCTGAGTACTGAGCACTGAGCACCACGAGTACTGAGCACCCAGCACCCTGATCACTGAGCACCCTGAGTATTGAGCACCCAGCAACCTGAGTACTGAGCACCCAGCACCCTGAGTACTGAGCACCCATCACCCCGAGCACTGAGCACCCTGAGTATTGAGCACCCAGCAACCTGAGTACTGAGCACCCAACACCCCAAGCACTGAGCACCCTAAGTACTGAGCACCCAGCACCCCAAGCACTGAGCACCCTGAGTATTGAGCACCCAGCAACCTGAGTACTGAGCACCCAGCACCCTGAGTACTGAGCACCCAGCACCCCGAGCACTGAGCACCCAGCACCCTGAGTACTGAGCACCCAGCACCCTGAGCACTGAGCACCGAGCACCCTGAGCACTGAGCACCCAGCACCCTGAGGACTGAGCACCCAGCACCCTGATTACTGAGCACCCTGAGTACTGAGCACTGAGCACCCTGAGTACTGAGCACTGAGCACCCTGAGTATTGAGCAACCAGCACCCTGAGTACTGAGCACCCAGCACCCTGAGCACTGAGCACCGAGCACTCTGAGCACTGAGCACCCAGCACCCTGAGCACTGAGCACTCAGCACCCTGAGTAGTGAGCACCGAACGTACTGAGCACCGAGCACCCCGATCACTGAGTACCCAGCTCCCTGAGTACTGAGCACCCAGCACCCCGAGCACTGAGCACCCAGCACCCTGAGCACTGAGCACCCAGCACCATGAGCACTGATCACCCAGCACCCTGAGCACTGAGCACCCAGCACCCTGAGTACTGAGCACCCAGCACCCTGAGTACTGAGCACTCAGCACCCTGAGTACTGAGCACCGAGCACCCCGAGCACTGAGCACGCAGCACCCTGAGCACTGAGCACCCTGAGGACTGAGCACCCAGAACCCTGAGCACTGAGCACCCAGCACCCTGAGTACTGAGCACCGATCACCCTGAGCACTGAGCACCCAGCACCCCGAGCACTGAGCACCCAGCACTCTGAGTACTGAGCAACTTCAGTACTGAGCACCCAGCACCCTGAGAACTGAGCACCCAGCACCCTGAGTACTGAGCACCCAGCACCCTGAGCACTGAGCACCCAGCACCCTGAGTACTGAGCACCCAGCACCCCGAGCACTGAGCACCCAGCACCCCGAGAATGAGCACCCAGCACCCCGAGTACTGAGCACCGAGCACCCTGAGCACTGAGTACCCAGCACCCTGAGTACTGAGCACCCAGCACCCTGAGTACTGAACACCCAGCACCCTGAGCACTGAGCACTGAGCACCCTGATCACTGAGTACTGAGCACTGAGCACCCCGAGAACTGAGCACCCAGCACCCGGAGTACTGAGCACCCAGCACCCTGAGTACTGAGCACCGAGCACCCCGAGAACTGAGCACCCAGCACCCGGATTACTGAGCACCCAGCATTCTGAGTACTGAGCACCCAGCACCCCGATCACTGAGCACCCAGCACCCTGAGCACTGAGCACCCAGCACCCTGAGTACTGAGCACTGAGCACCCAGCACACCGAGCACTGAGCACGCAGAACCCTGAGTACTGAGCACTGAGCACCTAGCACCCCGAGCACTGAGCACCCAGCACCCTGAGCACTGAGCACCCAGCACCCTGAGCACTGAGTACCCAGCACCCTGAGTACTGAGCACTGAGCACCCAGCACCCTGAGCACTGAGCACCCAGCACCGTGAGTACTGAGCACTGAGCACCCAGCACCCCGAGCACTGAGCACCCAGCACCCTGAGTACTGAGCACTGAGCACCCAGCACCCCGAGCACTGAGCACCCAGCACCCTGAGTACTGAGCACTGAGCACCCAGCACCCTGAGCACTGAGCACCCAGCACACTGAGTACTGAGCACTGAGAACCCAGCACCCCGAGTACTGAGCACCCAGCACCCTGAGTACTGAGCACCCAGCACCCTGAGCACTGAGCACCCAGCACCCCGAGCACTGAGCACCCAGCACCCCGAGCACTGAGCACCCAGCTCCCTGAATACTGAGCTCCGAGCACCCCGAGCACTGAGCACCCAGCGCCCCGAGCACCGAGCACCCTGAGCACTGAGCACCCAGCACCCTGACTACTGAGCACCCAGCACCCTGAGCAATGAGAAACTTGAGTACTGAGCACCCAGCACCTTGAGCACTGAGCACCGAGCACCCCGAGCACTGAGCACCCAGCACCCGGAGTACTGAGCACCCAGCACCCTGAGTACTAAGCACCCTGAGTACTGAGCACTGAGCACCCTGAGTACTGAGCACTGAGCACCCTGAGTATTGAGCAACCAGCACCCTGAGTACTGAGCACCCAGCACCCTGAGCACTGAGCACCCAACACCCCGAGCACTGAGCACCCAGCACCCTGAGTACTGAGCACCCAGCACCCTGAGTACTGAGCACCCAGCACCCTGAGCACTGAGCACCGAGCACCCTGAGCACTGAGCACCCAGCACCCTGAGCACTGAGCACCCAGCACCCTGAGTAGTGAGCACCCAGCACACTGAGCACCGAGCACCACGATCACTGAGTACCCAGCACCCTGAGTACTGAGCACCCAGCACCCCGATCACTGAGCACCCAGCACACTGAGCACTGAGCACCCAGCACCATGAGCACTGATCACCCAGCACCCTGAGCACTGAGCACCCAGCACCCTGAGTACTGAGCACCCAGCACCCTGAGTACTGAGCACTCAGCACCCTGAGTACTGAGCAGCGAGCACCCCGAGCACTGAGCACGCAGCACCCTGAGCACTGAGCACCCTGAGGACTGAGCACCCAGCACCCTGAGCACTGAGCACCCAGCACCCTGAGTACTGAGCACCGATCACCCTGAGCACTGAGCACCCAGCACCCCGGGCACTGAGCACCCAGCACCCTGAGTACTGAGCAACCTGAGTACTGAGCAACCAGCACCCTGAGAACTGAGCACCCAGCACCCTGAGTACTGAGCACCCAGCACCCTGAGCACTGAGCACTGAGCACCCAGCACCCTGAGCACTGAGCACCCTGAGTACTGAGCACCGAGCACCCCGAGAACTGAGCACCCAGCACCCGGAGTACTGAGCACCCAGCACCCTGAGTACTGAGCACCCAGCACCCCGAGCACTGAGCACCCAGCACCCTGAGCACTGAGCACCCAGCACCCTGAGTACTGAGCACCCAGCACCCTGAGTACTGAACACCCAGCACCCTGAGCACTGAGCACTGAGCACCCAGATCACTGAGTACTGAGCACCGAGCACCCCGAGAACTGAGCACCCAGCACCCGGAGTACTGAGCACCCAGCATTCTGAGTACTGAGCACCCAGCACCCCGAGCACTGAGCACCCAGCACCCTGAGCACTGAGCACCCAGCACCCTGAGTACTGAGCACTGAGCACCCCGCACACCGAGCACTGAGCACGCAGAACCATGAGTACTGAGCACTGAGCACCCAGCACCCCGAGCACTGAGCACCCAGCACCCTGAGCACTGAGCACCCAGCACCCTGAGCACTGAGCACCCAGCACCCTGAGTACTGAGCACTGAGCACCCAGCACCCTGAGCACTGAGCACCCAGCACCCTGAGTACTGAGCACTGAGCACCCAACACCACGAGCACTGAGCACCCAGCACCCTGAGTACTGAGCACTGAGCACCCAGCATTCCGAGCACTGAGCACCCAGCACCCCGAGCACTGATCACCCAGCACCCTGAGTACTGAGCACTGAGCACCCAGCACCCTGAGCACTGAGCAGCCAGCACCCTGAGTACTGAGCACTGAGAACGCAGCAACCAGAGTACTGAGCACCCAGCACCCTGAGTACTGAGCACCCAGCACCCTGAGCACTGAGCACCCAGCACCCTGAGGACTGAGCACCCAGCACCCTGATTACTGAGCACCCTGAGTACTGAGCACTGAGCACCCTGAGTACTGAGCACTGAGCACCCTGAGTATTGAGCAACCAGCACCCTGAGTACTGAGCACCCAGCACCCTGAGCACTGAGCACCGAGCACTCTGAGCACTGAGCACCCAGCACCCTGAGCACTGAGCACCCAGCACCCTGAGTAGTGAGCACCGAACGTACTGAGCACCGAGCACCCCGATCACTGAGTACCCAGCTCCCTGAGTACTGAGCACCCAGCACCCCGAGCACTGAGCACCCAGCACCCTGAGCACTGAGCACCCATCACCATGAGCACTGATCACCCAGCACCCTGAGCACTGAGCACCCAGCACCCTGAGTACTGAGCACCCAGCACCCTGAGTACTGAGCACTCAGCACCCTGAGTACTGAGCACCGAGCACCCCGAGCACTGAGCACGCAGCACCCTGAGCACTGAGCACCCTGAGGACTGAGCACCCAGAACCCTGAGCACTGAGCACCCAGCACCCTGAGTACTGAGCACCGATCACCCTGAGCACTGAGCACCCAGCACCCCGAGCACTGAGCACCCAGCACTCTGAGTACTGAGCAACTTCAGTACTGAGCACCCAGCACCCTGAGAACTGAGCACCCAGCACCCTGAGTACTGAGCACCCAGCACCCTGAGCACTGAGCACCCAGCACCCTGAGTACTGAGCACCCAGCACCCCGAGCACTGAGCACCCAGCACCCCGAGAATGAGCACCCAGCACCCCGAGTACTGAGCACCGAGCACCCTGAGCACTGAGTACCCAGCACCCTGAGTACTGAGCACCCAGCACCCTGAGTACTGAACACCCAGCACCCTGAGCACTGAGCACTGAGCACCCTGATCACTGAGTACTGAGCACTGAGCACCCCGAGAACTGAGCACCCAGCACCCGGAGTACTGAGCACCCAGCACCCTGAGTACTGAGCACCCAGCACCCCGAGCACTGAGCACCCAGCACCCTGAGCACTGAGCACCCAGCACCCTGAGTACTGAGCACCCAGCACCCTGAGTACTGAACACCCAGCACCCTGAGCACTGAGCACCCTGATCACTGAGTACTGAGCACCGAGCACCCCGAGAACTGAGCACCCAGCACCCGGATTACTGAGCACCCAGCATTCTGAGTACTGAGCACCCAGCACCCCGATCACTGAGCACCCAGCACCCTGAGCACTGAGCACCCAGCACCCTGAGTACTGAGCACTGAGCACCCAGCACACCGAGCACTGAGCACGCAGAACCCTGAGTACTGAGCACTGAGCACCTAGCACCCCGAGCACTGAGCACCCAGCACCCTGAGCACTGAGCACCCAGCACCCTGAGCACTGAGCACCCAGCACCCTGAGTACTGAGCACTGAGCACCCAGCACCCTGAGCACTGAGCACCCAGCACTGTGAGTACTGAGCACTGAGCACCCAGCACCCCGAGCACTGAGCACCCAGCACCCTGAGTACTGAGCACTGAGCACCCAGCACCCCGAGCACTGAGCACCCAGCACCCTGAGTACTGAGCACTGAGCACCCAGCACCCTGAGCACTGAGCACCCAGCACACTGAGTACTGAGCACTGAGAACCCAGCACCCCGAGTACTGAGCACCCAGCACCCTGAGTACTGAGCACCCAGCACCCTGAGCACTGAGCACCCAGCACCCCGAGCACTGAGCACCCAGCTCCCTGAATACTGAGCTCCGAGCACCCCGAGCACTGAGCACCCAGCGCCCCGAGCACCGAGCACCCTGAGCACTGAGCACCCAGCACCCTGACTACTGAGCACCCAGCACCCTGAGCAATGAGAAACTTGAGTACTGAGCACCCAGCACCTTGAGCACTGAGCACCTAGCACCCCGAGCACTGAGCACCCAGCACCCGGAGTACTGAGCACCCAGCACCCTGAGTACTAAGCACCCTGAGTACTGAGCACTGAGCACCCTGAGTACTGAGCACTGAGCACCCTGAGTATTGAGCAACCAGCACCCTGAGTACTGAGCACCCAGCACCCTGAGCACTGAGCACCCAACACCCCGAGCACTGAGCACCCAGCACCCTGAGTACTGAGCACCCAGCACCCTGAGTACTGAGCACCCAGCACCCTGAGCACTGAGCACCGAGCACCCTGAGCACTGAGCACCCAGCACCCTGAGCACTGAGCACCCAGCACCCTGAGTAGTGAGCACCCAGCACACTGAGCACCGAGCACCACGATCACTGAGTACCCA
Organism: Microtus oregoni; assembly: GCF_018167655.1. Lineage (NCBI taxonomy): Eukaryota > Metazoa > Chordata > Mammalia > Rodentia > Cricetidae > Microtus > Microtus oregoni. The sequence continues at coordinate 1,099,059 of NW_024544813.1, forward strand.
GCACCCTGAGTACTGAGCACCCAGCACCCCGATCACTGAGCACCCAGCACACTGAGCACTGAGCACCCAGCACCATGAGCACTGATCACCCAGCACCCTGAGCACTGAGCACCCAGCACCCTGAGTACTGAGCACCCAGCACCCTGAGTACTGAGCACTCAGCACCCTGAGTACTGAGCAGCGAGCACCCCGAGCACTGAGCACGCAGCACCCTGAGCACTGAGCACCCTGAGGACTGAGCACCCAGCACCCTGAGCACTGAGCACCCAGCACCCTGAGTACTGAGCACCGATCACCCTGAGCACTGAGCACCCAGCACCCCGGGCACTGAGCACCCAGCACCCTGAGTACTGAGCAACCTGAGTACTGAGCAACCAGCACCCTGAGAACTGAGCACCCAGCACCCTGAGTACTGAGCACCCAGCACCCTGAGCACTGAGCACTGAGCACCCAGCACCCTGAGCACTGAGCACCCTGAGTACTGAGCACCGAGCACCCCGAGAACTGAGCACCCAGCACCCGGAGTACTGAGCACCCAGCACCCTGAGTACTGAGCACCCAGCACCCCGAGCACTGAGCACCCAGCACCCTGAGCACTGAGCACCCATCACCCTGAGTACTGAGCACCCAGCACCCTGAGTACTGAACACCCAGCACCCTGAGCACTGAGCACTGAGCACCCAGATCACTGAGTACTGAGCACCGAGCACCCCGAGAACTGAGCACCCAGCACCCGGAGTACTGAGCACCCAGCATTCTGAGTACTGAGCACCCAGCACCCCGAGCACTGATCACCCAGCACCCTGAGCACTGAGCACCCAGCACCCTGAGTACTGAGCACTGAGCACCCCGCACACCGAGCACTGAGCACGCAGAACCATGAGTACTGAGCACTGAGCACCCAGCACCCCGAGCACTGAGCACCCAGCACCCTGAGCACTGAGCACCCAGCACCCTGAGCACTGAGCACCCAGCACCCTGAGTACTGAGCACTGAGCACCCAGCACCCTGAGCACTGAGCACCCAGCACCCTGAGTACTGAGCACTGAGCACCCAACACCACGAGCACTGAGCACCCAGCACCCTGAGTACTGAGCACTGAGCACCCAGCATTCCGAGCACTGAGCACCCAGCACCCCGAGCACTGATCACCCAGCACCCTGAGTACTGAGCACCCAGCACCCTGAGCACTGAGCAGCCAGCACCCTGAGTACTGAGCACTGAGAACGCAGCAACCAGAGTACTGAGCACCCAACACCCTGAGTACTGAGCACCCAGCACACTGAGCACTGAGCACCCAGCGCCCCGAGCACTGAGCACCCAGCACCCCGAGCACTGAGCACCCAGCTCCCTGAGTACTGAGCTCCGAGCACCCCGAGCACTGAGCACCCAGCGCCCCGAGCACCGAGCACCCTGAGCACTGAGCACCCAGCACCCTGACTACTGAGCACCCAGCACCCTGAGCAATGAGCAACTTGAGTACTGAGCACCCAGCACCTTGAGCACTGAGCACCGAGCACCCTGAGCACTGAGCACCCAGCACCCGGAGTACTGAGCACCCAGCACCCTGAGTACTAAGCACTGAGCACCCTGAGTACTGAGCACCCAGCACCCTGAGCACTGAACACACAGCACCCTGAGTACTGAGCACCTCGAGCACTGAGCACCCAGCACCCTGAGGAATGAGCACCGAGTACCCCGAGCACTGACCACCCAGCAACGTGAGCACTGAGCACCCAGCACCCCGAGCACTGAGCACCCAGCACCCTGAGTACTGAGCACCCAGCACCCTGAGTACTGAGCAACCAGCAACCTGAGCACTGAGTACCCAGCACCCTGAGCACTGAGCACCCAGCACCCTGAGCACTGAGCACACAGCACCCTGAGCACTGAGCACCCAGCACCCTGAGTACTGAGCACTGAGCACCCAGCACACCGAGCACTGAGCACCCAGCACCCTGAGTACTGAGCACTGAGCACCCAGCACCCCGAGCACTGAGCACCCAGCACCCTGAGCACTGAGCACCCAGCACCCGAGTACTGAGCACCCAGCACCCTGAGTACTGAGCACCCAGCACCCTGAGTACTGAGCACCCAGCACCCCGAGTACTGAGCACCCAGCACCCTGAGTACTGAGCACCCAGCGCCCCGAGCACTGAGCAACCAGCACCCTGAGCACTGAGCACCCAGCATCCTGAGTACTTAGCATCCAGCACCCCGAGTACTGAACACCCAGCACCCCGAGCACTGAGCACTGAGCACCCTGAGCACTGAGCACACAGCACCCCGAGTACTGAGCAGTGAGCACCCTGAGCACTGAGCACCCAGCACCCCGAGTACTGAGCACTGAGCACCCTGAGTACTGAGCACCCAGCACCCTGAGCACTGAGTACCCAGCACCCTGAGCACTGAGCACCCAGCACCCTGAGCACTGAGCACCCAGCACCCTGAGCACTGAGCACCCAGCATCCTGAGTACTGAGCACTGAGCACCCAGCACCCCGAGCACTGAGCACCCAGCACCCTGAGTACTGAGCACTGAGCACCCAGCACCCTGAGCACTGAGCACCCAGCACCCTGAGCACTGAGCACCCAGCACCCGAGTACTGAGCACCCAGCACCCCGAGTACTGAGCACCCAGCACCCTGAGTACTGAGCACTCAGCACCTTGAGCGCTGAGCACCCAGCACCCCGAGCACTGAGCACCCAGCACCCTGAGTACTGAGCACCCAGCACCCTGAGCACTGAGCACCCAGCACCCTGAGCACTGAGCACCCAGCACCCTGAGCACTGAGCACCCAGCACCCTGAGTAGTGAGCACCCAACGTACTGAGCACCGATCACCCCGAGCACTGAACATCCAGCACCCTGAGTACTGAGCACCGAGCACCCTGAGCACTGAGCACCCAGCACCCTGAGTACTGAGCTCCGAGCACCCCGAGCACTGAGCACCCAGCACCCCGAGCACCGAGCACCCTGAGCACTGAGCACCCAGAACCCTGAGTACTGAGCACCCTGCATCCTGAGCAATGAGCACCCTGAGTACTGAGCACCCAGCACCTTGAGCACTGAGCACCGAGCACCCCGAGCACTGAGCACCAAGCACCCGGAGTACTGATCACCCAGCACCCTGAGTACTAAGCACCGAGCACCCTGAGTACTGAGCACCCAGCACCCTGAGCACTGAACACACAGCACCCTGAGTACTGAGCACCTCGAGCACTGAGCACCCAGCACCCTGAGTACTGAGCACCGAGCACCCCGAGCACTGAGCACCCAGCACCGCGAGCACTGAGCACATAGTACCCCGAGCACTGAGCACCCAGCACCCTGAGTACTGAGCACCCAGCACCCTGAGTACTGAGCACCCAGCACCCTGAGCACTGAGTACCCAGCACCCTGAGCAATGAGCACCCAGCACCCTGAGCACTGAGCACACAGCACCCTGAGCACTGAGCACCCAGCACCCTGAGTACTGAGCACTGAGCACCCAGCACCCCGAGCACTGAGCACCCAGCACCCTGAGTACTGAGCACCGAGCACCCCGAGCACTGAGCACCCAGCACCCTGAGTACTGAGCTCCGAGCACCCCGAGCACTGAGCACCCTGAGCACTGAGCACCGAGCACCCTGAGCACTGAGTACCCAGCACCCTGAGCACTGAGCACACAGCACCCTGAGCACTGAGCACCCAGCACCCTGAGCACTGAGAACCCAGCACCCTGAGTACTGAGAACTGAGCACCCAGCACCCCGAGCACTGAGCACCCAGCACACCGAGTACTGAGCACTGAGCACCCTGAGTACTGAGCACCCAGCACCCTGAGCACTGAGTACCAAGCACCCTGAGCACTGAGCACCCAGCACCCTGAGCACTGAGCACCCAGCACCCTGAGCACTGAGCACCCAGCACCCTGAGTACTGAGCACTAAGCACCCAGCACCCCGAGCACTGAGCACCCAGCACCCTGAGCAATGAGCACCCAGCACCCGAGTACTGAGCACCCAGCACCCTGAGTACTGAGCACCCAGCACCCTGAGTACTGAGCACTCAGCACCTTGAGTACTGAGCACCCAGCACCGTCAGTACTGAGCACCCAGCACCCTGAGCACTGAGCACCCAGCACCCTGAGCACTGAGCACCCAGCACCCTGAGTACTGAGCACCCAGATCCCTGAGCACTGAGCACCCAGCACCCTGAGCACTGAGCACCCAGCACCCCGAGCACTGAGCACCCAGCACCCCGAGCACTGAGCACCCAGCTCCCTGAGTACTGAGCTCCGAGCACCCCGAGCACTGAGCACCCAGCGCCCCGAGCACCGAGCACCCTGAGCACTGAGCACCCAGCACCCTGACTACTGAGCACCCAGCACCCTGAGCAATGAGCAAATTGAGTACTGAGCACCCAGCACCTTGAGCACTGAGCACCGAGCACCCCGAGCACTGAGCACCCAGCACCCGGAGTACTGAGCACCCAGCACCCTGAGTACTAAGCACCCTGAGTACTGAGCACTGAGCACACTGAGTACTGAGCACTGAGCACCCTGAGCATTGAGCAACCAGCACCCTGAGTACTGAGCACCCAGCACCCTGAGCACTGAGCACCCAGCACCCCGAGCACTGAGCACCCAGCACCCTGAGTACTGAGCACCCAGCACCCTGAGCACTGAGCACCGAGCACCCTGAGCACTGAGCACCCAGCACCCTGAGCACTGAGCACCCAGCACCCTGAGCACTGAGCACACAGCACCCTGAGTAGTGAGCACCCAACGTACTGAGCACCGAGCACCACGATCACTGAGTACCCAGCACCCTGAGTACTGAGCACCCAGCACCCCGAGCACTGAGCACCCAGCACACTGAGCACTGAGCACCCAGCACCATGAGCACTGATCACCCAGCACCCTGAGCACTGAGCCCCCAGCACCCTGAGTACTGAGCACCCAGCACCCTGAGTACTGAGCACTCAGCACCCTGAGTCCTGAGCAGCGAGCACCCTGAGCACTGAGCACCCAGCACCCCGGGCACTGAGCACCCAGCACCCTGAGTACTGAGCAACCTGAGTACTGAGCAACCAGCACCCTGAGAACTGAGCACCCAGCACCCTGAGTACTGAGCACCCAGCACCCTGAGCACTGAGCACTGAGCACCCAGCACCCTGAGCACTGAGCACCCTGAGTACTGAGCACCGAGCACCCCGAGAACTGAGCACCCAGCACCCGGAGTACTGAGCACCCAGCACCCTGAGTACTGAGCACCCAGCACCCCGAGCACTGAGCACCCAGCACCCTGAGCACTGAGCACTAAGCACCCTGAGTACTGAGCACCCAGCACCCTGAGTACTGAACACCCAGCACCCTGAGCACTGAGCACTGACCACCCAGATCACTGAGTACTGAGCACCGAGCACCCCGAGAACTGAGCACCCAGCACCCGGAGTACTGAGCACCCAGCATTCTGAGTACTGAGCACCCAGCACCCCGAGCACTGAGCACCCAGCACCCTGAGCACTGAGCACCCAGCACCCTGAGTACTGAGCACTGAGCACCCAGCACACCGAGCACTGAGCACGCAGAACCCTGAGTACTGAGCACTGAGCACCCAGCACCCCGAGCACTGAGCACCCAGCACCCTGAGCACTGAGCACCCAGCACCCTGAGCACTGAGCACCCAGCACCCTGAGTACTGAGCACTGAGCACCCAGCACCCTGAGCACTGAGCACCCAGCACCCTGAGTACTGAGCACTGTGCACCCAGCACCACGAGCACTGAGCACCCAGCACCCTGAGTACTGAGCACTGAGCACCCAGCACCCCGAGCACTGAGCACCCAGCACCCCGAGCACTGAGCACCCAGCACCCTGAGTACTGAGCACTGAGCACCCAGCACCCTGAGCACTGAGCAGCCAGCACCCTGAGTACTGAGCACTGAGAACCCAGCACCCCGAGTACTGAGCACCCAACACCCTGAGTACTGAGCACCGAGCACACTGAGCACTGAGCAAACAGCACCCCGAGCACTGAGCACCCAGCACCCCGAGCACTGAGCACCCAGCTCCTTGAGTACTGAGCTCCGAGCACCCCGAGCACTGAGCACCCAGCGCCCCGAGCACCGAGCACCCTGAGCACTGAGCACCCAGCACCCTGACTACTGAGCACCCAGCACCCTGAGCAATGAGCAACTTGAGTACTGAGCACCCAGCACCTTGAGCACTGAGCACCGAGCACCCCGAGCACTGAGCACCCAGCACCCGGAGTACTGAGCACTGAGCACCCTGAATACTGAGCACCCAGCACCCTGAGCACTGAACACACAGCACCCTGAGTACTGAGCACCTCGAGCACTGAGCACCCAGCACCCTGAGGAATGAGCACCGAGTACCCCGAGCACTGACCACCCAGCAACGTGAGCACTGAGCACCCAGCACCCCGAGCACTGAGCACCCAGCACCCTGAGTACTGAGCACCCAGCACCCTGAGTACTGAGCACCCAGCAACCTGAGCACTGAGTACCCAGCACCCTGAGCACTGAGCACCCAGCACCCTGAGCACTGAGCACAGAGCACCCTGAGCACTGAGCACCCAGCACCCTGAGTACTGAGCACTGAGCACCCAGCACACCGAGCACTGAGCACCCAGCACCCTGAGTACTGAGCACTGAGCACCCAGCACCCCGAGCACTGAGCACCCAGCACCCTGAGCACTGAGCACCCAGCACCCGAGTACTGAGCACCCAGCACCCTGAGTACTGAGCACCCAGCACCCTGAGTACTGAGCACCCAGCACCCCGAGTACTGAGCACCCAGCACCCTGAGTACTGAGCACCCAGCACCCTGAGTACTGAGCACCCAGCGCCCCGAGCACTGAGCACCCAGCACCCTGAGCACTGAGCACCCAGCATCCTGAGTACTTAGCATCCAGCACCCCGAGTACTGAACACCCAGCACCCCGAGCACTGAGCACTGAGCACCCTGAGCACTGAGCACACAGCACCCCGAGTACTGAGCAGTGAGCACCCTGAGCACTGAGCACCCAGCACCCCGAGTACTGAGCACTGAGCACCCTGAATACTGAGCACCCAGCACCCTGAGCACTGAGTACCCAGCACCCTGAGCACTGAGCACCCAGCACCCTGAGCACTGAGCACCCAGCACCCTGAGCACTGAGCACCCAGCACCCTGAGTACTGAGCACTGAGCACCCAGCACCCCGAGCACTGAGCACCCAGCACCCTGAGTACTGATCACTGAGCACCCATCACCCCGAGCACTGAGCACCCAGCACCATGAGCACTGAGCACCCAGCACCCGAGTACTGAGCACCCAGCACCCTGAGTACTGAGCACCCAGCACCCTGAGTACTGAGCACTCAGCACCTTGAGCACTGAGCACCCAGCACCCCGAGCACTGAGCACCCAGCACCCTGAGTACTGAGCACCCAGCACCCTGAGCACTGAGCACCCAGCACCCTGAGCACTGAGCACCCAGCACCCTGAGCACTGAGCACCGAGCACCCTGAGCACTGAGCACCCAGCACCCTGAGCACTGAGCACCCAGCACCCTGAGCACTGAGCACACAGCACCCTGAGTAGTGAGCACCCAACGTACTGAGCACCGAGCACCACGATCACTGAGTACCCAGCACCCTGAGTACTGAGCACCCAGCACCCCGAGCACTGAGCACCCAGCACACTGAGCACTGAGCACCCAGCACCATGAGCACTGATCACCCAGCACCCTGAGCACTGAGCCCCCAGCACCCTGAGTACTGAGCACCCAGCACCCTGAGTACTGAGCACTCAGCACCCTGAGTCCTGAGCAGCGAGCACCCTGAGCACTGAGCACCCAGCACCCCGGGCACTGAGCACCCAGCACCCTGAGTACTGAGCAACCTGAGTACTGAGCAACCAGCACCCTGAGAACTGAGCACCCAGCACCCTGAGTACTGAGCACCCAGCACCCTGAGCACTGAGCACTGAGCACCCAGCACCCTGAGCACTGAGCACCCTGAGTACTGAGCACCGAGCACCCCGAGAACTGAGCACCCAGCACCCGGAGTACTGAGCACCCAGCACCCTGAGTACTGAGCACCCAGCACCCCGAGCACTGAGCACCCAGCACCCTGAGCACTGAGCACTAAGCACCCTGAGTACTGAGCACCCAGCACCCTGAGTACTGAACACCCAGCACCCTGAGCACTGAGCACTGACCACCCAGATCACTGAGTACTGAGCACCGAGCACCCCGAGAACTGAGCACCCAGCACCCGGAGTACTGAGCACCCAGCATTCTGAGTACTGAGCACCCAGCACCCCGAGCACTGAGCACCCAGCACCCTGAGCACTGAGCACCCAGCACCCTGAGTACTGAGCACTGAGCACCCAGCACACCGAGCACTGAGCACGCAGAACCCTGAGTACTGAGCACTGAGCACCCAGCACCCCGAGCACTGAGCACCCAGCACCCTGAGCACTGAGCACCCAGCACCCTGAGCACTGAGCACCCAGCACCCTGAGTACTGAGCACTGAGCACCCAGCACCCTGAGCACTGAGCACCCAGCACCCTGAGTACTGAGCACTGTGCACCCAGCACCACGAGCACTGAGCACCCAGCACCCTGAGTACTGAGCACTGAGCACCCAGCACCCCGAGCACTGAGCACCCAGCACCCCGAGCACTGAGCACCCAGCACCCTGAGTACTGAGCACTGAGCACCCAGCACCCTGAGCACTGAGCAGCCAGCACCCTGAGTACTGAGCACTGAGAACCCAGCACCCCGAGTACTGAGCATCCAACACCCTGAGTACTGAGCACCGAGCACACTGAGCACTGAGCAAACAGCACCCCGAGCACTGAGCACCCAGCACCCCGAGCACTGAGCACCCAGCTCCTTGAGTACTGAGCTCCGAGCACCCCGAGCACTGAGCACCCAGCGCCCCGAGCACCGAGCACCCTGAGCACTGAGCACCCAGCACCCTGACTACTGAGCACCCAGCACCCTGAGCAATGAGCAACTTGAGTACTGAGCACCCAGCACCTTGAGCACTGAGTACCGAGCACCACGAGCACTGAGCACCCAGCACCCGGAGTACTGAGCACTGAGCACCCTGAATACTGAGCACCCAGCACCCTGAGCACTGAACACACAGCACCCTGAGTACTGAGCACCTCGAGCACTGAGCACCCAGCACCCTGAGGAATGAGCACCGAGTACCCCGAGCACTGACCACCCAGCAACGTGAGCACTGAGCACCCAGCACCCCGAGCACTGAGCACCCAGCACCCTGAGTACTGAGCACCCAGCACCCTGAGTACTGAGCACCCAGCAACCTGAGCACTGAGTACCCAGCACCCTGAGCACTGAGCACCCAGCACCCTGAGCACTGAGCACAGAGCACCCTGAGCACTGAGCACCCAGCACCCTGAGTACTGAGCACTGAGCACCCAGCACACCGAGCACTGAGCACCCAGCACCCTGAGTACTGAGCACTGAGCACCCAGCACCCCGAGCACTGAGCACCCAGCACCCTGAGCACTGAGCACCCAGCACCCGAGTACTGAGCACCCAGCACCCTGAGTACTGAGCACCCAGCACCCTGAGTACTGAGCACCCAGCACCCCGAGTACTGAGCACCCAGCACCCTGAGTACTGAGCACCCAGCACCCTGAGTACTGAGCACCCAGCGCCCCGAGCACTGAGCACCCAGCACCCTGAGCACTGAGCACCCAGCATCCTGAGTACTTAGCATCCAGCACCCCGAGTACTGAACACCCAGCACCCCGAGCACTGAGCACTGAGCACCCTGAGCACTGAGCACACAGCACCCCGAGTACTGAGCAGTGAGCACCCTGAGCACTGAGCACCCAGCACCCCGAGTACTGAGCACTGAGCACCCTGAATACTGAGCACCCAGCACCCTGAGCACTGAGTACCCAGCACCCTGAGCACTGAGCACCCAGCACCCTGAGCACTGAGCACCCAGCACCCTGAGCACTGAGCACCCAGCACCCTGAGTACTGAGCACTGAGCACCCAGCACCCCGAGCACTGAGCACCCAGCACCCTGAGAACTGATCACTGAGCACCCATCACCCCGAGCACTGAGCACCCAGCACCATGAGCACTGAGCACCCAGCACCCGAGTACTGAGCACCCAGCACCCTGAGTACTGAGCACCCAGCACCCTGAGTACTGAGCACTCAGCACCTTGAGCACTGAGCACCCAGCACCCCGAGCACTGAGCAACCAGCACCCTGAGTACTGAGCACCCAGCACCCTGAGCACTGAGCACCCAGCACCCTGAGCACTGAGCACCCAGCACCCTGAGCACTGAGCACCCAGCACCCTGAGTAGTGAGCACCCAACGGACTGAGCACCGATCACCCCGAGCACTGAACATCCAGCACCCTGAGTACTGAGCACCGAGCACCCTGAGCACTGAGCACCCAGCACCCTGAGTACTGAGCTCCGAGCACCCCGAGCACTGAGCACCCAGCACCCCGAGCACCGAGCACCCTGAGCACTGAGCACCCAGAACCCTGAGTACTGAGCACCCTGCATCCTGAGCAATGAGCACCCTGAGTACTGAGCACCCAGCACCCTGAGCACTGAGCACCCAGCACCCTGAGTACTGAGCACCCAGATCCCTGAGCACTGAGCACCCAGCACCCTGAGCACTGAGCACCCAGCACCCTGAGCACTGAGCACCCAGCACCCTGAGTACTGAGCTCCGAGCACCCCAAGCACTGAGCACCCAGCACCCCGAGCACTGAGCACCCAGCACCCGGATTACTGAGCACCCAGCACCCTGAGTACTAAGCACCGAGCACCCTGAGTACTGAGCACCCAGCACCCTGAGCACTGAACACACAGCACCCTGAGTACTGAGCACCTCGCGCACTGAGCACCCAGCACCCTGAGTACTGAGCACCGAGCACCCTGAGCACTGAGCACCCAGCACCCTGAGTACTGAGCACCCAGCACCCTGAGTACTGAGCACTCAGCACCCTGAGTACTGAGCAGCGAGCACCCCGAGCACTGAGCACGCAGCACCCTGAGCACTGAGCACCCTGAGGACTGAGCACCCAGCACCCTGAGCACTGAGCACCCAGCACCCTGAGTACTGAGCACCGATCACCCTGAGCACTGAGCACCCAGCACCCCGGGCACTGAGCACCCAGCACCCTGAGTACTGAGCAACCTGAGTACTGAGCAACCAGCACCCTGAGAACTGAGCACCCAGCACCCTGAGTACTGAGCACCCAGCACCCTGAGCACTGAGCACTGAGCACCCAGCACCCTGAGCACTGAGCAACCTGAGTACTGAGCACCGAGCACCCCGAGAACTGAGCACACAGCACCCGGAGTACTGAGCACCCAGCACCCTGAGTACTGAGCACCCAGCACCCCGAGCACTGAGCACCCAGCACCCTGAGCACTGAGCACCCAGCACCCTGAGTACTGAGCACCCAGCACCCTGAGTACTGAACACCCAGCACCCTGAGCACTGAGCACTGAGCACCCAGATCACTGAGTACTGAGCACCGAGCACCCCGAGAACTGAGCACCCAGCACCCGGAGTACTGAGCACCCAGCATTCTGAGTACTGAGCACCCAGCACCCCGAGCACTGAGCACCCAGCACCCTGAGCACTGAGCACCCAGCACCCTGAGTACTGAGCACTGAGCACCCAGCACACCGAGCACTGAGCACGCAGAACCCTGAGTACTGAGCACTGAGCACCCAGCACCCCGAGCACTGAGCACCCAGCACCCTGAGCACTGAGCACCCAGCACCCTGAGCACTGAGCACCCAGCACCCTGAGTACTGAGCACTGAGCACCCAGCACCCTGAGTACTGAGCACTGAGCACCCAGCACCACGAGCACTGAGCACCCAGCACCCTGAGTACTGAGCACTGTGCACCCAGCACCCCGAGCACTGAGCACCCAGCACCCCGAGCACTGAGCACCCAGCACCCTGAGTACTGAGCACTGAGCACCCAGCACCCTGAGCACTGAGCAGCCAGCACCCTGAGTACTGAGCACTGAGAACCCAGAACCCCGAGTACTGAGCACCCAACACCCTGAGTACTGAGCACCCAGCACCCTGAGCACTGAGCACCCAGCACCCCGAGCACTGAGCACCCAGCACCCCGAGCACTGAGCACCCAGCTCCCTGAGTACTGAGCTCCGAGCACCCCGAGCACTGAGCACCCAGCGCCCTGACTACTGAGCACCCAGCACCCTGAGCAATGAGCAACTTGAGTACTGAGCACCCAGCACCTTGAGCACTGAGCACCGAGCACCCCGAGCACTGAGCACCCAGCACCCGGAGTACTGAGCACCCAGCACCCTGAGTACTAAGCACTGAGCACCCTGAGTACTGAGCACCCAGCACCCTGAGCACTGAACACACAGCACCCTGAGTACTGAGCAGTGAGCACCCTGAGCACTGAGCACCCAGGACCCCGAGTACTGAGCACTGAGCACCCTGAGTACTGAGCACCCAGCACCCTGAGCACTGAGTACCCAGCACCCTGAGCACTGAGCACCCAGCACCCTGAGCACTGAGCACCCAGCACCCTGAGCACTGAGCACCCAGCACCCTGAGTACTGAGCACTGAGCACCCAGCACCCCGAGCACTGAGCACCCAGCACCCTGAGTACTGATCACTGAGCACCCAGCACCCCGAGCACTGAGCACCCAGCACCATGAGCACTGAGCACCCAGCACCCGAGTACTGAGCACCCAGCACCCTGAGTACTGAGCACCCAGCACCCTGAGTACTGAGCACCCAGCACCCCGAGTACTGAGCACCCAGCACCCTGAGTACTGAGCACTCAGCACCTTGAGCACTGAGCACCCAGCACCCCGAGCACTGAGCACCCAGCACCCTGAGTACTGAGCACCCAGCACCCTGAGCACTGAGCACCCAGCACCCTGAGCACTGAGCACCCAGCACCCTGAGCACTGAGCACCCAGCACCCTAGTAGTGAGCACCCAACGGACTGAGCACCGATCACCCCGAGCACTGAACATCCAGCACCCTGAGTACTGAGCACCGAGCACCCTGAGCACTGAGCACCCAGCACCCTGAGTACTGAGCTCCGAGCACCCCGAGCACTGAGCACCCAGCACCCCGAGCACCGAGCACCCTGAGCACTGAGCACCCAGAACCCTGAGTACTGAGCACCCTGCATCCTGAGCAATGAGCACCCTGAGTACTGAGCACCCAGCACCCTGAGCACTGAGCACCCAGCACCCTGAGTACTGAGCACCCAGATCCCTGAGCACTGAGCACCCAGCACCCTGAGCACTGAGCACCCAGCACCCTGAGCACTGAGCACCCAGCACCCTGAGTAGTGAGCACCCAACGTACTGAGCACCGAGCACCCCGAGCACTGAGCACCCAGCACCCTGAGTACTGAGCACCGAGCACCCTGAGCACTGAGCACCCAGCACCCTGAGTACTGAGCTCCGAGCACCCCAAGCACTGAGCACCCAGCACCCCGAGCACTGAGCACCCAGCACCCGGATTACTGAGCACCCAGCACCCTGAGTACTAAGCACCGAGCACCCTGAGTACTGAGCACCCAGCACCCTGAGCACTGAACACACAGCACCCTGAGTACTGAGCACCTCGCGCACTGAGCACCCAGCACCCTGAGTACTGAGCACCGAGCACCCTGAGCACTGAGCACCCAGCACCCTGAGTACTGAACACCCAGCACCCTGAGTACTGAGCACTCAGCACCCTGAGTACTGAGCAGCGAGCACCCCGAGCACTGAGCACGCAGCACCCTGAGCACTGAGCACCCTGAGGACTGAGCACCCAGCACCCTGAGCACTGAGCACCCAGCACCCTGAGTACTGAGCACCGATCACCCTGAGCACTGAGCACCCAGCACCCCGGGCACTGAGCACCCAGCACCCTGAGTACTGAGCAACCTGAGTACTGAGCAACCAGCACCCTGAGAACTGAGCACCCAGCACCCTGAGTACTGAGCACCCAGCACCCTGAGCACTGAGCACTGAGCACCCAGCACCCTGAGCACTGAGCAACCTGAGTACTGAGCACCGAGCACCCCGAGAACTGAGCACCCAGCACCCGGAGTACTGAGCACCCAGCACCCTGAGTACTGAGCACCCAGCACCCCGAGCACTGAGCACCCAGCACCCTGAGCACTGAGCACCCAGCACCCTGAGTACTGAGCACCCAGCACCCTGAGTACTGAACACCCAGCACCCTGAGCACTGAGCACTGAGCACCCAGATCACTGAGTACTGAGCCCCGAGCACCCCGAGAACTGAGCACCCAGCACCCGGAGTACTGAGCACCCAGCATTCTGAGTACTGAGCACCCAGCACCCCGAGCACTGAGCACCCAGCACCCTGAGCACTGAGCACCCAGCACCCTGAGTACTGAGCACTGAGCACCCAGCACACCGAGCACTGAGCACGCAGAACCCTGAGTACTGAGCACTGAGCACCCAGCACCCCGAGCACTGAGCACCCAGCACCCTGAGCACTGAGCACCCAGCACCCTGAGCACTGAGCACCCAGCACCCTGAGTACTGAGCACTGAGCACCCAGCACCCTGAGCACTGAGCACCCAGCACCCTGAGTACTGAGCACTGAGCACCCAGCACCACGAGCACTGAGCACCCAGCACCCTGAGTACTGAGCACTGAGCACCCAGCACCCTGAGTACTGAGTACCGAGCACCCTGAGCACTGAGCACCCAGCACCCCGAGCACTGAGCACCCAGCTCCCTGAGTACTGAGCTCCGAGCACCCCGAGCACTGAGCACCCAGCGCCCTGACTACTGAGCACCCAGCACCCTGAGCAATGAGCAACTTGAGTACTGAGCACCCAGCACCCTGAGTACTGAGCACCCAGCACCCCGAGTACTGAGCACCCAGCACCCTGAGTACTGAGCACCCAGCACCCTGAGTACTGAGCACCCAGCGCCCCGAGCACTGAGCACCCAACACCCTGAGCACTGAGCACCCAGCATCCTGAGTACTTAGCATCCAGCACCCCGAGTACTGAACACCCAGCACCCCGAGCACTGAGCACTGAGCACCCTGAGCACTGAGCACACAGCACCCCGAGTACTGAGCAGTGAGCACCCTGAGCACTGAGCACCCAGCACCCCGAGTACTGAGCACTGAGCACCCTGAGTACTGAGCACCCAGCACCCTGAGCACTGAGTACCCAGCACCCTGAGCACTGAGCACCCAGCACCCTGAGCACTGAGCACCCAGCACCCTGAGCACTGAGCACCCAGCACCCTGAGTACTGAGCACTGAGCACCCAGCACCCCGAGCACTGAGCACCCAGCACCCTGAGTACTGATCACTGAGCACCCAGCACCCCGAGCACTGAGCACCCAGCACCATGAGCACTGAGCACCCAGCACCCGAGTACTGAGCACCCAGCACCCTGAGTACTGAGCACCCAGCACCCTGAGTACTGAGCACCCAGCACCCCGAGTACTGAGCACCCAGCACCCTGAGTACTGAGCACTCAGCACCTTGAGCACTGAGCACCCAGCACCCCGAGCACTGAGCACCCAGCACCCTGAGTACTGAGCACCCAGCACCCTGAGCACTGAGCACCCAGCACCCTGAGCACTGAGCACCCAGCACCCTGAGCACTGAGCACCCAGCACCCTGAGTAGTGAGCACCCAACGGACTGAGCACCGATCACCCCGAGCACTGAACATCCAGCACCCTGAGTACTGAGCACCGAGCACCCTGAGCACTGAGCACCCAGCACCCTGAGTACTGAGCTCCGAGCACCCCGAGCACTGAGCACCCAGCACCCCGAGCACCGAGCACCCTGAGCACTGAGCACCCAGAACCCTGAGTACTGAGCACCCTGCATCCTGAGCAATGAGCACCCTGAGTACTGAGCACCCAGCACCCTGAGCACTGAGCACCCAGCACCCTGAGTACTGAGCACCCAGATCCCTGAGCACTGAGCACCCAGCACCCTGAGCACTGAGCACCCAGCACCCTGAGCACTGAGCACCCAGGACCCTGAGTAGTGAGCACCCAACGTACTGAGCACCGAGCACCCCGAGCACTGAGCACCCAGCACCCTGAGTACTGAGAACCGAGCACCCTGAGCACTGAGCACCCAGCACCCTGAGTACTGAGCTCCGAGCACCCCAAGCACTGAGCACCCAGCACCCCGAGCACTGAGCACCCAGCACCCGGATTACTGAGCACCCAGCACCCTGAGTACTAAGCACCGAGCACCCTGAGTACTGAGCACCCAGCACCCTGAGCACTGAACACACAGCACCCTGAGTACTGAGCACCTCGCGCACTGAGCACCCAGCACCCTGAGTACTGAGCACCGAGCACCCTGAGCACTGAGCACCCAGCACCCTGAGTACTGAGCACCCAGCACCCTGAGTACTGAGCACTCAGCACCCTGAGTACTGAGCAGCGAGCACCCCGAGCACTGAGCACGCAGCACCCTGAGCACTGAGCACCCTGAGGACTGAGCACCCAGCACCCTGAGCACTGAGCACCCAGCACCCTGAGTACTGAGCCCCGATCACCCTGAGCACTGAGCACCCAGCACCCCGGGCACTGAGCACCCAGCACCCTGAGTACTGAGCAACCTGAGTACTGAGCAACCAGCACCCTGAGAACTGAGCACCCAGCACCCTGAGTACTGAGCACCCAGCACCCTGAGCACTGAGCACTGAGCACCCAGCACCCTGAGCACTGAGCAACCTGAGTACTGAGCACCGAGCACCCCGAGAACTGAGCACCCAGCACCCGGAGTACTGAGCACCCAGCACCCTGAGTACTGTGCACCCAGCACCCCGAGCACTGAGCACCCAGCACCCTGAGCACTGAGCACCCAGCACCCTGAGTACTGAGCACCCAGCACCCTGAGTACTGAACACCCAGCACCCTGAGCACTGAGCACTGAGCACCCAGATCACTGAGTACTGAGCACCGAGCACCCCGAGAATTGAGCACCCAGCACCCGGAGTACTGAGCACCCAGCATTCTGAGTACTGAGCACCCAGCACCCCGAGCACTGAGCACCCAGCACCCTGAGCACTGAGCACCCAGCACCCTGAGTACTGAGCACTGAGCACCCAGCACACCGAGCACTGAGCACGCAGAACCCTGAGTACTGAGCACTGAGCACCCAGCACCCCGAGCACTGAGCACCAAGCACCCTGAGCACTGAGCACCCAGCACCCTGAGCACTGAGCACCCAGCACCCTGAGTACTGAGCACTGAGCACCCAGCACCCTGAGCACTGAGCACCCAGCACCCTGAGTACTGAGCACTGAGCACCCAGCACCACGAGCACTGAGCACCCAGCACCCTGAGTACTGAGCACTGAGCACCCAGCACCCCGAGCACTGAGCACCCAGCACCCCGAGCACTGAGCACCCAGCACCCTGAGTACTGAGCACTGAGCACCCAGCACCCTGAGCACTGAGCAGCCAGCACCCTGAGTACTGAGCACTGAGAACCCAGAACCCCGAGTACTGAGCACCCAACACCCTGAGTACTGAGCACCCAGCACCCTGAGCACTGAGCACCCAGCACCCCGAGCACTGAGCACCCAGCACCCCGAGCACTGAGCACCCAGCTCCCTGAGTACTGAGCTCCGAGCACCCCGAGCACTGAGCACCCAGCGCCCTGACTACTGAGCACCTAGCACCCTGAGCAATGAGCAACTTGAGTACTGAGCACCCAGCACCTTGAGCACTGAGCACCGAGCACCCCGAGCACTGAGCACCCAGCACCCGGAGTACTGAGCACCCAGCACCCTGAGTACTAAGCACTGAGCACCCTGAGTACTGAGCACCCAGCACCCTGAGCACTGAACACACAGCACCCTGAGTACTGAGCACCTCGAGCACTGAGCACCCAGCACCCTGAGGAATGAGCACCGAGTACCCCGAGCACTGACCACCCAGCAACGTGAGCACTGAGCACCTAGCACCCCGAGCACTGAGCACCCAGCACCCTGAGTACTGAGCACCCAGCACCCTGAGAACTGAGCACCCAGCAACCTGAGCACTGAGTACCCAGCACCCTGAGCACTGAGCACACAGCACCCTGAGCATTGAGCACACAGCACCCTGAGCACTGAGCACCCAGCACCCTGAGTACTGAGCACTGAGCACCCAGCACCCCGAGCACTGAGCACCCAGCACCCTGAGTACTGAGTACCGAGCACCCCGAGCACTGAGCACCCAGCACCCTGAGTACTGAGCTCCGAGCACCCCGAGCACTGAGCACCCTGAGCACTGAGCACCGAGCACCCTGAGCACTGAGTACCCAGCACCCTGAGCACTGAGCACACAGCACCCTGAGCACTGAGCACCCAGCACCCTGAGCACTGAGCACCCAGCACCCTGAGTACTGAGCACTGAGCACCCAGCACCCTGAGCACTGAGCACCCATCACCCCGAGTACTGAGCACTGAGCACACTGAGTACTGAGCACCCAGCACCCTGAGCACTGAATACCAAGCACCCTGAGCACTGAGCACCCAGCACCCTGAGCACTGAGCACCCAGCACCCTGAGCACTGAGCACCCAGCACCCTGAGGACTGAGCACTAAGCACCCAGCACCCCGAGCACTGAACACCCAGCACCCTGAGCAATGAGCACCCAGCACCCGAGTACTGAGCACCCAGCACCCTGAGCACTGAGCACCCAGCACCCTGAGCACTGAGCACACAGCACCCTGAGTACTGAGCACTGAGCACCCAGCACCCTGAGCACTAAGCACCCAGCACCCTGAGCACTGAGCACCCAGCACCCTGAGCACTGAGCACCCAGCACCCTGAACACTGAGCACCCAGCACCCTGAGCACTGAGCACCCAGCACCGTGAGCACTGAGCACCCAGCACCCTGAGCACTGAGCACCGAGCACCCTGAGCACTGAGCACCCAGCGCCCTGACTACTGAGCACCCAGCACCCTGAGCAATGAGCAACTTGAGTACTGAGCACCCAGCACCTTGAGCACTGAGCACCGAGCACCCCGAGCACTGAGCACCCAGCACCCGGAGTACTGAGCACCCAGCACCCTGAGTACTAAGCACTGAGCACCCTGAGTACTGAGCACCCAGCACCCTGAGCACTGAACACACAGCACCCTGAGTACTGAGCACCTCGAGCACTGAGCACCCAGCACCCTGAGGAATGAGCACCGAGTACCCCGAGCACTGACCACCCAGCAACGTGAGCACTGAGCACCTAGCACCCCGAGCACTGAGCACCCAGCACCCTGAGTACTGAGCACCCAGCACCCTGAGAACTGAGCACCCAGCAACCTGAGCACTGAGTACCCAGCACCCTGAGCACTGAGCACACAGCACCCTGAGCACTGAGCACACAGCACCCTGAGCACTGAGCACCCAGCACCCTGAGTACTGAGCACTGAGCACCCAGCACCCCGAGCACTGAGCACCCAGCACCCTGAGTACTGAGTACCGAGCACCCCGAGCACTGAGCACCCAGCACCCCGAGCACTGAGCACCCAGCTCCCTGAGTACTGAGCTCCGAGCACCCCGAGCACTGAGCACCCAGCGGCCTGACTACTGAGCACCCAGCACCCTGAGCAATGAGCAACTTGAGTACTGAGCACCCAGCACCCTGAGTACTGAGCACCCAGCACCCCGAGTACTGAGCACCCAGCACCCTGAGTACTGAGCACCCAGCACCCTGAGTACTGAGCACCCAGCGCCCCGAGCACTGAGCACCCAACACCCTGAGCACTGAGCACCCAGCATCCTGAGTACTTAGCATCCAGCACTCCGAGTACTGAACACCCAGCACCCCGAGCACTGAGCACTGAGCACCCTGAGCACTGAGCACACAGCACCCCGAGTCCTGAGCAGTGAGCACCCTGAGCACTGAGCACCCAGCACCCCGAGTACTGAGCACTGAGCACCCTGAGTACTGAGCACCCAGCACCCTGAGCACTGAGTACCCAGCACCCTGAGCACTGAGCACCCAGCACCCTGAGCACTGAGCACCCAGCACCCTGAGCACTGAGCACCCAGCACCCTGAGTACTGAGCCCTGAGCACCCAGCACCCCGAGCACTGAGCACCCAGCACCCTGAGTACTGATCACTGAGCACCCAGCACCCCGAGCACTGAGCACCCAGCACCATGAGCACTGAGCACCCAGCACCCGAGTACTGAGCACCCAGCACCCTGAGTACTGAGCACCCAGCACCCTGAGTACTGAGCACCCAGCACCCCGAGTACTGAGCACCCAGCACCCTGAGTACTGAGCACTCAGCACCTTGAGCACTGAGCACCCAGCACCCCGAGCACTGAGCACCCAGCACCCTGAGTACTGAGCACCCAGCACCCTGAGCACTGAGCACCCAGCACCCTGAGCACTGAGCACCCAGCACCCTGAGCACTGAGCACCCAGCACCCTGAGTAGTGAGCACCCAACGGACTGAGCACCGATCACCCCGAGCACTGAACATCCAGCACCCTGAGTACTGAGCACCGAGCACCCTGAGCACTGAGCACCCAGCACCCTGAGTACTGAGCTCCGAGCACCCCGAGCACTGAGCACCCAGCACCCCGAGCACCGAGCACCCTGAGCACTGAGCACCCAGAACCCTGAGTACTGAGCACCCTGCATCCTGAGCAATGAGCACCCTGAGTACTGAGCACCCAGCACCCTGAGCACTGAGCACCCAGCACCCTGAGTACTGAGCACCCAGATCCCTGAGCACTGAGCACCCAGCACCCTGAGCACTGAGCACCCAGCACCCTGAGCACTGAGCACCCAGCACCCTGAGTAGTGAGCACCCAACGTACTGAGCACCGAGCACCCCGAGCACTGAGCACCCAGCACCCTGAGTACTGAGCACCGAGCACCCTGAGCACTGAGCACCCAGCACCCTGAGTACTGAGCTCCGAGCACCCCAAGCACTGAGCACCCAGCACCCCGAGCACTGAGCACCCAGCACCCGGATTACTGAGCACCCAGCACCCTGAGTACTAAGCACCGAGCACCCTGAGTACTGAGCACCCAGCACCCTGAGCACTGAACACACAGCACCCTCAGTACTGAGCACCTCGCGCACTGAGCACCCAGCACCCTGAGTACTGAGCACCGAGCACCCTGAGCACTGAGCACCCAGCACCCTGAGTACTGAGCACCCAGCACCCTGAGTACTGAGCACTCAGCACCCTGAGTACTGAGCAGCGAGCACCCCGAGCACTGAGCACGCAGCACCCTGAGCACTGAGCACCCTGAGGACTGAGCACCCAGCACCCTGAGCACTGAGCACCCAGCACCCTGAGTACTGAGCACCGATCACCCTGAGCACTGAGCACCCAGCACCCCGGGCACTGAGCACCCAGCACCCTGAGTACTGAGCAACCTGAGTACTGAGCAACCAGCACCCTGAGAACTGAGCACCCAGCACCCTGAGTACTGAGCACCCAGCACCCTGAGCACTGAGCACTGAGCACCCAGCACCCTGAGCACTGAGCAACCTGAGTACTGAGCACCGAGCACCCCGAGAACTGAGCACCCAGCACCCGGAGTACTGAGCACCCAGCACCCCTGAGTACTGAGCACCCAGCACCCCGAGCACTGAGCACCCAGCACCCTGACCACTGAGCACCCAGCACCCTGAGTACTGAGCACCCAGCACCCTGAGTACTGAACACCCAGCACCCTGAGCACTGAGCACTGAGCACCCAGATCACTGAGTACTGAGCACCGAGCACCCCGAGAACTGAGCACCCAGCACCCGGAGTACTGAGCACCCAGCATTCTGAGTACTGAGCACCCAGCACCCCGAGCACTGAGCACCCAGCACCCTGAGCACTGAGCACCCAGCACCCTTAGTACTGAGCACTGAGCACCCAGCACACCGAGCACTGAGCACGCAGAACCCTGAGTACTGAGCACTGAGCACCCAGCACCCCGAGCACTGAGCACCCAGCACCCTGAGCACTGAGCACCCAGCACCCTGAGCACTGAGCACCCAGCACCCTGAGTACTGAGCACTGAGCACCCAGCACCCTGAGCACTGAGCACCCAGCACCCTGAGTACTGAGCACTGAGCACCCAGCACCACGAGCACTGAGCACCCAGCACCCTGAGTACTGAGCACTGAGCACCCAGCACCCCGAGCACTGAGCACCCAGCACCCCGAGCACTGAGCACCCAGCACCCTGAGTACTGAGCACTGAGCACCCAGCACCCTGAGCACTGAGCAGCCAGCACCCTGAGTACTGAGCACTGAGAACCCAGAACCCCGAGTACTGAGCACCCAACACCCTGAGTACTGAGCACCCAGCACCCTGAGCACTGAGCACCCAGCACCCCGAGCACTGAGCACCCAGCACCCCGAGCACTGAGCACCCAGCTCCCTGAGTACTGAGCTCCGAGCACCCCGAGCACTGAGCACCCAGCGCCCTGACTACTGAGCACCCAGCACCCTGAGCAATGAGCAACTTGAGTACTGAGCACCCAGCACCTTGAGCACTGAGCACCGAGCACCCCGAGCACTGAGCACCCAGCACCCCGGAGTACTGAGCACCCAGCACCCTGAGTACTAAGCACTGAGCACCCTGAGTACTGAGCACCCAGCACCCTGAGCACTGAACACACAGCACCCTGAGTACTGAGCACCTCGAGCACTGAGCACCCAGCACCCTGAGTACTGAGCACTGAGCACCCAGCACCCCGAGCACTGACCACCCAGCAACGTGAGCACTGAGCACCTAGCACCCCGAGCACTGAGCACCCAGCACCCTGAGTACTGAGCACCCAGCACCCTGAGAACTGAGCACCCAGCAACCTGAGAACTGAGTACCCAGCACCCTGAGCACTGAGCACACAGCACCCTGAGCACTGAGCACACAGCACCCTGAGCACTGAGCACCCAGCACCCTGAGTACTGAGCACTGAGCACCCAGCACCCCGAGCACTGAGCACCCAGCACCCTGAGTACTGAGTACCGAGCACCCCGAGCACTGAGCACCCAGCACCCTGAGTACTGAGCTCCGAGCACCCCCGAGCACTGAGCACCCTGAGCACTGAGCACCGAGCACCCTGAGCACTGAGTACCCAGCACCCTGAGCACTGAGCACACAGCACCCTGAGCACTGAGCACCCAGCACCCTGAGCACTGAGCACCCAGCACCCTGAGTACTGAGCACTGAGCACCCAGCACCCCGAGCACTGAGCACCCATCACCCCGAGTACTGAGCACTGAGCACACTGAGTACTGAGCACCCAGCACCCTGAGCACTGAATACCAAGCACCCTGAGCACTGAGCACCCAGCACCCTGAGCACTGAGCACCCAGCACCCTGAGCACTGAGCACCCAGCACCCTGAGGACTGAGCACTAAGCACCCAGCACCCCGAGCACTGAGCACCCAGCACCCTGAGCAATGAGCACCCAGCACCCGAGTACTGAGCACCCAGCACCCTGAGTACTGAGCACCCAGCACCCTGAGCACTGAGCACCCAGCACCCTGAGTACTGAGCACCCAGATCCCTGAGCACTGAGCACCCAGCACCCTGAGCACTGAGCACCCAGCACCCTGAGCACTGAGCACCCAGCACCCTGAGTAGTGAGCACCCAACGTACTGAGCACCGAGCACCCCGAGCACTGAGCACCCAGCACCCTGAGTACTGAGCACCGAGCACCCTGAGCACTGAGCACCCAGCACCCTGAGTACTG